>NC_073723.1:92164909-92480130 GCF_023634155.1 Falco peregrinus
GTATTTCCATTACCAGAGAATGTTTTCTTGCGTTTTTAACCTAACACTGAAAATGGTGGGGGCAGGGGGAATACCCAGCTCATTTTTGACAAGCAATGTCAGAGCCCAGGTATAAAGTTTTATACTGTATTTAGCCTGAGTTCTTATTCTGTTTGTAATATGTAATGCAATTTTTCAGCATGTAAGTTGATATTATGAATAGTTAGTGTTCAATATACAGTCGGGATCCTTGGCTGTGCCCAGAATTTGCTTAGTTGTGTCACAAGGAGCGGGCAATGGCATCACACTGCTCAGGCTGGCTACAGACTGCACCACTCCCGAGTTGCTTGGGGTCCTGGAGCTCGTTCCAGTAGGTAGGTGATACGGGCTGTCAGGTATGGCCTGCTTCTCCCTCCTGCCCTTCCTCCACGCACTGTGCCTCTTCCAAAAGCCGAAGAGGGTGGTGATGTTCCTCAGAGGTCTCTTTGATGTTCAGAGACTCCCCTTTCTCTATTTTCAGGTCCGTTCAACAGTTTTTCTGTCTGGTCTGCAGTGCTGTGGAAGTTGACCCCCTATATGCTTGTTGTGTAGTGATTTTCTCTCTTTTTTCTTTTTTTTTTTTTTAATAAACTGACAAAAAGTACTTTGAATTAAATACCAATTTACTGTTGGCACAGAAGATCCGGCAGTCAGCTCCATCAGTAAGCCACCAGATAGGGGTTCCTTGCTAGATAAAATCTACTGGCTCAACTATTCTGTCTTGGAAAGTAGTGCAGCCCTTTCCAAAACCCAGAGAGGCAGGCCAGACTGAACATTTCTGCACTGTTCTTTGGGCCGTGGCATACGTGCTGGTGGCACACATCGAGGGTCCCACATATGGTGGTTCCAGTTTTGGAGAAATTTGCATTTGGCTCAGCTTATTATGAACTCCATTTCTTTTAACTGGAACTTACTCAGGGGAAGGAAATTTGAAATTCACAACAGGAAAACTTTGAGAAACTTCAGCAGTGGTTATTGTAAGCTCCCAATGTGAATTTATACAGTCCTGCAATAGAGCTCAACCGATTTCAGTACCACAGCCCCCACAACACATGATCTACACTGAAAGCCTATTTGGAAGAAATGTGCAGTGACTCCGTTTGGGTTTTTTGTATTGTGGTGCATTTAGACTGACTCGGGGTTCACTTAGGATGCCAGCCACATATGCGGAGCATCCTAGAGCTGAGCTGGTGACAGGCTCTGTTCTCTGTTGCTTCCTTCTCATCTGAGAATAGGGATCTGTAGCCTTCAGGACACAATGTGAATTGCCTGATATCTTAGCTTCTTCCTAGACATATTGAACTGAGTACCAGACATAGAGGAGTTTAAATCAGGGGATCAAAAAATACACCATGACCTGCCTGTAATGCTCTCTTGTTCTAAGAAATTTGTATGAAATCTTCAGAACTTAATTTGCGGCAGGGACAGGGTGAGGTTTAGAAGCATTTGTTGCCTGCTACAGCTGGGTGACAGTGACCATAGGAGCCAATCAATACAATAAATATAAGTGACTGTGTAGCCCCTTAGAAATTATTTTCTTTTTTCTTTCTGCCCACAGTTGAAACCCAAGCAATAACTTAATGCCCAAAGGATACATTTCCATTGAGAAACCAAATAAGATGAAGACATTTTAAGTTTCACCCATTCTCACAATGTGTTTTGCATGTGCAGTAGGACCCAATTTATTTGCTTAAGTTATGATTCCAGATTCCAGCCTGCAGGAATATCTGTAGCCTATGCATTCCTCAGTTTAAGCATTTTAAGATCTGATGTGACCCTCACGTGCAAGGAGGCTGTCGCGCTGTTGATATGGCTCATGATGCCTCCAACTCACTCAGTCCCCATGCCCCCAGCAAACCTTCAACTAGTATAGCAGGAAAGACATCACTACACAGACACATAAATTATATTTTTATTTCCAGATATACTGTAGGTCCCTCTATTATGACGGACTTTGGAAGAACTGACTCTCCTGTGGCTAGAATTGGGCCTGGGATGATGATGAATAATACCAAGGTCAAGATTACAGTGGAGTGATGGAAAATCTGATTTCTCCCATCATTGAGTTCCTAATATTATGACTCATAGATGAAAGAAGGGGGGGAAGGAGGGGTGGGGGGAAGGTGGCACCTCTTGGCAAGAAGAGAGGAGAAACAGGCAAACCATCACTCCACCCTAAAAAGCTCTCACACTTGGGGAAAAAAATGGCACGAAATACCAGTGAGTCTGGAAGTTTGCCTCAACAAATGTGCCTGAGAACACTTGATCTCTGAGCATATTTTTCAGGAGAGTTTTTTTCTGGTTTTAAGATGCCATGGTCACCAAAGGGAGTGCTGCAGGTAAGGTGTCAGAAACGTCCAAGCAAGATTTCCTTTAGTCTTCGTTCTCTGTTTTTACATCTGTAAAACGAACACAGCCTGGATGCCTCACGGAGGCAGTTACGAAGCCAAGCTCACTAAGAATGGTAGTTAAGCTGTAAATTGTCACCTCAGTAGGTATAATTATAGCTAATTACAAATACTGTTATTCTGGAGGTACATGAATGAATGTGTAGATTTCAGGAAAAGTACTAGCCCTTCTACTAGATATAAAAGTTAGATCTAATATGCGTTACAAGTCAAAGGGAAACTTTGTGACAGCCGAGTGGCCTTTACGGTGGATTTAACTATATCGGTGAAGTGGCTCCAGCTTTTCAGGAATATGCAGTTTGACTACTTCACTGCACATGAGGGGAAAAAAAAACCACAAAACCATCCGAACACACGCCCCCCAAAAAAACCCAAAACAAATCCTCCTAAATAAATTTTGGCTTCTAGTTCTGAAATCAGCCACTTCATATAGTCATATAACATTTTTTGCATTGCAGGAGGTTCTAGATTAGATTAGAGTGTGTGAGTAAAATATTGTTCTAGTTAATTATGATATTAATATTTGTAAGGTTAATCAATAATCTTTCTGAAACAGAGTAGCCTGTGATTTCTTTTTGTTTCAGTGAAGAGAATTTTGGCAACAAGGATAAAAGGGCGTGTTTATTTTTTCTGTAGGTATCTGCTGATTAGTTAATTAAATATTTTCATGAGCCACAATGACCTCTGTATTTGGGCCGCGTATTGGTTTACACTGGATTTCCCATAGCAGTGACTTTGTGCTGTGTTGGCTGCGGGTTACAGAAATAAAGCCTGCCCCATCCATTGTACACCTGGTTTCTTACCAGGCTGGGTAGTAGCATCCATCCTCTGAAACCTGTACCATTGGCAGGGAAATGAAACTGAGCTGAGCTGGTCCTGCTAGCCCAAAGTTCCTGCTTTGTTAAAAGGTTCATAGCAGGTCAGGTATTTTTCAGTATATTTTTAAAAGCTTGGTAGAGCTAATTTAATTTCTGTTCATTAATTCCTCCCCCCACGCCCCCCTTTAGAATAAACGGCCCTTCACACGAATCCAATTTAGCTTCAATATACCTTATTCACACTGCCTTTTATTGCAAGCCACAGTTCAGCCAGCTGTAAGATTGCCCAGCTGCCTCAGGTTTCCCAATTTAGCCCTGGAAACGATTTCAGCATGGCTAAAACTTTTCACTGGGCAATTTGGAAACAGGATTCAACTTGTGAAAAATGTCCCAAAATGGCCACTGAAAGCAAAACAAAACCAAGAAACACACACACACAAAGAAAGGTGGGGCGTGAGGAAATCTGGCTGGGGAATTTTTTTCCTAGGGTGAAAGGATGTGTATGGGCTACGTCGCAGAACTTGAAAATCAATTCTTAGCCTTGCACTTCTGCTACCCTCTGAGGGACTTCTCTTCTTGGCCTGGGCTTAATTGCAGCACTGATATAAACAAGGGGCTTAGTGTGAAACTCTGTACAGGCAGCTGGAGGTGAACTGGCAGTGAAGACCAGGATTGAGTTTAGTATTGAGGCAAAATAGCTTGGTTTTATCTGGGAGCAATAGTAGGAAAGGAAAAAAAAAAAAAAAAAAAAAAAAGGATTGCAGCTGTGTGGTGAGAATGCATGTCTAATCAAAGAAGTCCAAGGCATCAAATGTTCATATTTACATGGCTAAGGGTAAAAAATAGTAACACTTCCATGTCTTAAACACCATTGAACTTGAAACTATGAACAGAGGTCCTGCCATTAGATCTGAGTTGTATTTTACAGTGTCCATGTGTGTGCAGCTCAACAAAGGGTTGATTAAGCATGGATTTATTGTTGCAATTTTATAGAAAACCTTAGCATGTCTTGCAGTTTATAGAGACAGACATGTTAATGAAAGCCCTTTGGCAAACCTAGAATTCCAAAATAGGCAACACTCAGAAAGTCTGGTCTTGCAGCTAAGAAGAAAAGTATGCGTATACACTGTGATTTTGTAAATACTTTTTGATCCTTTATATAGATCACAATAATTAGGAAGCACAGTGCGAGACTTTCTTGCCCCCATAACACTTTGTCCGATAGACCATACCTGCATTTAAGAAAATGGGATTATCTCCTCTTATTTGTAGTAGAATCCTTTAAAAAAAAATCAGTCTTTTAAAATTTGTTACTAGTTGTAAATCTCTAATTTACAACTTAGTGAAGGTAAGGAGAGGCATCTATCTTTTGAGGCTGATGGAAGTCACAAAGATACCAATAGGAGGGAAAGGAAGAAAAGCTCAGGTTTTCATATGAGCATCCTTAGCTACATTGATACGTTTTGTCTGCGTGGGTGGAACTTTTTTCCCCAACACTTTGCAAATTTTTGGTAGGATTAGAATGTAGCTCAGAAAGGAAAATTTGGTCCATTGGGTGTTTTTAGTTAGTAAGTGATATTTGACTTCCAAAGGAAGGAAAAGAGAATTCTTGATGCCTGCTACTGACAATTTAACTAATAGCTTCAAATGTATGCCTGTATGCATCATTACCTTCACCACATGCACATTTTTGTTCTTTGCCTTCTAAAGCTTACATTCACTGTAAAATCTTTGTCACCATCATTTTGGAAGGTCTCAGCTGTGAAAACTGAAGTTCAGGGTCATAAGAATTACATGTAGTGTCTGTGTATGGGTAAAAAAAGAATGAAAAAAATATGACCGTCTGGTAGTGTTAAGTAGGTGAGCATTTCTAATGATGAGGGTTTATGCCTTTGCCTAATGGTAAGCACTCACATAAGTGTTTTTTTCTTAATCAAAGTAAAAAAAGCCTTGTTTTTCATAAGTGTACAACTTCCTGGTAAAGGATGATAGTAATAACTTATATCACTATATCTAAAGTAAAGAAGGACTAAAAATAAAATCCCATGTCCTCTGTATTTAGTTCTAAACAGATTAGCCTAGGAATGTATGATATGCTAAAGTAAGACAACCTTAAATATTTCCGTAGCTTTATTTCTTTAGAATTTTGTATGGAACTATTATGTAGGTAAACAATGTTTATTCTGATTATTGCACTTGGGGAGAAGAGACTGTGGTTGTTGTGCTGTGCACATGCTTATTTTTAATATAGTTCAAAGGATTTTGGTATCTCTCCCCATCAGTGAAGAAATGTGAATTTGCAAAAATGTCTAGCATGATGATCTCTGAGGCTTTTTCCATGTAATCTCAATTATATGCACATCTAGTACATTGCTGCAGAAATGCTGGGGCAATTGACACTTTGGAACAGCTGACTCATACTAGTTGCTAACTTCAGTGTCGTCTTTGAGAAGCTGACCCGTACAACTACACTGTGGGAATCAACATCTTTAAAATTATTTGCAGATAGTCTGCACTTTTTCAGGGAGGGAAGAGCACTGAGGACAGGTTTTCAAAAGTGCTCATCATCCAATTATGTCCCCAGATGTTTTAAAGATCTCCTTGTCACTCAACAAGCTCTCAGTGCAAGCTACCTACTACTGAGTTGTTTCTGAAGTATGACTCTGTGTGGGAAGCAATTACTGATTGTGCAAACATTTTAGATCATGAAATAGATTGTTTATTTTATGTGTTGCCCATTCTTTTGGGACCCAGACCAAGCTCGGAGCCCCAGTTCTGCAGGAACTCCTTAAAGAGCTCACGGCAAGTCCTTTCTTGAAGGAATTTACACTCTCATGCAGCAAGACTGAGCAGCATGAACATCATGAGACATTCAAATAGACATGGGAAATGGGAGGGGGCGCAAAAAGAATAGGGTCAGAAAATACTACATCTAAGAGTAGAATATGGCAGGTACATGGAATAGGGTTGCTGTGTAGAGACTGAGGGAGGAGTGGGAGGGGACCTCTGCAAACAGCTATTCGTCATGGGAAAAAAATGTAAGAGCTGGCTTAAAAAAAAAAAAAAAAGGTTGGACGCTGATGACGACATTGTTGTCCCAAGGTCCCTCTTTCAGCTGCTTGTCATGGATCTTGCCAGCTCAGTTCTTGGCTTCTTTCTCTTAGCAGCTTTTCTTCCTCATGTTCACATGTCCAAAGGAAATGAGGAGGCTGCTTCACCTCTGCTGCTTCTGAAATGGGTTCTCCAATGAACTTTTCTCAGTAGAAGATGTGTATTGTAATGTTACATTGAATACTAGTGATATTTCAATCCAGAAACAACGAAGCAGCAATAAAAAATATTTGGGTATTGTTTGCTTTTTAATTAAAGGTAGGTAGTTGCACGCTGCAAAACTACTCTGAAATGGGCAGTGTGACAATAGGATAAAATAATGTTAAGTTGCACACTTCATTTTAAAATCTAGGTGTAAAAAGAATATTCTTAACTTTTTCTGAAAACTTTGTTTAGAGCAAAGGTGTGGCTGTGTATTTTATTTAAGAATTATGAGCTCATGGATTTATATATTTTGCCACAGCCTTGCTTGGTTGCCTTTATGTGCTCTTTTACTTCTGTTTAGTAAGTCATTTTTCACAATGAGTTTGCCATTGAATACCTTGTAGTTTCTGTTACAGGTCTCTTAAATTGCCTGTGACAAAAGGTGCTGGCCACAAATGTATTTCAGAAATTCTGTATAGCATATTGCTTACATGGTGGAGGTTTTTTCTTTTTTTTTTTCCCCCCTTTTTAAGATCTGCATCTTAAAACTGCATAAAACTCCAGACTTTGTTTCTATAAGCATACCAAAATGAAAGAATTTGGATTTCCTGTGGGGTTTGTGTCTGTTTTCCCATTTGTCTTCTTTCTTGGAAGTTAACATTTTGTTCTAGCTGTGATATGTGACAGGAAAATAGGGGAAGTGGAAATTCAAGAATCGTCGAATTCTGTGGGCAAATACCCTTTCCTGTCTTCCTTAGAGAGTGTCAAAACATTGGCATTAAAACACTGCTATACTTTTTTTCTCTCTCTACTGAGGCGCACATACTGTTTTTTCTTATCTATGAAATATGGTCATGTTATTCTAGAAATGTTTTGAATAGTGCCTTGGAGCCAAAAATAAATGCGAAAAGCAATTTACAAGTCTGTATACAAAATGGATGTGAAGATTTGATTTAATTTCTTACACATTAAGCAAAGTTTCTTAAAAATAATTGTTAATGTACATTAGGAAGATAGCTATGACAAAACCAGTTGGCATATTTGATGAGAAACCAATTAATATACTTCGTTTTATGCCAAAGAGGAAAGGGAATGTTGTGCATATAATCATTTATTAAAATTAAAGCCTGGTTTTGACTGTCACAACTAAGTTTACATGGACTATTGAGGCATTCAATTCTAATCTCTCAGTTAAGGTATCAGGCAGAGTTACCTTTTCCATGGGAATGTTATTTTCTGCTTTTCAGTGAGTGTGTTGATATATTAAAATATTTCTAGGAATTTGGGGGAAGGGGGAGGAAGAAGGGAAAGGCTGAGTTACTACTCAAGTAGTAGCTCTGGATTAAGTACTTCTTCAGTACATAAGCAAATATGTAACAAAATGGAAGCATTTTACACCTATTAGATCCAATAAACTATTCACCTGATCTGAGGATACTTAGATTTTTTCCTAAAATTCTAGTTTTAATAACCTATCCACCTAATGTGAGGATACTTAGATTTTTCCTGAAATTCTAGTTTTACAGCAGTCTCTGATTTTATTAAGATATTATTTATTTAGTGTGAATGTGCACCCAGCTCACTTTTTTAACCTTTTTTAAAGCCTCTTGAAATAGCTAGACTTCATGTTGCAAAAATGTTGCTATACCAGACATTACTGTTTCATCTGCATAGTGCCATCTGATGGAACTATTTGATATAGATGAATCTAGAATATTGCTGGCATTCCCAGCTTATTTGGAACCTCTGTTGAAATTACTTGAAATGTTGCTTGCAGGGAAGTGTGGTAGCAGTAATGTCAGGACACCGTTCACATTTGAGTTTATCCACTGAGCATCTCATTCACTGAATTTTTTTTGTTGTTGTTAGAAAGAGTCGCAAGTGAATGATATATATTTGTGGAGAGAGCAGGAAAGTGCATCTCTTTCTGACTTATAGGAACAAAATAGTTGAGTCATAAAGAGTTCTATTGTCTTCACAGACATCCAGACACAACTGCATTATTTCTTTATTTTTAAAGAAGTCATTGGATGTCCACAGAAGTTCTGAAAATCATTTTCGTGAGCTTGGAATGGGATGCATCTTGGAAACGTGGATGCTGACGTTCAGCAGTCTTATGAAGGGGCAGGTGGAATATGCTTAGTTACCTTTACTCAGAGCATAAATCTAACAGTCTTCTGCATTTTATTTTGATTCTTCAAAGAAATGAGTGCTGTAGATACTGAATGCTTCCGTTTTAGTGTGCAGACTCAGTCTGGCTGTTGAAAAGGCCATTTGGTTCAGGAATCGAGTCCCTTTTTGATATCTGGAGTTGACCATTCAGAAGCTAAGGTGCCTGGAATAACAGGCTAATTTTGAAAATGCAAAGACACATGAAAGATGCAGAAATGCTTGTTTCTTTACCTTACTGCTTTTAAATAAAATTAAAAAAATAATAATAATAACCCAAACATTTTTCAGGCAGACACTGGGTTTCTAACATGCAGCAGAACGTCTTTGAAGAGGCTGATGTGTCTGATGACTTAATCGTTGGCTTCAGAATGTTCAGTTTTCTTTGGTTCTGATGCTTTGGGGAATGGCATAATAAATAATTGGGTCTAGCAGTATGGCACATAGCTGGAAAAAAATGAGTTTTTTCCTGTTTCTGAGGGCATTCTGTGTTGGGCCTGGAAAGTGTACGCTTATACCTTTTCAGATATGGAGGTCTGTCTGACCCGTTAGGCTCTGGAGGGAGCACTGCCTCGGGAAATATATCCAACTATGAAGGTATTTGTAACTTTGGGCTCTTCAAGCATAGTTCACCTAAGACGCTCTGCCATGGGCTGTAATGCCCTCCCTCTGGTTAATGTTCCACTTGTCCAGATTATGGGAGGGAGAGCTTGGGCTGGTGTGGAGGTTTTTCCTTCAGGGTTCAGTGTCTTTCCTTTTACTTGCTTTTACCTTGCCTACATCACTGATCAGCCTTGATAAGGAAGGAACGAAGTCAGCTGCAGAGTATTAGGGGAATCATTTGATGATCTCCGGGGCATAGCTTCAGGATCCAGTCCAGCAAAATGCTGGAGTCGTCCTGCATCTGCTCACTCTCCATAAAAACACAGTGTTTAAGAAAGCACAACAGGTTTGATGTAAGGTCACTGTAATTTTTTACATTCTGCCGTAGTCTTTTTTTTCCTTTTTTCCTTTTTTTTTTTTTTTTCTTCAAAATAAAAAATAGCCTGATGACAACTACGGAGTTTGTTGAAATCCCGGTTTTGGGTTTTGTTTATGGGGGGGGTTGCTGCTTATCTTCCTGTTTCTTCTATCTGTTTGAAGGGAAGTTTAAATTAAAAGTTGCAGTTCTTTGCTGGGATGTGTGGACACTTTAAACTGATATATATGCTAGATAAAGGTGTAGTTAAAAGTGTGGGAGGACTTCATTTTTCCCAGGGTAACTTTCCTTATTTGTCTTTAAAATGAGAAGTAATTGCACTTATCTCTGTAGCATAAAGCTTATCTCCACCATAATTTAATTTTTGTCTAGTATATTCTAATAAATTATAGACCCTTATTATTTTTCCAACACAGATGCCCATTATGACATTTCTAGGTCAGATGACTTCAGATTGCAGACTGTTCCTTAAAAACTACTATGCTGTTCTATTTTACCCATTAAGTATTCAGAGCATCCTTTTAACTTCTCAGAGGAGAGGTGCCAAATTATTTAAGTATTCGATGTTTTATCACGGACTTATGTTAATTTTTCATTGACTTTGGCAAAGCTTCCCCACACTTCACAGTTAAACCAGTATTTTGAAAGTTAACATTTGGTGGGGAGTTTATGGACAAATGATAAAACCTTGTAGCCTGTAAAGATAAATCTTGAGTAGCTGCCAGTAGGTAAATGACTAACTTCAATTCAAGCAATTTAACAGCAATCAGTTTGAGGTCAAGTAACTCTGGACAGTGTCATTTAATGTATCGTCTTTTTTCCTTTCTCTGCAAGTAAACCACTGCTGACTTCTGCTCTCGTCATTTAACTTTTTTTAGTACATTTCCTGTAGATTGTTCCCCTCAGAAGTCAAGTAAGGTACTGCCAGGATTTGAAGGGGACTGGGAACATCAACAAATGGAAATGACACTAATGTGAACCAATGGATTATTTGCATTCCAGTGCTTAAGTTATCACTTAATAGTTATAGGCTCTGGTGGCAAGACTGGACTGTGTTATGTTAGACTCAGGAACAAATGCTAATATCTTCAATGTTTTCAAATTCCCAACCATATTTGGTCAATTGTGCTAGTGTCGACCCTTGAAGGCTGCCAAGAGTCTCGTTGGCAAAAATGCCACTTTGGTGAAGAAATAACTTCTACCACAGCTTTCTTTGAAGGCCGTCCTCATTTAAAGGGGTATCATCTCACTGCTTCATGACTCAGGTTTTGTCTTGGGTTTTTTGTTGGGTTTTGTTGGGTTTTTTTTTAATTAAACATGTTCATCTTCTTAATAATGGGTTTAGCGTAAATTACCCTCATGTATTACATGCTTTTCTCTACTTTGAATGTTTTAATCTATATATAATCCTTTCAGCAGGGAAGAATTTAGTTAATCTGCTCTGCAAACTGTTGTGAATTGTTGTACAAATCCTTCTGACCTGCGTGTGTGTGCTCACGTTCTTTAAAAGCAGAACAAAATTAAAAGTTTTTTTGCATTGCTGAGTACAGCAGCTCTGACCCAGACTGTTGAAGGGACAAATTCTTGTACTTTTAAATATAGGATTTGCTGTAGCAGCGCAGCCCAGCCGTCATTCAGTCCAGTATCTCTGACAGCCACCAGCTTGCTGTGCCTGCTGAGAAAGGACAAGAAACTTGGAGAGGGCAATTGTGGAATAAATGCGTCATGGTGGAAATTTCTTCTTCTTTCCCTCTTCTAGAGTTTCACTTATGCCCTGAAGCACAAGGAGTCAAACCCAACTTTTTGTGGAAGGTTGTTTTTCTGTCAGTTGTGTGGTTTTTAAATACAGCTAATGCTGATCAGGCATTATAAGGGAAACAGGCTGTGTGGACCCATTTATGGTACATGAAAATTTCAATGTAGAAAGTCTCGGTTTGAGTAGTGTTGATCTGATAGAGCTAAATGACCTCTCTCTAAAGAATATCTGGTTTTAGAAAGTATAAGGAATTGGGGTTTATATGTCAAGCAGAATTGGAAATCCAATATTTAAGAAGATTTGAGAATGTCGTCCCTTATCACTGCCCCTCAGGTGGAATTGAATCCCCACGCAAATGGTGTCCCAGGCTCCTTGCTGCTACTGCAGAGATCTTGCATAAATTTCACAGCTCTCATCACCTGAGACATAACATGTGCCCTCCCTTGTTGGAGCCATTTGTTGGATCGCTGTGCAGGGAGTACCCTAATATTCATAATGAGACCAAAAAGGCTACCATGAACCTTCAAAGGGCCAGTGCAATATGAGCATAAATGTGTTAAAACAGAAAAGGGATGTTGTCTTATAGCCAAATTCATTTCTGGCAAGTTGTACAGGTCAGTAGCTGGAATTGTTTTCTCCTGGGTTTTTTGGACGGCTGGGTGTTTGCTACGTTGATGTTTTCCACCTATCAATGGACTTACTTACTTTAAAAAATAAGTGTGAAAATCTCTTTGAAAGAAAACTGAATAACTCTGAAATTGGCCCGGTAGTTGTGTAGTTGAGAGAGTAGCTGCGCCTGTACACAGTGTGCTCCCAAACCATACAGTCCTTTCCTAAGAGATTTTTTTGTAAAGCAGTTCTTCCATATAACTAAGTTTGCAAAGAATCCTGCAGTGCCTGAGGACTTCTGTTTTCTGTGACTTGAGCTTTTTACAGTTGCTATAAATTGACACTGATATGACTTTTTTACTCTCTTACTTTCTTCCATGTTACAAGCTGGAATATGCTCTGCATAATTTTGTGTGCACACACTTACACACGCACACGTACACATCAACAGTGCAGATTATTAAAAGAGGAAGCAGGAAAGCAAACAAGCAAAACAAAATTTGCTGATTCTGTTCTGTCTCCATTCCCACTAGAGTGCTCGCTGTGCCACACTTGCTGCTGATTCATTTTTCAGATCTTGAATGATGACTCTTGCCTCGTCCCTGCTGTGCCTGAGATGAAAGCAGATGCTCTTGATCATATGGTGTAATTTGAATCCTCAGATTTCAGTTTGACCTGGCAGGATTTCTTATGAAGATAATCTCTTTTCTACCCAGAGCTGTTGAAGAAGTAGGAAAAAAACTAACACCACAGAAGCATTGCTTGTAAGGTTCTGTTAGGTTTTTAAGTTTGTCGGTAACTTCTGTCTGGTTTAACTTGAGACAGTCGTTGTTCTACCTAGGATGCTTCACCTCAGTAATACCCTAAACCCTGGCTGAGTGCTGAAGCAGCGAGCACTGAGCCATGCTGAAAACCCGTGACAGTTTCTTCAGAAACTTTTTGCAATGTTCTCTGCAAGCTTGTCTGCAACACCCATTTGAACACCAGATTACCGTGGGCAGCACTTCATTTCAGCAATGACTTCTTGTGAGCAGGGTGTCCTTTTGGCACTGGCAGCTTGCATTCAGCCAGACTTCTCCTCACAAATGAGTTGCAGACTCTACCCTGTCTGGGCCAGTAAAAATGGGAAATAAGCACCTGCGCAGCCACACCACATTTTAGTGCTGTAGTTTAGTAGCCTGACTGGTTTCTTCACAGCAAAAAGGCAGCAAAGCTAATGCTTTTGGTGGCTGACTGTCCTGAAATACTTGGAAGAAGGTGGTAGAGCAGCCATATCTGATGGGAAAGAGAAAGGAGCATGGCTCTATGAAGCATCTAGCTAGAAGCTAGCCAACCTGTTCAAACGTGGGCCAGCTGGCTAACCAGAAACCTTGTTTGGTCTAAATGCTGTCTGTGTTGAGCAGAGTGACTAATATTTTTCCCTTTCAATTTGCTGAATTGCTGTCACAGCAGTGCCGGACAGTCGCTTCTCACGCAGTGCTAAGGATCCCCAGGTTCTCGGGATTCATTCACAGTGGTATGAATTTGCCCACACACTGTCCCTCACACCATTTAACAATGCCTTCCACATACCTTTTTGTGTCTTCTTACCCTGCTCTTCAAGCTATGCATGTCCTATATGTAGATAAAATCTTGCTGTGACAAATACCCCATGAACATACTGGTCCAGGAATCTGAGACAGGCAGGCTGGGAAACACAGCGGTGTGGAAGGGAGGTCGGTAGGTATTAGATAAAGACATTGCACTTCAGGAACATGTGGAGTGAAAAATATCCAGTTATTGAAAGATGAAGACCAAATTTCATCAGAATAATAGAGCTGGGAAGAAACAAACTGATAGGGATGTCTGTGATGCTGTTAACAGTCAGGACTGGCCATTTTTAGAAACATGCATGAGGGGAAATGGGATAAAGGAGATGGTGGCGTGGGGGAAGAAATTTACTTTTAAAAAAATCCTAGTCAGAGGGAAAGAAATAGTATAAGTAGTGAAAATGAAACTGCATTCAAACAAGGATGACTAGTTTTGATATGATGGAGAAAGGCTATAGATGTGTCTGACTTTTGAAGAGCTTGTCCTTTGCTCCACTCCCCCTTGCAAATGTAGGCACTTGGCCATGAGGCATAGCTCACGGACTACGGCAAGCGATTCTCCTTAGAGGGCTACTGGCAAGATGGGACACCTTAATCGCAGGGAGGAGACCATAATCTGCTCTTGTTCATGTATTATTAATTAGGAAATGTGACCTTATAATGTCCTGACCAAAGCTTACTTTAGAAGATTAAGACTCCACCAAACTTAAGGCACAATTTTGTGTATTTCAAATTATTTTCTCTTGCCAGCTGTAAATCCCACAGCCAGGGCTATCATTACTGAAAACCTGCCCCCTGCACCTGGCTAAAAGGCTTCAGCCTCAGTCTTATTTTGTGACAGGTTTTAATCCATGCCCTAAATCTTAGTTCAGAGGATAAGCCTGTGTTACTGATGCCTACAGTTGCTAATAAATTGCCACGGACACAATCACATACCTGCAAGTTGTAAGTGGCAAAATATAAAGCACAAATGAAGAATGGAGTGATTATCTATGTAAAATATCATCCCTTCCACCTGGGCAGGGCCATCTACCATTCCCCCAAAATCCTGGGGGTTTTAGCTCACTTTTCTAAAGGTCAGAGGTTAGTTTTGCTCACCTCAGAAATGCACTTTACATACATTTGCCAGAGTTGTGGCTCTTTGTCAGAAAACAGGAGAGCCTGAAGGATTTCTGCCCTAATGCTTAGTGTTTGAATGATATTTTGATTCTGACTGAATAGGCACCATTGTACTATTAGTCCTTTTCTCCACAGATTAGAAAAGGATTGCAAAAGAAGGCTGTTTGTTTTCCTTGATTACTAGGAGATCAGATGTTGGGAAAAAGAAGTCATGATGATTCAAGGGAAGGTATTTTAAAATATGACTAAATTTTGTGAGTCTCACTGGAAATTGTTATCCTGATGAAAAGTACCTGTGAGGAATATAAGGTTACCCACGATATTATGATTTGTTACATTCACCATGGATTCTTCCCCTATGTTTAGACAAATGGAAAGTGAAGTTGGATCTTCAAAATGAGGAGATTAAAAAAAAAAATCTCTCATGATTTATTTAACCTAAAAACAGTAAGTGTTGATTTATTTGCCTTTTTGGTTTTCAGAGCTTTCAGGGAATACTCAAGTTTTGCTTTTAAACTTTCCCTTGGAACTAGAGAGGCTTTAATATTCTTTTGTTTTATTTTTTAAAAAGAAAGGTGAGAGACTTCTGCAGTCTCATGACTCTGGGAGGAAGAGCTCTAAGGAAAGCACCAAAGATCCTGAGACCAGCAACAAAAATCACAACTCTGTCCATGTGCTCAGCACATGAAATCTGTATTCTGCTACTTGCGGCTTTTGGTCAAACAGTTGAACTGATCACCCATCAGTTTTAAGGTGCCACTTCAAGAAACATTCTCTTACCTCTTCTCTTTTCTTCTTAGCCACTTTCTGCCTAATGCAAGCTGAAGTCTTCTACCCAAACCTGACTTGTCTAGAAATACTTTTCCCTCAGAGTGTAACAGGTTTTGTAAGTTAGAACAGCAGAATAAGTAATACCTAGATATCCAACATTTGATTGATGAGTTATTACATTAATGTTGTAAAATGATCTCCAGCACAGTGTTCAGATAGTTCTACTTTGTAACTTCTGAAAAGCTCAGCAGCATGGCATAAATGCATGGGAAGAAAAGCAAACCTTGACAAAGATGAAGTGATACCAGAAGGAAAAAAAAAAAAAAAAAGACAGACAAGGTGCCAGAAGATTGATGAAATGTCAGGTAGTTAAAGACTGCGGTGAACACTGGCCAAAAAAAAAAAAAGAAAAAAAAAAAAGCGCCACCCACCCATGTTATTTGAAGATTGTTACATTATTATATGAAGATTTGAATGCGTTGCTTTTTCTTTCCCAAGTAACTGGGAAGTCCTTATAAAGTACCTTTGGAAAATGCATTCTTGTGCTACAGTTATTCATAAAAGTATTCCTGTCATTCCAACTCCACACCTTAAAATAATTTGTAGCTTTTACTTTGCACATTTTAAAGCAATCTCAATATGCAAATTCAGGCTTGGAAATAGAAACAGTTTCTGATAGATGAAACATTTCATTACGTTTTAGACTTGCATTGTCCCCAGTAAAAATGTCGTTGATTTCTATACTGAGGAGGATTTCAACACTTTCACATGATGTACTAAATTAAGCTTTTGCATTGGAAGCCTGATGTTGTGTCAAAAGCACAAGTTAAATCTCGTGGATGATGTCACTGCAATTAAAGGCAGAGGTTAACACTCTGTGCAGGTACTTTCCCCTCGAGCTATCTGGAATAACAGTGTTGCTATAATACAGCTGTGGCTGCTGAGGAATGCTAAAGCACAGTCAATGACTCGTTGCATTTTATAAAGGAATGTGTGTGGCAGAGAGAGGTTTAATTGCTCCTGCTACATGTCTTATAGTGCGGGGGAGCCTCTGCTTGGAGTGGCTGCTTTTGAATGCTGGTCTGACATCTGCTTTTTTTACCCTCTCCTCCCCTCCTGAAATAGTGCAGTCACATCCAACTGTGGCAGCATGTTGTGTTTTCTCAGTGTCACCCATTCATTTCCATTGATTCATTTTTGTCTTTCACCAGCCATAGCTATGTCACGCTCGCATAGCTGCAGGTACAACCTTTAAGGTAACAGCGAATTCAACCTGTGTATTTCTCCTCTCCTCTTTTACCTTTGTTTTATCACCTGAAGTTTCTGCAAAGTAATCATTTAATTGCCCCCTCCCCAAGTTCCCTCTTTCACCTCTCCTTTACCTCCCCACTCTCCAACACAGAGTATCTACTACTCATCACCAGGTTTTTTAACCTGCTGCTGCCAGATTATTTTTAATTCTTACACTCTTCATACATTGTCACTGCATTCATACGGATGGGAACACCCAGACTAGATTTATCCCACACGATCCTTGCTTCAGCATTGGTCCATAGTTCCCCGAGGTGCCTAGGTTTGGTACAGCCAGGGAGCTGTTTAACTGAGTGCCACTAGAAATACAAGAGGGGACTCAGGAGAAAGGCGTATGCTTGCTTTTTCAATGGGGTGCAAGGAAGAAAATGCAAGATAGTCACCAATTGCTGTAATCCATTACAGAAAGCCAGGGACTAAGCCTTAGAAACCAGTCTGAGCTCTAAAGCTTGGATCTTCCCCAGATCCTGACTGAACTCAAAGTGATAATCTTTGGGTTCACAGAACGGTTCAGGTTGGAAGGTCAGGAGGCCGTCTTGTCCAAATGTCCAAAAAATGCCCTTTTTTGGCTTACTAGAAAGAATAACGATTACAAAGCACAATCCTGGCTAACTGGGAAAGGACTCCAACTTCCATGAGGTTCACTCCATTCCAGCTGTGAGCTGGAAATAGCAGTTGTTTGAGCAACCAGCAGATTTTACCTGCAGCACCTCTCCTAGTTAAGAGTCATGCAGCTCTCCGAGTTTCTTGTAGTCCTGAGGAGTTGCCCATAAAGCAGCCTTGAACAGAACTTGCTCTGTCACAGAACACAGCGCTTCCCTCTCCGTGTTTCCACCAGCGAGCAAGTTTTAAGAGAGAAATGCAAACTGCAAACATGTAAACAGCTGCTGGGGAAAGGGGAAGAAGCTTCAAGTAACAGAATCGGCTGCCAAATTCATCGCTGCCATGTGTGCTGTGTAATGCTTGTCATCTCAAGTGAGTCATTAAGAGGTTCCCCCCTAATGGTACTTTGAAGTGCTATGACAGCTTGAGAGCATCTATAAATTGCCACAAACAGCCCTCATACAGCGTTAGCTAATTGCTTGCTCTTTGACTTATTAGGAGTCACTGAGTTAAATAATTTGTCACGTGTGGCTCATAATAAATAATGTGACCAGCCAGTTTGTGAGCTGTTTTGGTGATATATAGTGCCCTTTTTGAATGTTGTCACAAGCAGCTAACAAATATGACCCTGTGATTGTCAGATCTTTGTGAAAATAATAAGGTCTGACAAGGCAGCAGATTAAAAAAAAAAAAAAAAAAAACAACAAGCTCCCTTCTAATGTATAATGAAAATTGCATTAATTTCTTCCTCAGGTTTTTAATAAGACATGCTTATAATCCTATTTTGAGTAGTTAATTAAAAGTGAGATCAATTTTGTAGTAGAATAGCTGTTTTTCAATTTATGTAGAAATAGTTGTGAAAGGGAGAAAAAAAAGATAACTTCCCTAGTTACTGGAAATATCTTACATCCTCTGATGGAGTCTGAAGTGAGTATCCTCTTGACAAACTATGAGTAGCTTCTGAAATATGGTTGTGGGGATTTTTAACAAATCTGATCACTTTCTCTACAGCTTATATAGATAAGTAGGGCATATTTTTTCTGGTTATGCATGTCAGGTGGCACATTTCCATACACATGCCTGTTGGGAGCTGGCTACTTAATTAATAAGCAATAATATGGTACTGTTGTAAGTGGTTGTACACATTTAGTGTTAGAGATGCCTTTAGAAAGAATGTGGTAGAATGGCGATGTGTGTGTATATATATAAATATGTTCTTGGCATCTTCAATTAAATTGGAGTCTTGTCTGATTTCTATGTGGGAGAAGAGTCCCCAGCATTTTGCCAAAGAAGCAAATGTGGTTTCTCTCACAGCTAAAGGGTGATTTCTTCCCAAGAGACAGGACTTGTCTTGCACATTTGACTCCTGTTGTAGACTAGATCACTGGGCTATAAAATCTTCTTTTCCCACAGTTGCGCTAAACGAAGAGTGATGAGTGGTGTTTAATAAACCTTACCAGTCCCTTACAAGCCTGTTCCTGCAGTGACCCTTGCTATTGCATTCCTCTTATTTGAACTTTGAGGTGTTCATGCTGTTAAACTGGTTCCCAGCTTGGCAATCACTTTGTTTTCAGTCATGTTAATTCAGCAGAGCCCACTGCAGTTGCCTCACAGGAGAGGAGGCTCCCCTGTGGCTGTCTCTGCTGAACATCCCAGTGGTCCCCATGCCTCTTTCTAAATGTGTTGTGCTTTTCCCCAGAGACAACCAGCAAAAAACTTCCCAGCTAGGGGCTTGCCTACTGTTCTTTATCCCCTTGCATTTCCCACCACATAGGTGTTTTCGAGGAGGTTGCGTGAGGAGAGCTAACTCGGATGTGTTTAGTCAAAAGGGGAAGCTGTTGATGGATTGTGCATATCAGTTTTGATAAGGATGGTCGATATTCAAAAGAAGCCAGTGCTCACCAGCCTCAGGATTAATTAGCGAGTTGTTTGTGCTACTCACTGCAGAACACAACAGAGAGAGAGGTTCAAGCCTCTAGTCTCAACCGGATGCCACAGGGACTTGTGCCTCTGTCTTTGGCATTCCTGGGGAGGCTGCTGAGCTCACTGAGCTGCTGGCTATTTCACTGTGCCTTTTATCTATTTCCCATGGAAAACTGGGAAAGGTGTTTTGTTTGTTTTGATGCATACAGGCTTGGAGAATTAATCTGAAAATCTTTTGTGGGATCCTTTCCGCTAGCTCAGGATTTTATCTAATTTTCAAGGGCTTTGGGAGCTTAGTCTTATTTTGAGATAAGGCTCCAGGCAGCCCAGATGACAACTACTCGGTGCTTACTTTCCTGTGTGACTGCCTTACTTGTGTTTTTACCTTAGGCATACAGTGTTTGAGTGGGAGATATGTGACTTCTTCTCATTCCATCAACAGAGAAACTGAGGCTGCATTTCTGATTTTGAACTGAGGAGAATAATGAAAATAGCTTTCTCCTCATTGTTAATGGACTTATTATATTGGAGTGAAATGCTGGGACCTGTGAAGTCAGTGAGATCAAAACTTGTTCCCATGTGGCGTGGGTCTATTTCAGGCTTTGCTTTTACTTTATCTTCGTTTTAGTTTGGTAAGAAGCCCACTTTCAGGCATGCCAAACTTGCTTATGTTTATGAAAGAATTTTCCATAATTTCATTAGCTGAGCAAGTAAACAAATATAACCATGCTGAATATTCTGGCTGGTTCACCTTTGCAAAGCAGTAAGTCCAAATCCTGTAATTTTGACTGAAGTCTGGTCCATCCTTCTTTCATAGACTTTTGTGAGATCTATGGTAACATCTGATTCTAAATGAGAGACATTTTAAACCAAACTCCAGCATTTCTAGCTTTTTTCATTTTTCTCATTAGTTGGGAGAGAGTGTGCTTTTGTTGTTTTTCTTAAAACCTCGGCATTGGAGTCAAATGATTTCATGAAAATCCCAGTTGCCATTTGGAAGGAAAAAAAAAGAAAAAAAAAAAAAGAGGGGAGGATTATGGCGCTCAGGGTTATAGAGTGAAACCTGAAAATACAAAAAAAAAACACAAGAAGAAAGGCAAAAAGAACTCATAATGTATATTCATTTTTTTCAAATTAGTAGGGTAGGGTAGGGAACCTTAAAGCAATGAGTTTTTGAATGCTTGCTCTTAAAAATATTAAACTTCCCTTTAGGGTTTCCATCAAAATATTATCTTAACAGTTTATTTGCAAACTTCTAAATTTCTAGAAAATTTTAGCTTATTAGAAAATGACTGATGTTTATCAGTTACTGCAAGTCAGATGCTTTCTATGTGGCCCCTATTTTTCCACCATCTCAATTTAATATATCTGCATGCTTACATAATTATCACTGGGATAACAGGCAATAAAAATGCCAGAAAGTCTAAAGGAGTGAAAGAGAGAAGTCACAAACAGCTCCCAGCTGCTATAGGCTTGACTTGTTCGTGTGTTTGGAGTTTTTGGTTTGATTGAGTTTTTTCCCCCGTTAAGACTGCACTTTTGCCTCACTACAGTTTGGATGGCTGCAGTAATTAAATGCCTGTTCAAATTACCTCTCTTGCGTGAAGAGTGGTTTCTCTGTTTAAACATCAGGATTCTGCTTAATGCAGTGTAGCTGACTGCAGATGAGGCAAGATAGGAGGCATTTGTCCAGAGTGGAGAAGGGGACTATCCAGGGATCTCTATTTGTTTTAATATCTTCTGTCGTATTTGTTAGCTTAACAAGACTAGGTTAGTCCCTTCATGCCCTCTCTGACCTGGAAAACAATACCAATTGTATTCATGAGCAATTTAGCATGGGGCTGATTTCACTGTCCTTTTGTGCTGTGCCACATTGTGTTCCTTTTATAATTAAATCTCAGTAGTTTGATAGGTAAAGACATTTTTATGGTCTTTAATTAATTAATAATAAAAACTATATTCTGGTTCTGAACTACATATTCTATAACTGATTTTTTTGTATTTACACAGGGCTTATAAATTTGGCAGTGACTGGTTGCCAGTCACATATCTTACCTTATATATGCATAGATTTCTTCTGAATGCCTTTAACAAGGAGGAATACTTAAAAATGTATCTGGTGTGCTGCTAAAAATAAAATTCCAATAGAGTTACTCTTCAATAAGAAAGCTCGGATTTGACCTCCAAGTGTATCCAAAAGTCAAGACCTTTGGACACCTTTTCATGTGCTGTTCCTGTTTACATATGCCTCTAATGTACACACCTAATGCTACAATGTGCACTACTCACAAGCTCACTAGAACTCATTCTTCATTTAGGCTTTATATTTTCATAGCCCTGTTACTACAACAGACAAAAAAAAAAAAAAAAAAAAAAACCAGAAAAAACAGATCCTCCCACTAATTCTATGCAAATTAGTTGTATTAAACACAATTTTTTTACAGGTATAATACAGGTTAATGGTATACATCATGGAAGGATGACAGTAATACTTCAGCTTTGCCTTTTAGTTAAAAAATGATAGAAGAGAGCTAATAAGTTTCATTTTTGCTGAAATAAGCTAAATGTCTTTGTTATTGTTTTGAAGTGGAAGTGTATCACACTATTTCTCTACAGTTGTGTTTTCTGCAAGGAAACACATTGATGCTTAACCAGAATGATTTGAATAGCTGGATTATTCTAGATGGCATTTTTTAACTAAGATTTTGGATTAACTTTGAAGTCATCCTGCTTTGATCAAGGTGCTGGAGCAGATGACCTCAAGAAGTCTTTTCCAACCCAGCCTGTGAATCTGTTCACTAAAACCTTGATTTGAAACTTGGGTCTGCAGCACCTTTTCTTTGTGCCTGGTTACTGATGTTCTGTGCAGTTCTAGGGGCATTGTGAAAGCCAAGAATGGGTCAAGACTTTTGTGATATGCAATTCCTTTCTCTTTGCCTCCCTTTCTGTCCACTACATTGTGGAAGTGATGGAAGGAAGCCTGTCACTTCAAAAATGGGTAATTCTGCTGTTTGGATTTAAATTTGCAATGTTGTGGCTTTGTTTTAATGATTTTTACACTTATTATGGCCCTGAGAAGGACCACTATACTCAGTTGTGCACACACTACTACAAATGTGTATCTATTTCACATGCATGCAAAGCGTATACCACTGCAATTTGGGGTGCTTTGTCTTAAAACTAAGAACAGTTCTTTGTTTCTATAAGAAGGGGGGCAGGATGACCAGCCAGAAATCCGTGCCATTGCACACAGGAGTCAGTTTGGGAATTTACAGTAATGCTTTAGCAAACTAGTTCTTTTTTGAACATGTGCGTTCATACATGCTGTCTTCTCACCGAGTTGTTTAATGTGCCATCTGGAAAAAGCTAGACAAAGCAAGAGGTATACTGCTTCTGTGAGGGGCACTGCAGTGTGTTCAGCATCAGTGTGTATATCCAAAAATAATTAAAAAAGAAACATGGAAGACCTCTGCTACACATGCATTGCCCTGACCCTTTCCAGTTCTGCTTGCTGGTGCCTGGACTGAGGGCACTTCACTGAAGACTGCACTTCATCCCATGGGGGGCTCACCCTGCTCCTCATCCAGGTGTGTGGAGCTTTCTGCCCTTACAGAATGGGAGAAAGATTAAGTTGTGCAGTGGGTGGCATTTCATAAAATTAGTACTGGCTGAACCTTCCTCCTTAAAAGAGACTGGCAGTGTTACCGATGCAAAATCGCCCAGCACAGAGCGTGGGTTAAACAGACTGATCATTAAGTCTGCTGAAGTATATTTTTTCAGTCTTGCATAAGAACTATTGATTTAACCTTAAGAACATCATTACCTGCTGTTCTGATTTGGAGCTACAAATAAGAAAACCACCTAAAATATATTTCAAGGATGTGTTCCTTAGCAGCACTTTAGTTCCAGCGTGGCAAGCATACTCGTTTACCAGCTTTGTAGATTTAATTGAGCACAATAACATCCCAAATGATACAATTAAAAAAACCTTTTACTATTCAGATGCTTCTGATTATAAACTTGTGAACTTTATAAGAAGTAGAGTGAATTGAATTGTATTTGATTACTTCAAAAAATTGAAATTATTGAATTAGCATAATTGGTGTGAGTTCAGCAGACAACCATGAGTCAGCTGTTCCCGTGGTCCTTTATGACTAAAAATGTTGCTTCCAGCCTCCACAGTACACTGCACAGTGATTTTGTAGACAGGAAGACCTTTTTCAGAAGAGCCTTATGAGAGATGTCAGCTTCCTTTAAAATGTAACAGGATGTATCTCCATTCCCTTATGCATTTAAAAAAAAAAAAGAAAAAAAAAAGAGAAAAAAAAGAAATTAGGTGAGATTCCTTGTTACATCTATTTATTAAACTGATCAAACATGACATTTTTAAACTGAACATTTGCTAAGGAAAAGACAGTCTGTCTCAATCATTGTGAAAATACTCCTTTGACAACACATCCTACTAAGGTCTCATCCTCTTATTACTCCAATGGATCTGGCATTTTTATTTTGTGTATATTTTTGTATATGGAAAACTTAGGGAAGACCTCTTCATTTATTTCTGTGCATATCTGTGTACATATATATAATTTCTCTGTGTGTATATGTGCATATGAAGAATATTTTTGTGTGTGGCTATGTATATAAAAATATGTGTATATTACCTATCTATATATATACATATGTATAAATAAAACATTTGGAGCACTTCAGCCTAATACATTTTATTACAGATTCACCAAGTGTAAATCATGCAAACATCATCACATATGCCTTATATTGAGCTTGCTGCAGAATAGCAATGAACCGTAGCAGTCTCTGCAAACAGCTGTAATTATGAGCCATACAAATAAATAGTGACCTGTCTCTAAACTGTCTTCAGTAATTCTTCCAACTAACCTACTGTTAACATCTTTTACCAATGTATGTAATGTAATTTATAGCACAGCCTGAATGTGACACGGCTTATGCTTTTTAAAATTGTACATTTCAGTACCCTTAAGTAGCCCAATACAGTAAAATCTTTGTTCCTTACAGAATGCATGCGTGTGTACAGTATGTATTTATCTGGTCTGGAATAAGCATTAATCTTTAATTATTGGATAAACATATTAAACAGGTGTGGAAAAACTGAACTTTCAACTGTGCAATGTTTATCTACTAGCGCGGTGGATACCTTGGCTCTGCAGTTTGAAAGGTTTCACCTTGCTGTGCCCAGGGTTGAGTGAAGGAGGAAAGGCTGGGAGGGAGGGTGGGCACACAAATGCCCCAAATCCCACATAAATCAGAAATTTCCAGTTATAAATTATGCACCATCATAACATCCCGTTAGCACGGTTGGCGAGCCAGGGCTGGAGCATGGGGTAGTTTATAGCGGAAAAATGGCTTTTCGATGGATAGCACACCCTCGGACTCCTTCTCCTCCTAGGCTGTGTGTGCTGGGCTTGTGGTGTGAGGAGATATAAAGCAGCATTTTTCTAGCTGCCTGCTGGAACAATGAGGGCTCTGTTAGCAGACGCCCAAACTTCTGTAGCCCCTGCCTCACAAGGTTGGAATAACTGCTTAAACCCAGGTTCAAAGCCCTTGGCCTCCAAGTGCTTTAATTTAGCACTATTTTTGCTGCCCTAGCCTCTGTTTTTTCTGCTTAAACTATCTAAGGTCTCGTTGTTTTGCAGTGAACTAAGCAGCTCCTTTTTATAATTAGATTAAAGATAATCAAATGAAGACTTGGGTATTTTTTAATGTCATTTAATCTTTTTTTTTTTTTTTTTTTTTTTTTTTTACTTTTGCAAAATTCCTTTTTATCACCGTTGCCTAGCTTCTTGTAAATTTACACCTCTTTTTTTGCCTCACTGTATTTCAAGCTTCTGGTTTTCTGGTTTAAAAAATATATCGTTTGACAGGTATTTTTCAGCATTTTTATTTGATGCCATAAAATAAACCTTTACCAGGTGTTTTTAGGTATGATTCACAGCACTTTCATTCTTTCGCTGTCCGTTTTTGCAAAGCTGACTGGTGTGAAAATAACAGGGAATGCAAAAAGAAGCACAAAAGAGGATACAAATGAAGTGGAAAATAACAGATATGGGGTAAGCTGGTAAGGGGTTGCACAGAACTGCAACTAAAAGAGGGCAGTGCATTAATAAAAGTAACAAGTCAGTGCTGGCACAATTTGCTTCTAGTTTTAAAACATAAAAACATGATCTCAAATGTAGGCATTATTCAAATAATCACTCAAAAGTTTGTTAAAACCACTGCTTAGTATTAAAGCTGTAAAAAAACGTGTACCAGCCAATCTCAAGTTTCTAAAACAAAAATTGTTTCAAACTTAACTTTTCCATTCCTCTATAATGCGCAGTTAATACAAACATATTTGAAATAGGAACAAAAATATCTTATCTGGTACCAAAGACTCAAATCACTTTATGATGTTAGAAACCAAAGAAATTGTACATGAACAACCATATTTAAAAAAAAAAAAAAAAAAAAAGGAGGAAGGAGGGTGAAAGAAGGTTCATGTGCATTTACAGTGTATAGCATATGACTGTGCTCTTTGTCAAATCAAAAAACATCGCGCTGGAAGAGACAACAGGAGATTCACTACCTGGGTCTTGACAGCGGAGGACAAGGTGGAGATCAAATTTCCATTTTTTAGATCAGTGGGTCTCTGAGGGGTACCAGCTGATAAGTCTTTTTAACATCTTAAAGGTGATGCTAAAAGTTCTAAGGTTTGCCCTTCTCCTTTTTTCATAAGAAGATCTTCACCATTGCTTTTGCTCTGTTTCTTGACTTTCACTTGTTTGAGTAAATCTTGTGTGATTATGATGTTTAGTTGGTTGTTTTTTTCTTCTCTTTACACTGGTCTTGTGTGTTGTAAAAAGATTGAAATAAATTGTAGAATATCTCAAGTTGGAAGAGATCCATAAGGATCAATGAGTCCAACTCCCATGAGTTTTTAAAAGCCAACAGCTTCAGGCTTGGGATGTACTAGATGATGTAAAAATAGGATACTGTAGAGTTTAAGTATCTGTAATTCCGTGCTCAAGAACAGGCGCTGTAACTTCAGTGGGACTATAGATGAAGATGCCTGATGGAGATTTGCAGGGCTACATCCTGCAAATCCGTATAATTTATTCTGAGTGCATCAGAGAATACTGAATTTGTTGTTTGTAATACAACACTGAATATATTTTCCTTTCTTGTGCTGAAGTCATGTTAATTTTTTTTCATACAAGGCACCAAGTACCAAGTTTCACCTCATATGAATGCACGTGTCTCTTGACCATGGTCGTGTTTTCATGAGGCTCCATATGGTGCAGAATATAGGTGTTAAAAAAGAAATTTATATGATTTCCACCACAACTAAGTATACTACAGTCCATCTTTAATTTTTTTGTAACTATGAAAAAATATTCTGAATATGGGTTATAAACATCCATACTTACTCATTCCTAAATTATTTTCAAATAGTAATTTGGGATAAACATACCTTTAAAAGCACAAGTAAGGACAAAGCTCATGTGGTGTGTTGATATTTTTTCATTTTGCTTTTGAGTTCCAAGTGGAGCACATTTTCCTTACAAGATCTGACTATTTCAAATGGAGTTTTGTAATTATCATTTTCAAAGCTCTGAAAGGTATCTTTTTTTCCTTTAGAAGACTCGTCAAAATGTTGGACTCTTCCAAATATGACTTAATTCAGAATGTTTCATTATTGACTAGCATATTCTTGTAACCAAAAAAATGAAAGAGGCATGGCAATATTTGATCTGTGTTTTCAGATCCAAACATACCTCCTTAAGCACAAAAAGCTTGCAATGGTCATTTGAAATACCTGATTGCAAAACCAGTAATCACAGTCTACTTCTTTGAGATTTAGAAAAGGTGAACTGTATTTTGACCAGCAATTTCAGAAAGAAAGTGTCAAGTTAAAGACATGAACAGATGTTGAAGGTGTCTGCCCATCACAGTACTCATCTGCGTGACTGGAGACTGCAGTCACAGTCCTTACTGCAAAGGAGCCCATCAGATTTCAATAGTGGATGCACGCACTTAAGATACTGTGTTTTATACTGATAAATATACCAATAATTAGGAGTGAGAAATGAGCAATTATTAGAATTAGGGAAAAAAAAAAAAAAAAGAGAGAGATTATGTCCATGAATTATTCTTGGAGATACACAGCAGAAATGACTGGATGCTGTAATAGGGAATGCAGTTTTCTAGGCCATAAAGCTACTATGCATTTTTGCAAGTCAAAATAATGGCAATCCAGACGTATCTTAACATATTCTAAAATTCCAGAAAACTTATACAACTGTGACTTGAGGGAAAAATAAAGCGAATGTTATCTTAAAAGATGGGTTAAGTATTCGTGATTTCTGAGATCACAAGGAATCTTTAGCCAGCTGGAGCCTTCAGGTTATTCAACGATTCTAAGTAGAAATATAGATGACTAATGAAATAAATAGTTGTCTTCCTCTTAATTTTTCATTTATAGGGCCAACAGTTCTTACATTTCCTGAGGCACTCTGCATATATTAGTGAGGTAGTATGTTAAAACTGATCTCGCCTCATTTATCCTCCCCCACAAAATAGTTGAGATGTAACTTTCCAAAGAAAACATCTGAAACATTTAATTTTACCTGTCACTTTTTTTCGTTTTCCTTGTTAAGAGTAAAACATTGGGCTGTACATTTCTAACGGAGGGTTTTCATGTGAAGGTTAGAATAAACAAAAGTATGATTTAACATTCAGAGACCAGAAAATGACTAATGGGCAACTCTAATTCATTTTCCAGGTCCTAGGTACACATAGTTGAAAGCTATAAAGGTAATAAAGGTTATCAAGACCTAGAGATAAGAATTAGAAGTTGTTAAGTTTAGTGTCTAAAAATCAGAGTTTCCTCATTTTTCTTTCTACTATGTGAAGTAGTAATTCCTTGGATTTAGACTATTCACACTGTCAAGTTAATACTATACTGTGATTTATCTTATTCAAGGAATAGATATTTATTTTATTTAACTTGGTTCATCTAGGAGTATTTGGGGTTATTATCTAGCTAGATACTGTGTATGCATGCTTGCATTATTTTGCAGAACTGTGTTTGAGTATCTTTTCTATCTTGATGAATTTTAAAATTTGGGATAGGCCTTTTTTTTTGTGGATGGTATTGGTTTAAATGTTTTGTTATACTCTCTCTAACAAAGTCTTTTCAGCTCAGAAGTATTTGAATTGTAGGCAATGGTCTATCGGCTAACATTATTGTCTATAAAGCCACTGTGTTTCTGCCATAGGCAAATGCCACTCTATCAGAATCTGGCTGACTCGACCTTTTCTGTTTGAAACACATTAGACACGAACCCTCATCAGTTTAACTTTTCTAATGTTATGCAAGCAAAAGTAGTGATAGACCTCTGCTAATCATACAGTAAGTTGCCTTTAACGCGTCCCAGGAGAAACTGGAACAAGTATTTTAAAATAAAAGCTTTTATAGCTAACTAGCTGTAGAAAAAAGCTTTCATCAAGTTTTTGGAACAGATAATTCCTAAATATATGCAACTCCACAGATGATACTTCTGTAGATATATTAAAAAATAATTATGCTAGGATATTTTCATCGTTATTCCTCTTGTAACTATGAATGAATTAGATTCAGAGTTTGTCAAACTGATTGCATCGGTAACATGGACTAAGCTTTAAAAAGTAGTATGCAGGTCTAAAATCTATACTGAAGTTGTTTAGCATCTCTCTTCCCATTACCTTTTGCTTATGGTTATTGTATGCAGCGAAGGACCCACTGAACTAAGAATTTCTTTTTTCTCTCTCTAACACATTATAGCTGTAACAATATTGTTGCATAAGCTGGAGCTTGTTTAATGAATGGACATACTTTCAACCATAAGTTGGAACACTGTTTTCACCGCTTTGACTTACAGAGAATTTAGTATTCTGAAGGACTGTCACTCTCATCTTGTCATCACTCTCTTCCTCCTCATCAGTTATTTTATGAAGTCCTGATCCAGCTCCTACTGAAATCAGTTGGAAACTGTCTGCTGTATATGGAAAATTTTCTGCAGCATCTTGTCTAAAGTCAAATTGCATTAATGTACATTTTTATTCTATGTAGAGAAATTCTGTCTCTAGGAACAGGTAGGCAGAGAAAGATAATTTGGAAAAATACCTTCTGCTGCACTGTGCTCATGCACCTGCAAGTATATGGCAAAAGGAGCCTGTCCCATGCCTGCCTGAGCATAGGGAACATCTTCAGCAAAACAGGCTCTTGCACTAGAGACTTAGCGGATACATTCCTGTCCTCTGTCCCCATTTGTCTGTCTTGTTTAGGTTGGATTTGGGAGTTACTTTTATTGCAGAGATGGCGGGATCCATCCCCACCACAGCTGAACAGTCCTGGCTAAGATTTTGCTTTGTCCGTCTGCCTTCAGGCACGCAGGTGTGGCTGACATCAGGGAGACAGGCGAGAGCAATAGCAGTCAAACCAAAACCAGCCTGGGCTATTCCTTACTGCTTATTACATTCAGTACTAACAAAGTGGAGACTATTTCCTTCTTGTGCATTGGAAAATGGAAAAAAAGCCCATTACTTTCTACAGGACCTTGTAACTTTCTCCTGCACGCTGCTTTTCACACTCTGCCTGAATAAGTTGGGGGATAGCTGGTGAGATCCCCAAATTATAACAAGTTGCAACATGCAAAAATGATTTACAACATGTAAGAAATTTCCATAAATTTTCTTTTTTTATTTATTAGCTACTGCTTGAGCACATTACAGAGCTCTGGCGTGTTTGTGTGCCTGTACGGTAGCCCTCAGCAGAGATTTCACTGGCTAGGGAGTATTGCCTTTCATGCTTAAATTTTTTCCAGTATCTTCTAATCCCAATCAATTTCTAATCATTGTAAAGTTCCAACAGGTGCAAAAGACATGATTTTTTTTATTTCAGGAAGAATTTGTATCATAAAACTAGACAGATTATTTTTGGCTTCACAAACTTTATAGACTAGTTCAGCCTTTTTACATAGCTGTTTACGCTCCAGATCAATCTCCTTCCTCCACACATCACACAAGTACTTTCATGTCTATGTATAATACAGGAATGCTATAAAGTTAGAAGCAGTGCCTGTAATATTCTCCTTAGAGGGAACTGTGAGTCCTCAGCTTTGTCTTTGCCTGAACCTGGGCTCCATAAGCTCCCACTCCACTGACCTGAGTCCCTCCTTGCGCATTCGGATTTTCTGTAATAGACATAGTTCACTTGTAAGTAGGACATGGCTGAGTATGAGCCTGCTGTCATCTTTTTATGATAGGTTTCTAGTTTGAGACAATGAGGATTTACATCATTTTTGTGTGTTGTATGGGAGTTTTGGTTTTAGTTCATGGAAGTGGTGACTAGAGTCTGGGTTAGCCATATCTTTTCTTCTGAGAGGTGCTTTAAATCTAATTTAATGGACTGGTTTCTGTGGGTTTAGCTTTCCAAATGTGCAGTTATCCCATTAGAACTCCACCAGAGTCAAAGCTAGTCAAGAGAGCAACAATTTCATTTTAAGAGAGGGGGGAGAGGAGCTTTGGGACTTGCGTTCATTTTGATGCTGAACTCTTTCTCACACCCACTAGAAATTCCATCCTGAATATTTGCACTGAAACAGATACATTTCCACAAAATATTGCTCTTTAAAAGAAAAGGTATTCTAAAGCAAATAAGTTTCCTCTATCTGTAGACTTTTATTAGGCAAAGACTGTAGGCTGAAAATGGTTTCTGGACCATAGGAATACATTTTTGTATGACTACAGTGCTGAACAGTGTGAGTGGGAGCAAGGCAGTCCATTTCCAGTGATGCTGATTCAGTTGAAACCCGGAACAAAGGCAGATGATCAGTATTCCTGAAAGCCATTCTCAGTAATACCCGGGCATTGAGGTACATTTTTCGCTATGTAAGTTTTTCTAACCTTAAATAAGTAAATACTAAAGATTTCACAGAACCTGTCATGGAATACTTACAGTGTAAAGAATCAACATCCCGAACTTTGGGGTTTGCATTACTAGTAGCCCTGAGCTAAACTATTTATTCACTGTTAATGCTAATGCAAATGTTGCCCTCCTTATTTACCTGTAAACTGCTAATCAAGTCAGTGTGGATCTGAAAAGTATCCCCTTTGCACTAGTGCCCCTAATTTGATTGAAAGTCTGATCCTGCCTCAACCCCAGGCACTGATCATTACAGTAGCTGTTCCCACTGCTTGATTTTGCAGAGGCAAACTTGGAATAGTTGCACTTTTTTGCCGCTTTTTATTTTATCATCCCTTCATTTCCTCTGATGTCATCGTGCAACACTGTTTACTTAGTGACAGGATGCCATGTTGTGACTTAATGTTGCCCAGCTCCTTCACATCTGTGCCAACAGTGTGCTGTGGAGCAGTTTGGTCACCAACAGGACAGGGCAGCCGATTGACCTTGTACATGAAATCCAAGGAATTACTTTTTAAACAATTATGTATGTATTATGGAATGATCTTTGCAGGCATCTAATCCAATCAAGTTAAAGCACTAATAGTATATTTAAAGTTGTTGACTTTTATAAAAAAAAACATCTGGTTTTAATCGGGGTTCTTCTTGAATAAGACAGCTGTCTCTTTGCAATGAAACATGGCTATACTAAAATGTAACAAAATACATTGTTTCTTCTGTGTTTTAACTGAAGTGCAGCAGTTGACCAGTGATCTAAAAAGCATACCTTTTGAACCTAGCTAGAAGCTGGCTGACTATATTTATCTCTGTGCTTTAGATGTGTCTTGAAAGCTTTGGAAATGTATGGATTTAGTGCAAAAAATAAATAGCAAAAATAATTATATTTTGTTGGTGGACAAAAACAATCCTGGGGAGAGCATTTTCCCTTTGCTGCGCTGTTGATAGCAGTTATCTTGCTAATTTTATTTATTCTGCCCTCTTACTGAAAAGCCTCGTTTTCTTAAAGACATTTCAGCCTGACAGTTTTTCCTTATTACTCTGGCTCTATGGATTTATTATTTGTTAACCAGCTTGAAATCCATTTTTAAGTAATTATTTCATTAATGGCTTTTTATCCTAGCTGAGGCTTCAGGAGAAGCAGCTTCTGCCAACAAAGCCTAAAATAGCCTTAAGGAGTCTGATGCTAAGTTTGGTGATGCAGTGTCAATACTCACTTGCAATTTCCTAGGTGAGGTCTGTGTCTAAATGTCAGAATGGATCATGTGAAACTATGTCGGCCAATTAATCACTGCCAATGAGCCATGGCGTGCCAAAGCTCCTTTTCATAACAGCCTCCTTGTTAAGTTCACAAAATCCAAATTCGCAAGCCAGACCTCCTCCTTTAAGACCTCCAATGCAGGCTACAGAATCATTTGCAGGAAAATACATTTACTACAAGAAATAAATGTTGCAGGCTTATAGGGTTGATTGGGGGGAGCAGGGGGGAGAAAAAAGGAAAAATGTGGGTTTAGCTTGATAACTAGTTCAGTGGACTTGATTATGCTGGATAGTTTTAGAGAAAGGCTTCTGACGTGAGTATAAAATAAATCGTATTAAGAGATACATATACCATAATTCAAAATTAGTTGGAATCTGACCTTTATGTTCCATAGCAATGGCTGCTGTAATGGAAAAAGTGTCATCCGTGTTTAATACTTCTCCTGCCTTATCTGTTCCTTCATCCTGATCTTACCAGATGAAAAAACATGGGGTAAGAGAGGTAGGGAAAGTAAAAACTGAATAGTAGCCTGACATACTACCAAAATAAATTAAATTCCTGTGACAAGTAAGTCATTGTTAGGGGGGGAGGGTGTGAGGGGGGAAGGGAAAGCGTCTTTTACTTCACTGGCCCATTTAGGAAGTTTGGTCACTGGTATGAAGCCATACAGCTGCACACAATATAAAGTAAGTTTAACAGCATATTTGGTGAGTTTATAACTTCCCCAGGGCATTTTAACATTAAAAATAGTGATTGTTAACCTGGTCCATCTGAACTTAAATATGAGCTTACTTTGCAAGAAATGAGGGGTAACGTCTCAAGTACTTTTCTTTGTGTTTTATTATTGCTTAAGGGCTTACATCGCTTTATAGCTGCATGTTGTCTGTTTTTGCATTTTGTACTCAACAGGGATATTCAAATCCATGGTCTCAGTAAGGATGACAATCTCAGCCCTGGATTAGAAATATGTTCTTTTATAGTTCTGTACAAATATTAAAAAATAAACAGTGTATGATAAAATGGCAGTTGTATATGACTTTGACATTAGCAGTAAGTCCATAACATGTGTGTTATCTCTCTGGTGACTAAAGATTTTCACGAGCAGCAAAAACTCTTTAAAACACTAGTGTCTCAGACTGGCAGCCAAAAAACCACCGATAAATACTGAAAGGCACACAAGAAACTGTGCTGAAAAGAATTACCATTGCCTTATAGGATGAAGTAGATTACAGGATATTAAAATGAGGTCCCATTTATAAAAGCATATTTCTGCATGTGTATTGGACTCTATTTCAAGGCAGAATTCTGTTTTCAGATGTGTATGCAACTAGAAACACCAAAGTTTTCAGAATCCAAAAAAATCTTTAGCTTGGCTTAAAGATGAGGTGATTTAAAAAATAATATCACTTAGGGTCTTCTTATTTCTTGGTGGTTCGTAAGCCTTCAGGGTCTGTTGTGTCAGGCATTTTTTCTGCAAATACAAAACCTCAAAGATCATGCATTTATCTTTCAAAACTGAGTTCCTTGTGTACTTGCTCCTGGAATTGGGCTTTGGATGAAAATGTAAACCCCCCAGATATTACAATTATTGCTAGAAGTTGGCAGCATTGAGGAGGTGCAGGAACCAGCCTGATTCTTGTGTCACATCACATGCTTCCATGTAGTGCTGGCAGAAATGGTCCTTCTCCATCAGTGCCCCTCTCCTGAGACGGTCGCCATCAGTCATCTTCATGAAGATGATCATGGGGCTGGAGCACCTCTCCTGTGAAGACAGACTGAGAGAGTTGGAGTTGTTCAGCCTGGAGAAGAGAAGGCTCCAGGGGGACCTTATAAGAAAGATGAGGACAGACATTTTAGTAGGGCCTGTAGCCATAGGACAAGGGGTAATGGTTTTAACCTAGAAGAGGGTAGATTTAGATTAGATATAGGGAAGAAATTATTTACTGTGATGATGGTGAGACACATGAACAGGTTGTCCAGAGAATTTGTGGATACCCCATCCCTGGAAGTGTTCAGGGCCAGGCTGGATGGGGCTTTGAGCAACCTGGTCTAGTGGAAGGTGTCTCTGCCTAAGGCAGGGGAGTTGGAACTGGATGGTTTTTAAGTCCCTTCCAACCCAAACCATTTTATGTTTCTGTGAATACTGAACAGCCACAGTGCTCCATGCGGCTGGGTCCTGGTCCTTGCTGCCAGCAGGTACTCCTTCCATAGTGCAGTCACTCTTCTGATTTTGGTTTCTGTGCTCTGTATTTGGCCATGTTAAGGAGAAAAATTTAAAAAAATATATCTTTTGGGACTATGAATGAATTCTTGCCTTCTGCTTCATAAGTTTCCTTTGCCCCTCTATTTGATGGAAGTGAAATCACGCTGGGGTGGCTTGCTGATGGGTTTATGGGCCATTTAAACCTGCAAGGCTTTTGTAGCCACTGCTTGCTGTTTACAAGCCCTGTCGTCTGGTGCTCTTGTACGGTAGCCTGCTGTGTCACTACTCATGTTAAGTGATGCTCAGAGGACCTCCATTCTTCAGACCACAGTGGCTCCTGGAGAGCCTGTGCTCTTTTTACTGGATTAGCGTAGCTTCTATACACGGGCATTGAAGGTGGAACTCACATCCCCGTGTAAAGTCTAATGAAAATAATGTTGCCCAAGCCACCAGTGCGGGGCCGGGAGGGAGCAGAACACCCACTTGGAAGCATTGCTCGGGGCATGCCACAGCTGTTTCCACCACCCCACAGGGCCTGCAACACCCTCTGCTGAAAAGTTCCTCGCCAGTTTGTCCCAAATTATTCACAAATTCCCTGGCTGGCTTTCTGCTACTACTGCAGCTGTCTTCAAGGGCATCTTCTCGTCCCTCTCCCCCGCTGGGAGACCTTTGCCTGTTTTCTTAGCTTCTCACCCACTTTATAGTGCAGAAGGGGAGGCTGTCTTGTTAGACCCTGTGGCCTCACCTTCCATGGGGACCTAACATGTAATTCTGACTGCTAAGCACTTAAGTGGTGCAATACTAGCAGAGTTAACCCATCCACGCCCTTGGAACTTGGTTGCAGTCCATCCTCAGTCTATCAAAACCCAGTAATAGTTACATTCCACACCTGCTGCGTGAAAATTCTAGTCCCCAGAACTTACAAAGGCCTCAGAATAGCAATTATGAATTTTAGGGGGTATATATATGTATGTCTGTATATATACACACACATTAATGTATGTAATTTATGGTCACTGTTCGGAGCTGGTCTGAATGAATAGTACCTAATTTGTCAAAGTAACAGTCCTTGGCTTTTTGACTGCCTGTTACCATGGAGCTACGGATTGGGATGTCATTTCCTAAAGCTGCCTGCTTAAAAATAATTTTCTAGTCTATGTTGTATTCCATGTGGATGGTAAGAAAAGAGAAAAAAATATTGTATATGCACATCAGCATCTTGACCCTGTACCAACAGACAACTATAGTCCTAGACTTCATTTCGAGTAGGATCAAGTTTTGGGTGAGACTCTGTGGCTTACAGCTTCTTTTCAGGAAAAGCTCTTGTAATGTTGCAAGTATGACAAATAATAATTATTATGAATTGTAAGAATTATGGCCTACCTAATTCCATTCGGTATAAACAAATTACAGATTTAATTATTTTTTTAATTCTTCTAATTATATGTAATACCCAATATATTTGAACTTAACTATGTTTTGAGTTTTGTCTTTGTTTTCCTAATCTCTGGCAGCTGAGATGAACACTGCCAAACCCTTATATTTTCATAGGATCATAGAATACCAGGCTAGAAAAAGACCTCAAAGATCATCTGGTCCAACCTTTCCTGGCAAAGGCACGCTCTAGACAAGATGGCCCAACATCCTGTCCAGCCGAATCTTAAAAGTGTTCAAAGTTGGGGAATCCACCGCTTCCCTGGGGAAATTATTGCAATGGCTGATTGTTCTCATTATGAAAAATGTTCCTTGTGTCCAATCAGAATCTCCCCAGGAGCAACTTGTACCCATTACCCCTTGTATTTTCCTTGTGACTCCCTGTAAGCAGGGAGTCTCCATCTTCTTTGCAGCCACCCTTTGAATACTGGAACACGGTGATAAGGTCTCCCCCAAGCTGCCTTTTGTCAAGGCTGAGCAAACCCAGCTCTCTTAGCCCTTCCCTACATGGCTTCCTGCTCCTCTGACCATCTCTGTGGCCCTTCTCCAGACCCTCTCCAGCCTGTCCACATCTTTTTTTGCACAGCAGGGACCAACACTGAACCCGGCATTCCAGGTGCGGCCTGACAAGCACTGAGCAGAGTGCGATAATGACAATTTTATCTCTGCTGGCAATGCCCTTGATGATGCAGCCCAGCATCCTGCTGGCTTTCCTTGCCACGGCAGCACGCTGTTCACTCCTATCGAGCTTGTGTCCACCAGGACCCCCCGGTCCCTTTCCACAGAGCTGCTCCCCAGCCTGTGCTGCACTGCTGGATCATGTTCTCCCAGGTGCCAGACCTTGCACTTGTCCTTGTTGAACTTCCTAATTTTCCTGTTAGCCCACTCTTCCAGCCTATCCAGGTCTTCCTGCAGGGTGGCTCTCCTTTCCAAAGTGTCCACTCCCCGACTCAGTTTGGTATCATCAGCAGACTTCATCAAGGTACACTTGATCCCATCATCCACATCACTTCTGAAGATACTAAGCAGCGTTGGGTCCAGCACCCACCCCTGCGGGACCCCACTGGTGACAGGGTGCCAGTTTGAGCTATTATCACCAGCCCCTGGGTGCAGGCAGCCAGACACTTCCCCCCCACCGCACCGACCACTTGTGAGACCCTCACACATCGGTGTCTCTAGGAGGAGGCTGTGGGAACCTGTATCAAAACCCTTGGAGAAACCCAGGTAGACATAGTCCACTGCTCACGCCCCAGCATCAGCCGAGCAGGTTACTTTGTTGTAGAAGGCGATCAGGTTTGTCAAGCACCATTTGCCCTTGGTGAATCCATGCTGGCTATTCCCAATCATGTGCTTCATTTGACTTGTGATAGCCCCCAGGAGGATTCATTCCGTAACTTTCCCAAGGACAGAAGTAAGACTGAGGGGCCTACAACATCCTGGATCCTCCTTTAAGCCCTCCTTGTAGATGGGGGGTGACATTAGCTTTCTTCCAGTCTTCTGGAAAGTCCCACAATCTCCACAAATTCTCAGACATTATGGAGAGTGGCCTCGCAAGGACGTCAGCCAGCTCTCTGAACACCCGTGGGTGGACAGTGGCAGGGCTGAGCTCCTGTAACAGTTCCCACACCAACTCTCCCTTCGCTGATGGTGGGTCTGTGTTTGCATCCACCTGGATGTTTGTTCCCAGGGCCTGGGGCCCAGCAGTGCCGGGGAAGGCAGAGGGGAAGAAAGCATTGAGAACCTCTGCCTTCTCAGCGTCGCTGCTGAGTAGTTCACCTCTCGCGTTCAACAGTGGGCCAGTATCTTCCTTCTCTTTCTGCTTGTGGTTTACGTACCTGAAGAACCCTGTCTTGTAGCTTTTGACATCTCTGGCCAAGTTCACTTTGAGCTGAGCTTTCGCTTGTCTCTTAACATATTTGGCCTAAACTGTACAGAAGTTTAGATGCACAATGGTCTTACCTCTTGTGAATAGTTCTGTTAAAATAACTGGGACCACCTTTCTCTTTTTCTTTTGAAATCTCAAAATGCAACAGAATCCTATTTGGTCAATAAAAGTTTAACCAGTGAATCTGAGGGAAAGTTCTGGCCCAGGCCAAAAAGGAATGGGAATGCACTGAGCATTCAGATCAGCAACAGCCAGAGCAGTTTGTCCAACTGCACCCTCTGGCATATGTCCCAAATTTTTAGTGTATGAGCATATCTCAGCAGATCTAATATAATGTGTTCTTATGTACAGGCAGTGAGATGGATACAGACTAAATGCATATGATGCTTTTCAGTGGTCAGATAAAAGAAAAATATGCACATGCACACAAGCAGAAATGGAGTGAACAGAATGGACTGACAACTAAATAATAATAAATCAGTGTCCACACATGAAGGAGGAAACTGCGAATCTGCCAAGAAAATAAATGTGAATTTCAAGCATTTGTCATACCGAACTGCTTGGACCTGTCACACAGGTTTTTGAAGCAATGATGCTGTGAAGGTTTCTGTGAAAAAGACAGGCCAGGCTACAATCCTCTCCCTGGCAGTAGCAGAAGAGAAATCTAGTCTTTGAACAAGCACATAAGAAGCTTTCCAGCCAAAGAGGTGGACAAAGTGAGATGCACCAGGTTAAGTCTACTTTTTGCTGAGTCTCTGTGCGTCATGTCTTTAAGAGATGCTCATTTCTCCATCTGCTTAGCACATTCAGGCTGTCATCATTTCGTGTCTTTGGTGGGGCAGCATCCTCTTTTGTGGGCTTGGTGAACATGATGTGCAAAATTGTGTACATACACTCAGAACATTTCTGGGAAGATCATTTCCCTCAGTTGCTGCTTTCAGCATGTCACACATGTCTTTGCTGGCTCCTTTTCCTCTATCACATCAAACCAGTGTTACTTGTCTTCACTTCACAGGCCTCTCATGTCTCGTAGTCACTCTATCTGTCATCTCTCCTTCACTATCAACTGGCTGACTCCTGCCTGCAGCCAGCTTCCAACACCCACATTCAGCACCCACTTCTTAAATTTTCAGACAAGCACCTCTCTCTTTCTCCCATGCTACTGGTCAAACTTGGGAGGAGCCTACTGTAAACACTCTCAAAGCTATTTCATCACTGCTGTGCTTCAAATCTCAGCCTGTGATGCCAACAGGAATCTTCACAATGGTTAGACAGCTGATGTACTGCAACCACTGCCTGTTATGACAGTCCTGCTTGTTTTCCAACGTCCTTCTTCCAGCACTGCCACTTGAAGAAAACTATTGTTTTCATCTCTCTGAGACCTTTTGTTTCATGAGTGTACTACTACTATGTGAACTACTATGGTAAGGGTTGTAGCCTACCTAGGCCAGGTCATGCCACAGTAATTCAAATAAGTAATTCTGTGGTTGTGTCAGGAGGTTCAGTCTCAATCTCAAGAAGTGCTACACCAAATACTCCTACCAGCCAGGTGCTCTGTTGCCAAATGTACCTGTTGCCTCATTGTCCATTGCCTCATGCCAGCCCAGAGGTTCCTTGGGAAACCGTCTGCATGTCAACGCTGCCTGCAGGACTCTCACGCTTAAGGAGCCTCATGTATTTTTCCCTAGTTAGGTAGAGCAGATAGGAGGAGAGACACATACTCAAGTGTGAAACTACTACCAGTGTAAGCGCTGATTCATGGGACAGTGAGGGTAAAGACCTGCACATTATTCACAACACCGAACCTAACTGACAAGGTGCATCAGTTGATCTCCCTGTTTTCCCTCCCTAGTTGATGGAAAAACAGAGGTCATCATCCACAAAGTTATTTATAAATACCAAACCAGTCATCTGATGTGATTCACCCACTTGAGTGTAGAGGATACTAGGAGAGAGGAAAATGAGGTGTTTAAAGCTGCGAGGTGTGAATAACCTTTCTTCCTCATTACTGAGTGTGTTATTTCCCTGTCAAGAGCGCATATTAATAAAGGGATGCACATGCCATGATGACTCTAGCGCTTGTACACTAATTCATCCACCACCTTGCAGCACATTAGAGAGCATGATTGGAAAGCCTACAGACAAACGTAAAAGGAGAATAAGAAAGATGTTTTCACGAACCAAAGAACCTCAACTTGGATTTGGCATGAATGTCCGTTATCTGGGTCAGGATGATGAAGTCCCAGTCTCACCAGTGTATTTCAGAGTGGAGTCAGAGGTTCATTCAGGTTTAAAGGGACCTCAGGAGGTCTTAATCCAACCTCCATCTTAGGGAAGGTTTAACACTGACTTCAGTTCCAATTGCTCAGGGCTTTGTCCAGTTGGGTCTTGAAAATCTCCAAGGATGAAGATTGTGAAACCTCCCTGTGTAACCTGTTCTATTGCTTGTCTCACCTCATCACAAAAGTCTCCCAGCTCCAGCTGACCATCTTGGCAGCACTCCATTGGACTCACTCCAGTTTTTCAACATCTTTCTCGTGCTATTGGACCCCAAACTGGACATAGCATTCCAGATGCAGTATAACAAGTGCTGAGTAAAGGGGAATTATCTCTTTCTTTGATCTGCTTGCTGTAGGAGTTCTAATATTGCCCTGGCAATGTTGAAGGCTAACAACATCCAGGGCTCAGCACTGGCTTATGTTCACCTTAATGGCCACCAGGACCTAGGGTCTGTTTCAGCAGAACTGCCAGCTAGCCGTGCAGTACTTCAACAGTTGATTAATCTGTACCATCTGCATCTAAACCTTGTTGAATTTTACAAGTTTCCTGTTGGCCTATTCCTCCCACTTGTCATGATGCCTCTGAATAGCAAAAAACATCAAATGTTTCCCCCAGGTTGGTGTCATCTGCAAAATTGGTGAGGGAATACCCCAGCTCCTCTTCCAGGCCACTCATAAAGATACTAGCCCAGGATTTCAGTGTCAAGAGTTTCATGCAGTGTTGGCTCATTTCTGTAGCCCTGTTTGTAATTTTTTAAAAGTTCCATAAATGCTCCATTTTAAAAAGCCAAGTCATGGGAGGCAAAAAGCAAAGGTGTATAGTAGGAACACTTTGATCAAGGTCACATTGCCATGAACTGTCCCAGTCCTGGACCTGACCTAGCAATTTTTAAATCACACTGTGTGTCTGAATGTTAGAGAAGAAGCAGAATTCCACTTCAAGCTGAGACCATCCTGCACCCTTAATTATGGTCTCATTGTAGCTACACATAAAATGTATATATAGACATACATGCTCATAGTTAAGTTTTCCTGAAAGAATGTGTCTTATGGTGGGAACCCTCTGTGCCAAGTTTCTAAACAGAGTGAGCTTTTCCAGAAGAGTTAGTGACCTCTGAAACAGGGTTTCTATCATGAAAATGCTGACATAACCTTTAACTGTAGAGCCACGAACAGCTTTGTTATATTACTTGTTCCTAGCTTATGTCCTTGCTCTGGAAACAGTGGTGGCATTGTCTGCTGCTAATCGTGTTAAGGAGTCAGGGAGAGTTGGCACTGATATCAGAAGGGAAAAATAATTTCAAATTAAAAATTCTCTTTACGTGAGTCATACAAACTCAGGGGATCTTTAAATGAATGGCTTTAGTTTGAGTCTATGTATATGATACTCTTGGTTTTTTTTTTTTACATTACAGATATATCAGATGTAGTAAATATTCTTTATCAATCTAATATATTTGGAGCATTTTAAGCCCCCTTACATTTATAAATTTGACTGGTGGATCTAATCACCTTTTTTACGTGCTGTTTTTCCTCAGTACTTTATGTAAAGGGAAACCAAAGCCTCACACAGCGTTTCCAGCTCTCATGATTTTAGTGTGGGTCTTGCAATATCTAGTGTTTTCTTAAAGCTCTGGCTCCTGGAGCTAGATGATTACCTCAAGATCTCAGCTTTTTCGCCTTGCAGCCCTTGAGATTTCCAAGAAAAGACTGAAAATCTATATGCTAAAAGATCAAAACTAACAATCAAACAACAAAAAAATTTAGAAACTGCAGTTCTGATATTTTATGGGTCTTGCAGAGGCCTTTTAAAGGCTTGTAGTGACATATTTTGAATATAATAAATTTGAATAGTACTGCTTGGAATGCAAATTGACACCAGCTCTCCAATTATTAATGCTATCACCTAGAGGTGTGCAAATCAAAGTCCAAAGGCTGTTTTTTTCTGATTTTTACATTCGGAGACAGATATGAATCCTGTTTTGAGAATTATCTTTTAGACTGCCCCAACCTAAAAACCCAGAGCTGGACCCTCTTGAAAGTTCACACTGTGAGCCAAACTTTGTTTTGTGTTTGCTTGTTGCAAAAGCATTTGAGAGTAATCTATAACATTACATTGTAGAGAAAGTTGACCAAAAAGTCGAGGGGGTTTACTGTGTTCTTTTAAGCATTATGAAGAGCCCTTGGTCTTCTGCTATAGATAAATTAGAATAGTGGCTGACACCATCATTAGCCTTGCAATCAGTTCTGCAAATTAGTCACTGAATCTGAAAGATACATAACACACTCACACTAAAGGCTTCTGGTGAGCAGCCTGTTACTATTGTTTTCTTTCCAAAGGTGCTAATTTCCAGAGATAAAGAACTGATTGCCCCCAGTGAGAAATGCAAAGGACCTTGCAAAAGCTATTAAGCGTGGGAAATTAACAAACATGGGAAGCAAATGGCTGAATATATGAGTTTCAGTCAATTAACTTTTTAACAAACGAAACTTTCAGTAGTTCCCCGCTATTCCAGCTGTTCTGTGTTTGGTGTCAAGCTAAGTGTTACTTAATTTTGGCCTAGGGAGGACAGAAGGAACTTTGTGAGTTTTGCAGCAGTTATCTTTTTTGTGGCTGATGAGACTATTTTGAACATTATTGCCCCAGCAGTATGGAAAGAATGAGTTAAAACAGAGGGACTTCACCGTGGTCGGGGGTGCCATCTAAGCAGACAGGCAGAAGCAAGCACAGGTAAACACGGTGTAATGTGTAAGCACAGCCCAATATGCACCATAGCCTCCCTCCGTGATGCAGTGGTGGGTTATGATCTTCTCTTTGTTGAGTGCCGTCCATCTTGAGAGGCTGCCCAAGCAACAGAGCAAGAGCTGCAGGGGCACGTAGGTCATCTCCTCTTAGAGCCCCTCCCAGGATAACCAGAAGGGCCAGTTTTCTCTCAGGGACAGGAAGACAGGTCATTAGAAGTAATCTTTAATGTGTGACCTTAGCAGGTTTCCAAGGACAGAAGAAGGTCCCGCTAAGCCAAGGTTTATGCCTTCCATGAACTTCACAGTCCCTACACTTTCTGCCTGTGCTGAACTGTTCTAATGTATTCTGAATTCTTGTGTAACGTAGCTGCTGGATGACATGATATTCTTAAGGATATCAACAGCCAGCTACTGAAAAGGTTGGCTATCATAAAATTGCTTCGTTTTGTTCTTGCTTAATAAATGCATTAATCATAATCCAGCAAGGAAAAAAAAAAAAAAAAAGGCAATCTGTTACAGTAAAACCATCTGCCCTTTCTTTTGTTCAAAGAAAAAGACATAAAATTGAAGTTCCTTTAAAATTTTCCATGACAAGTGTTTCTCTGCTTTCTTTTTCAGGTTTCTCTAATTTGTACGAAGGAGACTTTGATTGATTGAAACCCCCTAGTAAATCTCTAGGTCTTTAACCACTTACTGCTTGCTTGATACAGCATTTGCTGTTGTTTATAGTCTGCTATCCATGGGATTGGTTTTCGGTGTAATAAAGTACTAAAAATCTCATAGAGTTGGATCAACTTGGGTGTTCTGCGGTTAGCATGGTGGTTGTTATGCCTAATTCCCATAGCAGAGAGGGGGAATTAGGGGGAGCATCATAAAGAACAAAAGTTAGTGGATTGCCAGCTGAGTAAAGCCCTCACTGTGAACAGGTTTGGGTAATAGCAATATTTCTAAAGGGGAGGGTAATGACACTTAAGTGAGGTTGGTCTTAGTAAGCAGTTGCAGGTCTGGATCCAATAATGTATCATTTACTGCGTCTGGAATAGATCGCTTGAATAAATTAAGTGAACTCTTACCCTGCTGTGAGCTTTCTTGCTGTGTGCTCTGTGCTTATTAGCCTCCTAGCCCCTAGTTTGACCCTGTTCCTTTCTTAAATTAATGCATCTCCAATTCCCTAATCTAGCCCCCCCCCCTTTTTTTTTAATCTCATGTTTCTTTGTTTCCACCCAACTTGAGGAAATAGCTGAGGAGTTTTCAACTGTTTACCCAGAGGCAAAATTAACAGGTGCATTTGGGGTTATTGTGAGGCTCATCAGATGCGCTGAGGGCTTGGCTCAGCGCCCACTCCGATAAACAAAACAGTATTGTAAATTAATTGAAAACTGACCAAGATGAAAGTATCACTTAACACATAGGTATAGGTTTGAAATGTTATTTCTTTTATTTTCATAGTGACAGAGGGGCATTTTAAAAAGGGCATTTCGCCATGTCAGGATCCTGTTATCTATGGTGAAGACAGAAAACATGGACAGATCCAAATTTGGTGAGGGGGTAGTACTGGAAAAAAAAAAAAAGTATAACTTTTTAGTGAGTCGTCATGTTTTGGGCCATTATCAGCCTAGCTGATGGTATGACACTCAGAGACAACATTTCAGCTTTAAAGTGGTTCCTCCTTTATTTAACATGGAGAACACTTTTAACACATAAATATCCTTACCACTGTACATATTGAATTTTGACAGACATTCTTCATTTATGATACAGCTGGAAGTGCATGAAAGTGCATTTGCTGTCATTTGTCTGACTTGATTCGGAAGAATTTAGCAAGCACAGAGCGGAGGGTGGAAAGGTTAAGAAGAAATGCATTATGTGTTATGTCTTCATCCAGGGATCACTTACAGGAGATTCTAGCCAGTTCCACTTTATATTCAAAGGTTTTTCAGTAGGGACAAAAACTTTTTAAGATTCAGCTTCCTCATTGTGAAAAACTAAACCTTGTATTTTTCAGGGAACACTGACACCCTCCAAGCTCTTCTAATACGAAAGTCAAAAGGCCTTGAAAAGTTCTTTGTTGAAAGGAGTTTTGCAATCACTCATGTGTCACAGTATGTGAAGGCAGTCTAGTTTATAAAATGTCAGGAAGTTCACGACGAGCTGTTTAGTGACCTTGTAATAATCTGTCATTTCAGCCAGATTCTGTGGCATCAGAGCCTTTTAATGGTCATTTAGAAAACTGAATTCAATACGACCGGAAAATAATTACTGCTCTGTTTGGCAGATAAGGATATGCTGGAAGATGTGAGAATTCTTTGGGTATTTCCTTATGATGTCTTGGAGACAACAGATTTTGCAATGGATTATAAAACAGTCCATTTGTACCAGCAGCATCAATTCCAAAACTATCTCGGTGCTCTACTTGTGTTCGTTGACTGGGTTATTGTTTTGGGGCTTGGGGGGGTGGGGAAGCACAGGATGGGTAGGGCTGCCCTCTGGTATCTGAAACCACTGGAGTCATTTGCAGCGTGGAGAATGCAATAGAACTGAAACATCAAGATGGCAGTAATACCTTTGTGGTGAAAGCTGAATGGTGTTGTATTGTGTTACATTTAGTATGCAGCTTTGATCTCCACACCTGTACTCTGCCTGATAACCTCTTCCAAAACATGGTTAGGTGTTCCAGATGCCAGTGCAGGTTTGTAAAACTGATCATTAGAAGATGTGGTTGTAGATGGTGTCCTCTGGCCTTTTGTAGTTTCAATACATCAAGTGACTTTGGAGGCTAAACAGGGAGAACTCACGTTTCAGTTTTGCTGGCTAATATACAATAACAGTAGTGGTGATGACCATAAGATGAACTGCACTGTGGAGCAGCTGAGGTCACTCTCTCCTCTTTCTCATTTCTCTTTCAATGCAGCTCTGAAATTATTTTTTTATCTGTGCTTCCCTGCCGGACCCTGTGGCATCATAGGTTGCACTGAAAGTAGTGGGAGAACAAACTGGTTTAAATTGGTTGAAGACAAACAGGACATTTCCTCACTCATGATTTCTCCACTCCTTGTAACTACATTGACAGGTTTCTCACGTGCTATCTTTTCTGTTGCTTCATTTCTTGTAAGCTTTTCACCTTCAAAAGTGCCATTAGTTTAACTCCTGCTTAGACCGTTCTAGAGGTTGTCTGTGCATCCTACAGTATTCCTACTAAAAGAAGAAGGAAAGAAGAATGACATGTGAAGGGGAGCTGCCCCTGTTCTGATTTTGTAGCTCAGGTGATCAGGGTAGAACAGATGGTTGGCAGAACTTGATGAGCTAGTTAAGATATACAAGCAACAGCTGAGGGATTCAGGTGTACCTATGAAAGCTAGGACAGTGGTTTCCTTACGGATCAGGTTAGACGGGAGGTGGGGAAGGATGAGGTGTGCTTCTATCTGTACTGGGTTTTGTAATGCTAGAATGAGAGGCTGCTTTTGTCTCTAATCAGTTCTGTAGTTTTTGCAGCACAGCTGTGTGTTTCTACTGGGTTTGCAGATCTTGGTTTGCCTTTAATATGCTTACTCTTAATGAGGTTTGAGTAGATTTGTGTGTTTTTCTTGGCATCTCTGTGTCACTCAAGATACTGTGTAGGACTGTGATTGCTTCAGAGTTGGCTTCATCTCTGAGATAAATAAAAAGAGGTAAGAGCCCCTCAGCTGTCAATCTCCTTAATGTTAGAATGAAGGGCTATTCAAAGTGTATCTCTGTTGGAGACTCCATGCTTTCTTTCATGCTTTTGATCACCATGAAATAATTCATTTAGATGTCAGAAGGGTTAATTAATATATCACTGAAATTAACGTGGACACTGTTCAGTTGCAGAGCTATTGCTCTGTGTGCTATTCAGAGTGAAGCCTTGCTATAATGTTTACTTTTTGCTTTCAGTCAAGAATTTCTTCCAGCTGTAAAGAACAAAACATAGTATGGTTTACATTTTTATCATTGAAGTTTGAACACACAGCTATAGATATGGGGATTTAGGAGCATCATTTACAGGAATTTATGGACAAACTGATAATGTATTTGAGAGATTTTTTTATTATTTAACTCATAAAAACACTTCTCTCATCCTGGAGAATTGCTTATATTACACCTATTCATGCACTCTCTTACTGTAGAAATGCAAAATGATTTGCAGAACTGGTGAATTTTACCTGTGTCTTAAGCAAGGATAAAGTGAACCAAAAGCAGATCAGTTGATAGATAGTTTCTGCTGCCTTTGATAAGGGACGTGATTTTTGTGTGCTTTCAGCAGTGGGTCACTTAGGCATTGCAAATGTTCCGCAGGTCATCAGGGCTTTTTCCTCATATTGATGCTTAAGTCTCATGCAGAACTGGGATGGAGACTACTGCCTGATCAGCTAAGTTATCTCAGAAATGCCTGTGTTGTAGTGTGTTGAAAGCCACTATAACCTTGGCAAATAGAAGTCATGTATTCTGGGAGCTACCCTTGTGCAAGATGGTTGGCAATAATTCATTCTTCTACAGTAATAAATTAGACTGTGCCCACGTTGGGCAGGGAGGTGGGGAGAAATATTGGAACATGGTTTTGAATGTGAGTAGTTCCATAAAGAAATATATATAGCGTTCATAAATTGCAGAAAAAACAGTGCATACATTGTCAGAAACTGTTCCTGTGTCTGAAGCATCTCTTAGACTTCCAGATAGACTTTGTCACATTGTAAATTATCCTGCTAAGTATGCAATGCAAGCCAGAAGATTCATGTAGCGTAGATGGTTTCAAAAGAGCCAACAGAAATCAGAAGCAAGGAGGATATTGGGATTAAATGAGCTCCAGAGGTCCATTACAATCTGAATTATCCTGTATTCTGTGATCATTGTGTAAGTTGGATACGACTGATTTCTTAAAATCAGATATGTCACATTGGTCAGGTATTATAAGGTTCAGCTTCTCATAGTGCTGTATCTCTAAAAAGATAATTCTATACCAGTACAAAAAGTATTTTAGTTAGTTTTCTTCTTTGTTTTTAATTTGCTCAAGTTATGTATAACAGCATGTTATGTGTGCACTTTGGGTATGCTTCTTACTTTTCCCCCACAGGTAATAATGTCACAGGTGTCATTGCCCACTAACAGCTTTAGAAGCTGATGATAAAGGATTACATTCCTTTTGTCTTTAATGCTTTATAACTCATGCTCATAAACATGCATTTGATTGACGTGTGCCATATGAATTGAAGTTGTTTTTTTTATCTCAAGAGAAGCCAGTGTTTCTAGTTAAAGTCAGAGAAGTCTAAAAGAAGTAAGTTAATTCTTTTTATTCTTACTTTAGGTTTTCCCAGAGATATGAACTGTCATTTAAATGATGAAGCTTGTGTAATGATAATAGTGTGAAGTGCAACCAGATTAATATTATTTTTTAAGTTCTGAAGTGCATAGTGCAATTGTAGTTATAATGAACCTTGTCTTACACTGAAGTTACTCTGTGCATAGCAGAAAGAGCAGACAGATTCACTTGAGCCGTGCTGCGTTCCTCCAGCAGGGTGCCATATTTACTGTGGGGCTTTGTCTGCTGATCTTGTTGCCCAACTACCATTGAGATGAGTGAAAGGAATTGCTTGGGGAAATAAAATACAGGGTTTTTTTTTTCTAGCATTTTCATGGTCTTGTCTAGGTCTCCATCCTATGCTCTCAGAGTGAGGCTTATGCTAGCATTTGCAGGAGGTCTGATTCAGCTGAAGGACTTGACCCTATAAATACTTGCAGTTTCCTAACTATATACATGAAACCACTATGTCCTTTCCTACTTCCTAAACTATTGAATGCAGGATCAAATCCCAGAATAATACCTTAAAATACCTCTGAAAAGGTACACACAGCATGTATATTTTATCAGAGTCCTAGTATTTCTGTTCTTCACGCTATCAAATACAGTGGAGTTCCTTAAAGCTATATATAAAGAAGGGAAATTATATTAATTCAGTAGGGTAAGAGTCACCTTGTTCTACATTTTTTTTTAAACTTTACTGTGGGTTTTAGGAATAGCTGAAGGGAGAAATGAATAGTCACTCTCAACAGAGAATATCCAAGTTTGAATTCTCTGGTATGTTCCAGTGATGATGAATAATCATCTTTGTCTTCCTTTGGGGGGGGGGGCGGGGGCGGTATATGTGTGTGTTTGAGGGCCATGAGGCATTTAATGTGCCTATTAGAAGTGAGCTTTATGTATTTATTTATCTATGAGATTAAAAAAAAATGTATTAAAATGCTTTTGATTTTGAGGTAATGTGTACAAGTAATATGCAATTTTAAAGGCAGTATCTAGACTACCGTGATTTTTAAAAATACATTGTATAGAGTGCAAATTACCTGCAAATTAAACACTTTTGGAAGTAAGTTAACTACATGCAAATAAATATTTAACTTGCATACTTTTTATTCCATGTTTTGTACAGTGTCTTGGATTTTGGAGGGGAAGGAATGAGGTTAGGTTGCACAGTCTTGAGCCAGGTTGCTGATTAACTGTGTTAAGGAATATTCTGAAGTTAATACGTCTGCTGAACACTATTTACTAATCACCTTGTGTCTGTCAGTGACTCTGCTCCTACAAAGGCTTGCATATATGCTTAGTGCTGCACCATGTGAGCATTCCCCTCGAGGTGACAACTCATGCTGAGTAAAATGAAGGGTAATTGTAAATCTTTTCAGTCTTGGATCCTGTTTGCAGAGCTAGGTATGTGCACGTACATATGCAAACACTGTAAACTACTATGTGTTACGTTTTAAAAATGCCTGTTTACAGCTGAGCAGTATTTTCCTGTGCCATTCAGCAGGTTCTTTACATTTAGATTGGGCTGTAGCAGCACTGGCAGCAGAGAGGAAAGTTTGCTAGCTGCCTCTGTGAAGGAAAGTTTTAGATTTAGTGACTTGCTATCCCTATCAGCTAAAGTAAAGATCATGTTGTACTAACTCTCAAAAACCTTTTGGGGGAAGCACAGCATACCCAGCACGTTGCACAAGATTTTACTCCTCTGATTTCTCTCTCCAGCTCTGCACAGAATGGGGAAGCTTCGGTGGCCATAGGTATCAGCTTCCAACCCTGGAGTCCTTGCAGGTGGACTTTGCCTCTGGGAGAATGCATGTTACCCTTTCCCCCTGCATGGGTGGCTTTTCTAGGGCCTTCAGCTGCCTCTTCCCTATTTGCTACAGAGAAGCATCTGGAGGAGTTTTTGCAACTTGAAGAAGCATTAAATCTGAGAAGTTATTTGTGCTGTTTGAAGTATGGCTACTCCCTGGTACTGTCATCTTCTCACCCATGGGAACTTGACCTCATGGAAAAACTTGTGTGGGCTCAGTGTCATCATTTAAGCATGTCAGAGGATTGTTGTTCTTCACCCTGCACTCCACTCTTGTTACCAGAGAGGAACACTGAGCCCATAATCTGTAACAGAAATCTTGTTTGATGCTCCTGTTAATAAACATTGCACACAACTGAGTTTATTGTCCCTATGATGTAAGTCATCCTTTAACACAGTAAAAGTGCCGTTAGCAGATGCTGACCGCACAGCACAATTAAGTACAACAGTATTTTTTTTAAAATGTTTTAGAGTAGAAATTAAACATTCCTCTTTCATTGGGAGGGAGAAGATGTATCTGATTTAGAATGACTGGAGTAGTAAGTCATGGGCAGAATGATGGATCTGAGATATACTTGAAGGGATAATTGTACACAACCAGTAAAGCTGGTAAATATTTAAGGGTCATGGGTTAAATGTCAGAGCCACAGTACTTGAGCTCAACTCCATAAAGTATCAAGAATGACTGGTAATTAAATCCAGGGTATATTTCACCAAAGGGAAATAAATTTGACAGCTAACAACCAATACTGGATTACCACCTCTCAGAGGTTAGGGATCATGCTAGTAATTGTAGGTGGTTTACAGTTGTTAACATAATAGTAATAGGTAGAATGATTGCTTACTCATAGACATCAGAATACCAAGTAAAACTAAATCTTCTGTGTGTTAAAGAGAAAAAGAAGCCCGCTAATCATTACAGTGACTTCATTTTACTTTACTCAGCGTTTTACTGTTTAAAATAAACATCCTTAGGCTGTTCCTCTTTAATCTCAAAAGTGAATGTAATCATGATACAATGTCCTCAACTCTTCCTTGAAGTGGAATGTAAGGAAAATCTAATGTTGCAATAGAAAAGTAGCTTTGTAATATTTTTTCTGCATTGTTTTACATTTAAAAGCAATATGGATAGAAATGTCTGCATTTAATGATTGTGACAAAATCCTTTCTTTCCCTGCCCCTGCTTCCAATCAGATTTTCGTTACTGGATAGTCCTCTCTTGAATAAGCTCTCCTTGGTAATCTGTAAAGACCTTGCTCTTAGGGAAAGTTTTAGCCAAAATTTTGAAGATTCACTTAAAACCATGGTTGATGATTAATGTGGTTTCATATACTGGAAGCTGATGCACAGTACATCTGATGCAGATTTTATTAATTGTGTAGTCTCCCGTGTTGTGTTTTAGGTGATCACCTAAACTAGACACCAGGTTTTTTTCTCAGCAGGACTCGCTACACAATAGTTTTTGTGTTTGCAGAAGGAGGTGCTTAGCACAAGATCTGGCTGGAGGAAAGATTCATTTGCAAGGTTTGAGGGCAGAGGTGGGAACATTATTTCATACTGGGACACAGCAAAGAGCTTTCAAAATGTTTAGTCAAGTAGTGTGGTAGTCCCCCAAACTGTCTCACATCCAATCTTCAAAGCAAGTAATTTCTGCAGCTAAGCCCCCATTATTTGAGAAGTTTGAAAAAGAAACTGCTCTGCTCTGTCCTGCCGTCCTGTTGACTCCAGTCCATCTGGCGTTTTGCATCACCAAAGGTTTGTTGTTCAACTTACGGAGGATGATCTACTTGGGTGGAAAAGCAAATGCCTTTTCATATGTATGAGAAGTGTAATTTTTCACATGTGGGCCAAAGAGGATTTAATAATCCTTGAGTTTAAGAGGAAGAATGCAGGCTGAGCCAAATTTATGTAGTCTTGAGAAACTGTTATGAATCAAAAGCTAACTGAAGTTATGTATGTCTAGTACTGAAAAAATTCCTGGCCTTTTTCAAAAAGTCTCAAGTATGGTTCTTTATACCCAGGTTGATCAGCAATGGCAGAGATCAGGGAATGACTTGAAAGTTTGACTGCTGCTTGTAGCAGAGCAGGATGCGTTGGTCTTTGATAATTCAGTTGCTTCTGGCAGCTTGTGCCGCGTTGCAGGTTGGCAGCGCTAACTCAGCTTAAGTTAACTGGAGGGGTGGTCGTGTAAGCAGCAATGAAGGCAAAGCAACTCTGCTGTCAGCATGACTGAAGTAAAACCCTGTACACTTGGCAGGTGTCTACAGTTTTTAGCAGTATCCTCCTACCTGATCATAAAGACGACAGAGTTTGTCTTTTCTTGCCTCGCAGAGGTAAAACTCTTTGAGGACAACAGTCTTGACTAAAGTGTGCAAAATGAGGTGATTCACAACAAACTTGAGCAATTTTATTTATTTGTTTAGAGGGGGTTTGTTTGTTTTGTGGGTTCTTGGGGTTTTTAATCCTTTCCTGTACCGGCAAGCTTCCTGCTGGGACAGAAAGTTTCTCCAGGTTCCTCAGGGGACAAGTGGGTTTGTGTGAGCGGCCTCCAAGTGACACCAACCTGTTGTTGACATCAGTGCTGCTGTTGCTTGCTTGCTGCCTTCTTCTCTTCCTTGCTGTTCCTCTCTCTTCCCCCTGCCCCCCCTTTTTCTCCTCTGTGGCCATTCAGCCGTGGGCAGTCATAATGTGTGGCACAGCCCTTGGTTTGTCTTTCAGGTCCTCCTGTTTCCTCCTTGTGAGGCCCAGAGGTTTCCAACGTCTGCAGTCGTTTCAGTTCTTCCTTTCAAAAAGGCAAAAGCCGATGTGGAGATCCTGTCCAGACCTGTGGGAAAGTGCAGCCCAGCAATAGCTATTAATACTGTTCCTTTCCCACTCCTTCTGAAAGGAACTCCCAACAGGAAGGTTTCAGCGGTCTGCACAACTTCGCAGCTTCACTTTAACTCTTTGGCTCCTATACCATTAAGCTGCCTCAACAAGGCTGCCTCAGCTTTTTTTTTGCCGAATGTTCATTGTCTCTTGAAATAATTGCTAGCAGAGGTTTACCATTAAGAGTCTTTACAACAGCGCTTTTCCCACTCCTCCTCAGGGAGATGTTAGTATTCAGAGATTATTGATGTCAACTTCAGTATTTGGAAATATGTCTTGACTGTCATCAAGGTTAATAAAAATGCTTGAAAGGGTAGTATCAACAGGTTAGTTTGGCTTACCAGTAAATGGTCGCAGTGTGTGAAGGGGTTTGCATGCTAACCATTTTTGAGTGTCATTTGCTCTGTTCCTTGGGGGTCTGCTCTCCTGCAGCCTACGTATTTAACTCTAATGAGATACCGCACGTGCGCTGCAAGGGAATAATGAAGCTTCTCATTGCTCTATGGTAATTGCCATCAGCCTGCATTGTTTTTGACACATAGGGTAGATATCTGCCTCCTCTGGCCTCTCTTATTGGGGTTCTAAATAAATAAAACAAAAATAGGGGGGAAGGAATATCTATTACTGCAACATAGGTTAAGCCACTTGAAGAGACGGTTAATTTTAGACATATTTCAAAGTGTCAACTATTCATATTTTGGTCACTGAAATACTAACACTACAAGTTGTCTCTAGGGGCTTTTTTTACAGTTTTTGCTGGTTTTCCCCTCTTGGAAAGAAAAATAATTTAGTCAGTTTCACTTTTGTTTCCAGTCCCGTTCTAATCGAGGTCATCCTAGTTTTTGTGGCTGGGCACTATATTACCGCATTTGCACCTTAACATGAAAAGGAAGTGTTTCATTTGTAAAACTGGAAGGCCAGGTTTATCCTTATTATCACCTTTTAATATCTGTGCTTATATTTCAGACGTAATTTTCAAATGTATTTTTATAGCTCTGTGGCAAAATTGGTTCGTGAATGTAATTGTCAACAGTTATTGGTAAAACACCTTTCAACAACAAGTTTCCAGTGATTATTGTCTAAACAAGTGAAAAGTAATAAGCATTATAATAACACTTTACTTGTACATTCCTAGCACTTTTTAATTTGGGATGAACTAGCCCCTTTCCAAAACGTAATGGAAGATGCAGGATGGTAGCAGTGTCACAGTGTTCCTGTGATTAGAGTATCTCAAAAATATAACTCTGAATCGCACTATGCTGTTTGTAACTCTGGAGGTTTTGTGTCACTCCATCCTTCCACAATCCTTTCCTTTAAACCTCCCGAAAAAATAGGAATGCTGCCTAAAAACATGCACCTAAAAGCACAACTTAAAATGTTGCTTCTCTTTATATTAAACGAGAGCAAAAGGCACGCATACATGTTCTTTGTGGAAAACTAAATTATGTAAGAAAATAAATGCTATTTAAGAGGAAATGTAACAGATGAAGTATAAAGAGTTTTACTTCCTGTATTTTGATTTTTAACCTTTCCCAAACTTTCTCTATTGTAAAGTTAAAACAAAGTCTTATCAGTGAGTGCCATATAGCAGCAGCTGGATAGCATTAGAGCCCTCTGTACGAGCTATTCTTCTTCATTACCTTTTTCATGACAGCTCTTACTTTGCACATAAAATGTTACTTTATATTCGAGATTTATGTAATTCAGGTGTCTTCCATTCTAAATTAAAGCATGGCTGCAGTGGAAATGAGGGGTTTACAAGTAGAGTCAATAGAAATTTATGGGAGAAAGAAGATGAAATTTACAAAGTTCAGTGAAAAAACATGAGTTTATACAAGGACTTTAATGACTCCCTTTTCCCTGGCCCCACTTCAAATCATCCCTCCTCCCATCATTTCATGTCAGTGAAAGAAGAGTATTATTTTGGTTGGTTCAGAAAGGGCATTTGATGGCAAATCTGTTTCTGGTTTCTGTGTGTGTTAAAACTGAGTAATGTGACGGGTGCATTCCTATTAGGGCAAAAATGGCACATGCTTTTCCTCGTTACCTGATAAGATGATGTTAATCTCTAACTTCTAAAGTTTATTTTCAATTTCTGTAATTTATTTAAATAGTAATTTAAATTTGGAGCCAGCAGAGTGGTCTGCTACTGGTACAGCACTCAGCCCCGGCAGAATCAAATTGCATCTTGGACTTTTTCCTCTAACGCTGCCCTGGGGAGCATGGGAGTGCTGAAGAAGTGTTACCCTTACCCCTAGGGTGAGAAGGCATTGGCTTGTGTTACGATTTCCAGTTACTAGATTGGTTTGGGATTTTTCTGACAAAATATTTTATCACAGAAAAAAAAAATGTTTTATTTAAATCAAATGTTTGCAGGAGCGTAGTAATTTCAGTGGCAGTCAAAAAAACAGGTTCAAGGCATCGTTACCTCTACCAGCACTGCCAATCTTAGACCAGTGACCTACCAATTCAATCCCACGTTACAGCAGTGTATTTTACAATATCACTGGATATTCTAAACTGGGTCTTTGCAGATCTATTCCATAGGAATCATTTTGCAAGCAACAACTTCACCCCGGTCTCCCACATGCCAGCTGAAACTTCTGCGCTGTGGTCTGTATTGCTGTATGCTCTTTGGTCCAAACGTATGAAAATATTTATACAAAGGTATCACAACTCCAACAAAAAAGATGCATGGGAACAACCTAGAAATAACCACTAAGATGTTTAAAGGACACTTCTAAAGGACTAAGTTGCAAGCTCCTGATGTGTTTTCAGTGGACTAGGGATTTAAAAGATGGGTAAGGGCTTTCTACACGTTGAGCAACAGGTGGTTCTGGGATAGGTGTCTCCTGGGGCCACTGCTATGTTTTGGCTTCCCTCTCTCAACTTCAAAAGGCTTGGGTTCATACTGGTGTGAAGCGGGAAAGTGTTAACATTGCAGGAAGATTATTAGGAACAAGATGGTGTTTTCTCACCCAGATCTGCCAGTTACCTTTCCAGCCGTTTTGAGAGTGTGTTGTCTTGTTTTAAGTGTGCTGTAAGCGAGACCTTTTTTCAGCATGTAGCAACGTTGATGTTAGTCAAAGAGGCCAAGAACAGTAGTGATACCTTAAGGGGAAAACCTTCCCTGGAAATTAACTTCTTTATACTCCCCTCTGTTTCCATGTAAGTATTAATGTTTGCTGATTAAGGGACCAGACCAGAGGAAGCCTACAGTTGGTATTTCTCATTTGAATGTGTGTTTAGGCTGGTTTCCTAAGGAAACAAGGCTTAGGCAATCACACTGTTTTTCTGTGCCTTCCTCTTCCCTGGGGGCTTTTGAACCTGCTAGACAATTTCAAATGAGAGTCTCGCAGGTAATTAATTTTCTTTAAGTCTGAAAATCAGTGGCTGGGGAAGGGAGACCTGAAATGAATGCCTCACTGAGGGATTGGCAAGTACAATTTTGCTGTTGTCCATTCTGTTTAACAGGAGTTGTCTGGTCAGAGAGGCACACGTATGCTCTCGCCTGGCTCTGGCAGATGCTGTCTCTTGACTGGGAAGAGGCTCTAGGGAACACAAGAAGAGCAGGAGCTGTTGGAGGAGTGAGGAAGCCACTGAGATGGGGAAGGACCTTAAAAAAATACAAACCTGTGAGGAGACAGACATCATAAATTCTGTTGCTCACAGGACAAATTGTTGCAAGAGTGGACTTCACAGAGAGAATTGTTGCTCTTCATGCTTCGTGGAAGTTCTGTGAGCTGTGGGACAGTGACACCTTCCTAGGCTGTGACAGCACAGCCTTTACATGCCACTTGCCTAGTAATTTCTGACTGTAACCTGATAGCTTACATAGGAATCCAGACAATACCAGGCAGAGCAATTGTGTTTCCTGTGGCTAAATCCTTTCAAGAGTGGCCAAAAAAAATATTTTTTTTTTAAGATATTTCCTAGAGCTTTGGATTCCTGTGCATCTACTCTCCAGACTACACCTGTGCGTTTCAGTTCTGGTTGTTACATCATCTTCATGGCATCACCTCTGGGTTACTTCTCTGGTTTAGCAAGATGACTGACAGCTGTCTGTATCTGCCAGTGCTGTCACTTGTAATCCAGAGAGCCAGACCCTCCGGTGCTGTACACCTGCAAACAATAAACTGTCACCATCATAGAGTAATTACTTTCATTTTTTAGCATGTTTTAAAATATGTAATAGTATTTGTATGGCTCGTAAACTTAAAATACATAATACTGTCATCATGTAGGGGCCAGATGATCAGTATTGCGTTAGCTTTGCTTTTTTTCCACACTACCATTTTTACATCTATTCATTTGAAAACTTCCCTCAACAGATGTAGCGTATGTTATGCTCTGATAGCTGCCAAATTCCAGCTGAAAATGTCTTGAGGCCAAGAACCTTTTCTGAAACTCTTTGTCATTTAAAGCTCAGACATGTATTTGAGGACAGTTCTCCAACTTTTAAAGGTCTTCAGGGACAAAGCCCAGAAAGTTAGGGAAGAGCAATCACACCCAAAGACAGACTCTGAAGTCTGAAAATGTGTCAGTGTGTCTCTGTCTTGGTCCTATTTTTAAAAGAATTAAATAATTCTAGAATTGTTTGTTCCCTTCTGTCAGGATGTCAGTCCTGCAATCCATACCACTTCAATCTCTGTCTGAATTTTCTCCATCTTGTTAAAATTCCTATTTATCTCAGGCTTTCCTTGCACTTCATTCTTTTTTGTTGTTGCAGGGTGCTTAATTACTGCTTAGAAGTGGGATAAAGATTCTGTCATTAGCTGAGCCTGGGTCCTTACAGTCCCTGGGAACAGGTTTAGGGCTTTGGGACAGCAGGTGTCCTAAATCACCCAAAGTAGTGTTTTCTTTCTAGAGGAGCTCATCTGGGACCCGTATCTTTACTCATCAACCAGGTTTTCTGTGCTTTGTCCCTCTACCTCTTCTTGGTCCTGGCACCACAGCAAGTAACCGCTTGAAAAGGTTGGCATGTTCTTACTTAAAACATGAAGTGGAAACAGGAAGGAAACACAAAGAGTCAGAGAGAGAGAGAGAGAGTGTTTGCTTTCTATTGGGAGGCAGGAGCAAGACTCACCACAAAGTCAGTCATTTAGCTTCCAGAGCATTCTTCTGGCAACCTGTTTGAACGAAGACCAGCAAAGTGACAGACGTGAAGTGCCAGTGCTTTCCTCTCCAGATGGAAAATACAGAGAGGTGAACTAAAATAGTCAGCAAAAGTTTTGTGTGCAAGTCAGTTTATATATATGCTAAAGAAACATCAGACCAGGGATGTATCAGGTTAAGACTCCAGCTGGTCTACAGATGGAGTGAGAAGGATTAGAGAAATGTGCCATCACAGAGGATTACAGGGAAATCTTGAGAGTAACTAGTATGAAAATACTGAACTTTCAACAGTGTATTAACTATTCATAGGAACTGCCATGCTAGCTCAAACCAGAATTTCATCTTGCTAAACACCCTGTCACTGTCAGTTGCCAATAATGACAGCTTGGGAAAAGAGCATAGGAACAAGGCAACCTTGTAAGTGATCCTTCCCAGCTTCCACCATGAGTAAGGTGTTCAACACCTGTGAATTTTTCAGGGCCTGACTTTGTTTCAGCACTTGCATATGAAATTCTATTTCTAAATCTATGTGAGATTACCTGAAAAAGATTAATATAATTGTTTGTAACCAAGATTTTGGAAAGTTAGCTAAGCAGGGCAAACAGACTTAGGAACATCTTGCATAAAAGAAGATATTCTATTCGAGTGACATGGCAGTAAAGCCAAAAGTAGATACAGTACATATCTTGGAGAACATGGCATGCATACATGTGCTGAATATGAGCTTTTTCTCGCTCTTTCTTTTTATTTTTTTTTTTTAATTGTAATGAACACTGTAGAGCGCCCTAAGCTATTCTGCACCTCAGTGAGGTACAGAATGGTGTGATGCAGTCCTAAAGGCAGTATTGTCTTGTCAATTAAACACTCCTGCTTGTAATAGTGTTCAAAGTAGAATCTCAGCATATTTTAGCTTTGAGTTTTTAAGTGGGTGTCAGGGAGTTAGGTCTGGCTTCGTGGTAGATTTCTATTAGATTTGGGCAAGACAGAATTGGCTGAAACTTGGAATTGCTTGGACAGCAGAAATAAGAAATAATCCTGAATTTGCTGGACGAGTGAGCATGTTCAGGTCACAGGAAAAGTTTTTTTACTTCTCTGGTGGTTCTGTTTTTCTGTGAAAATTTAGTGCTTTAATTGTGTAATTTGTCATTTTGTGATGATTTCCTCTGATTTTTAGCTGTCATTAAATGACTTAATTTGTGATTGAATAGAATATGTATGTGAAATATTAATGTGTTATTTTTGGCTCATCAGGTCTTGTCAGGCAGACATATTTCTGCCTTGACCCATTAAATTTTGAGTACCATTATGAATACCTTCAAAAAATTAATCAGACAAGAAATGGTAATTAATGTATATTTATAAAGATTTAATATATCAGCACAGTTATACTTTAATATTTATAAAATCTGAATAGTTTATTTTTCTCAGAAGTGCATCTTTACCAAGGGTTTAGTTGTTGGCTTTTTTTCCCCAGGAGACATGAAGGAGATGCTACTTTGTTCATTTCATCCCATCTTTTTTGTTATCTTCCTTAATAATTAAAAGGTGGCCGTTTACGGGTAGCAGTTTGCAGCATACTTTTCCTGCTTAAGTCTTTTGGATTCCTTCTTAAAAGAGTACAGGTCAACAAAAATGCATGTGAGTGTGTGGGTAACATTCATAAAGCAGGTGTGTCAGGAACATAATAGCTTGTGCTCTAGTTTCAAGAAATTTACAGTTTAATTACAACACAGTCAGCTCTCTCAGGAAAAAAAAAAAAAAAGAAACTGAGAAAAGACAAAAAAGGCTTTGTAATCCTGCACTGCGTTCAGGGTTTAGATCTCACCTTGTAAAAGTTTTTATTGCAGCCTCCTCCTCCACTTGTGCCATGGAACAGTGAATCACTCCTTCATGTCTCTAAGTACAACTGCAGCTCTCATGTTTTATCCTGACACCTCCTAGATGAGCTTTCCATACCAGGGTAAGGGAGGACATTTGATGCTTCTAATGTTATTCTGACGCCTCCCCTTCTCAGAGGAGTCAACCTTGCTGGCTGCCTTGGCTGTGAATCCCAGCATGAGACCACATTCAGGGTGATTAATGGATGCAGGGGCTCAAACCACCCCTCGGCTTCTTCCCGGGCATTCATTCTCATGGCATAGCGTTTCATGTGTTCAGCTGTAGGATGGCCTGGGCAGAGGCCTGGTGGCGCCGATAATTTTCCGTCCTTTGTACGAGGATCCAGAGAAACTAGTCCAAAGCGACCGACAGCGGCCTCCCTCGCTGCTGCTAATGATCTTCAGTAGCTGAAGACTTCCTTCCTTGTGTGGCCCTTGCGCTTTGCGGCATGGATGGGCGATCTGTACTGTGGCTGCGGAGACAGCAAATGTTAATTCTTCTTCTGTAGAAAATGATAACTTCTCTTCTGGCTTTTTTGTTTGTTTTTGGTTTTGTTTTGTGTTTGTTTTTTGGGGTTTGGTTGGGTTTTGTGGTGGGTTTTTTTGTGGTTTTTTTTTGAGAGGGGGGTGTTGCAGGCACACGTAATGTTTTCCCAGAATGTTTTTTTCTGAAGCTCTCATCAAATGGTGTTATTACAGAAGCTGTTCGGCAGGTTTTATGTTAGCTTTCCCTTTGGTGCTCTACTGTGTTTTAGTTCGGCTAAATACAAAAAATCTAATTTAGCAAACTTTATTTGTTTCCCCTCCTTCCTTTTAGTATTTATATACGAGAGCCAATCCTGCAGTTAAGACGCTGTCTTTTAATAACCTGCCTGTTTTAAGAAAAAATACTGAATTTCACTTGAACAAGAACATTTCTGTAGTAACATAATAGTCAGCTTTGAATAATGTGAACACAATTGTGCCCATAGGATGAGGCATATGACTGAGAGAGATTTCCCCTGTTACTCTGCACGTGGCTGCTTCAAATTACCTTAATAACAGGGCATTACACACAATGAGAAATGCACAATAATAAGGTATCTTATCCAAAGCAAATAATAGCTGCATACTCCCCAGTAGCTGAAAAAGAGGCACATGTATAATGACATGCAGGGCAAAGCATGAGGGAATGTCTAACCTAAAACACTAACTTAAGCTTAGTCAAGGTCTTGATGTATCAATAAGCTTTTCTGAGGCAACCTAGTACAGTTGGAAGAAGTAGCAAAGGTTTTGGTCTTGTTTCAAGGTTTCTTTTTACTTCCCTGTTCTGTAGATACAAAAAAATGGTAGTCACAAATGGTAATCAAGCCTTTAATCTCCAATTACGTGATTTGTTGCATCTAGAGGAAAAGCTCGTCCTGAAAAATTTGCATAAAGATCATGGTTAACCTTGGAAACTCATTGGTGTGGCGTACTTCTCAGGACTGATGAACCACAGGGTCTACAGCCAGAAGGCACCTGAGAGCCAGCTGCAGGAATTTAAGCCAACGAAGCCCATGACGTTGGTTTTGCTGTGCAGCTGCAGCACTTGAGTTGTGCTGTGGGATGTAGTGTCCTCTCCAAGCAACCAGGGAGTGCTCTGGGTGCCTGCAGCTGACTCTCGTCCCTTTCCTAGAATGCAATTTCAGTCCCTGGAGGGAAGTAGTAAAGGTCTTGAGATGACCTGAAGTGATGAGATCTATGGAAGAAACAGGTGAGTCCCTTGATTTCCTTGCTCCAGCTGAAGGTAGATAGATAAACTGAGACTGTGTTGGAAAATAGGATGTCTGTCACTTATGTGCACAAACTCATTTCCCAGTGTGGAAGAGTGCATCTGGTTTCTAGTTTTCCATCAGTGCTATACCCTGGTTTCATCTCAATAAAGATGGACTCCTCTTTTCCTAAAAGTAATTCTAAAGGTCACTGATGTTACGCATAATGTATTTTTCAGGATTTTTTTCCTGGGCCAGGCCAAGGCATAGAAAGGACGAACAAAGTTCAGTCTCTTGCTTGAAGTGTATCTTCAGTTGAAGATTGGGAAATTGAAAGATGTTGCTATATATCCAGATAGACATTTGCATGTAGTTGAACTCGCTGTAGTGCAGAATTCCTCAGTCTCTCTTAACTTTCATAGGCTTATCTCCAATAAAACCAGGGACATGGTGAACATTCCCAGGAAAGCAAAAAAGCTGCCTGTATTTCTGTTTCCCAAGATGTTCCCCTCAGCTACAATCTGTGGCCCAAAGACCCCATGGGAAAACTGCATGAAAGCGTTTCATGTAGAGCCAGATGCTTCAAGCTCTTAAGCGAGCATGGCCTTTGGTTTTACTAGGAATATTGTGACTTTACATGACTGCCTCCAGAGAGTGTAACTCCTATCTAAGAAACAGAGGGAGATACACCGTAAAATACTACCACAAAAAGACTTGAACAGAAAAGTAAACTATTGGGGGGTGGGGGGGTGATGTGGAGGGAGAAACAGCAGAAATGCAATAATGAGATGTAGAATCCTTATTGCTGATACCAGTAAAATTTTCGCAGTCCAGTGTATTGGAATAGGTCTGAAACTTCAGTATCTGTGTGCGTCTGGGTTTTTTTTTCAGGGATGATGACACTAATATACATAATGTATCACATATATCACATATGTACACTATATTTAGATGTGCATAAAGTAGAATGAAAGATTAAAAAGTAAGCAAATATAGTAAAATAGAATAAAAGATTAAAAATTAAGAAAACATAGCATATACAGTTTGAAAAGCAAGAAAATATAGATGTTAACTTCTTGCCTATTAACCTTTCACTGTCTTTAAAGACAGACTTCCTGCAAATTTTCAAGGACTATAGGAAATCTTACAGAAATACTCTTGCGTATTATGAGGACAAGTCTGTACTTGGAGCAAGAGAGGTAGGCCAATGTTGCAAAATGCAAAATCTAAGACAATCAAAGACTTACTGATAAGCAGTCTTCAAAAAGACCTCTCTCCTGCTCAGCTAACTTTGTTTTGGTCCTGCATCTATAGCTGATTAAACAGAAAATGCATTCATTAAATTCAAGGTAGCTTTTTGGGCACTGGCAATACGTCAAGCTAGCATTTTCCTAATTTTGCCATTTTAGTGCGAAGTTAGCAAATGAAATCTAAAATTACTTTCCACTTATTCCACACTGCCTTATAAGAACCTATCAATTTGTAACTGTGAAAAGATTAGCTAGTCTTTAGTAAAAGAAGGGAGATTTCTGTGAATGGGAAAGAATCCGCAGCAAAGAAACGGTGTTGGTCTCAGACTACTTTGTACAGTGTAGCTGAAACAAAATACATTTCCAATTATTTCTTTATTTCCCAGAGCCAATGTAATAACTCTTTGATTTTTCTGATGGTGTAAGCATGGTATCCCGGGCCTTTGTGGCCATCAATATTGACAAAATTCAGACCAGTTTAAAAAGCAATTGTTCTAAGATGATATATCTTAATGAATCAAGTTTTTGTCTCCTCATTTACAGAAATTCCAACCAATAAGTAAGTATCTACAGGAACTCTTTACTGTTATATTCTATGTGTTGATGCACTAAACTTAAAAAGATTTACACATGTAAAGTAGTTCCCACTGGAGTACTTGGGATTATTCATAGTTATCACAGTATTCATGTGACATTATTTGCAGGACCAGATCCTTTGCTGACATTTTTTTCTGGGCTCTCTTTATTCTGCTCTATGTTCCCATCCTTACATCTTGTTTTTATAATGCTTTAAAATGCACATTCAGTTGCCTCCATTGTAGGAACATCCCTTAGAGAGTGGACGTAAGCAAAATGTGTGGAGATTATTTTTCCTTCATGGTTTTTCTTACTTTCTGGGGAAGGGGGATCCTCTTCCCAAACTGAACCTGCTATTCTGAGGTCAGTGAGGATGGAACCCAATGGTCTATGACAGGTACAATTTTAGTTTGATTTTTTAAAAAATATTTTTTCCACTATTTAGTAATGTAAATATTTTTAATTAAAAGCTTTCATAAACAGGCACAGTGTTACCAGCATTTAATTTAGTAAATATTTCCATATAAAGAAGTTTCCTTTAATTAAGTGCTTTAAGAATAAATTAGCTGTTGTGTTTCTTATGAAAATAGACATAAAAATGTTGCTGTGTATATGACTGCAATACAGCAGATACAAGTGACGGATAGTTAAAGGTGCATGTGACTGAAAGGCAAAGGACTAAAGCATTTCCAGAAATGTGAAATTTTATTATTGTCAGAAATGTAAGAGGATTTTTTCTAAATTGTGTTAGTAGCTAAAATTACTCTGTTTGTTTTAGTTTCACTTGACAACTTTTTTTCCTAGCATCCATCTTACTGTAGGGATTTTGAGTGCCTTAGTGAGTTTTAAACTCTAGTGATGAATGAAACATGGAATCAGACTGCTCAGTTCTGCAGAAGCTAATGGCTGCAGGGTTTGTTGCATCAATTAAAAAGGACAAGTAAGGAAGAAAGGAAGAAGTAGGTTTTGGAACTGTCTGCCTTATGGTAGTTCACACAGCCGAACTGAAATCTGAGAACAAGACTTGAAGGAAAACAAAGAGCTTTACAGTATTATTTTTTTTTTTTTTCTTTTCAGGAAAACACACAGAAGCTAATTTTAGCTTCTTGATCAAATTGACCCAGTCTTTAACCCTGGCAAACGTTACCACAACACACTTCCAATAGACAATAGTTTGCATACCAGCATCACACTGGAAACAGATGTGTGTGCAGGACTGGCTTTTTTGGGAGTCTCTCTGAGAATTCCACTAGAGTGAAAGCCTGAAAGTGCTTTCTTCCTAATTGGGTTATAAACTGGGTCTTCTTTCAAACCCAGACTGGGATCTTTTCAGAGTCACTTGCGCTCTTTAAAAACTTATTATGTCACAGTTATGTTTTGACCAGACTTTCAGACTGTCATTCATTTGGAGAAAAGTTGCTTGGCATGAAGCTTAATTATTATCTTGGAAAAAAAAAATAAAAATTGTTAACAGCTGGGCTATTCATGGGCAATGGTTGCACAGTTTATATATCAAAATGTTTGGAATGTGAACAATTACCTTTTCTACTTTCTCACAAAGTCTCTTATGGTCTATAAAGTCTGACTTTTTTTCGTTTTTATCAAAAATATATAGTTCTTTTCCTGCTGCATCTTCTCCATATCCTCCCTCTCTCCCTGTTACTCCATCCATTTTCCCAGCCTGATCATCAAGTTCCCATTACTGCTGCGGCTGTTACGAGCCTCATCACCATCATGTCTGATCCACTGTGTTCTGACTACGTGTAAAGTTTGGCTCTGTCAGGGAAAATGTAATGTTGGAGATCCCCTGGGGCATACATTTTTGAAAAACAGGGCTGTACTTCAAAAGGCCCCTCTCATTCATATTTGTTATTTTTCTATAAACTGCAAAATTTTTAACTTTCAAAGTATTTAATCTGGATTTTTCCTGCATAACTTACCTGGATAATCTCTAAGGTTTCTGAGACACCAAGTTAAAGCCATTTTTTAGTGGAGGGTAGAGAAATAATTTACTGTGAAGGACAGTAGAATAACACATCCTATCTCATTTTGCATTACATTTGATGGGCCACATCCTGGACATTGAGATAACTTTGTTCAGATCACTATTCTAGTCAGCCAGCCTAATTTATTATTTGTTTTGCAGTTGTACTGGGAACCCATTCTTGGACCAGAATTCCGTTATTTGCACTGTTAAACTCAGCACAAAAGGACAAATACACTCCAGAAAGTTTACAAGCAAGGAATGAAAACACAAGTACACTCAGAAAACAATAAATGAAGGAGACAAGGGCAGAGTAGCAGCTACAGGACAGTCATCAGTAGTATTTGTAACATGTCTGCAAAAAAGGGAGTTTTCTAGGTGGTCACAAAAAGCTCTTTTCATCCTCTGAGACCAAAGCGGAAGAAAAAGAAAAGTTCTTACACAGTTTGATCTCAACATTCTTTCTTCTTCCATTGCTTGTTGCTAAGATAGAAATCAACAGTCTTGCATTTTCATTTGTACTACCTGTGTGCAAATCTCTGCCCCAGCTCCAGCAGATAATTTAAATTTTTAAATCACAGTTACTTTTTATTCCTGGCACTGTTGCATTTTGTGTAAAACAGTTACATGCTAGCATATATGCATGAAGTATTTCTTTTTTTTTTTTTAAGTCATAATTATCTACTATGAGCGTTAATGGATCATATGATATGAGAGCATTAAGCCTGGGTTCTGGAGCACAGAGGGAGGTTCTTCCCTTCCGCCTTCAGTTTTTTTAGTATCAACAGAACAACAGAAAATATATTTTAAATTTAGCTATTCATTCATTATGGACCCAGTCTGCAAATAGTGTTGAAATTAAAATTGCATGTCAGTGTTACGCACAGGATATTTGCTAGAAGCAACTGATAAAGCTCCAACTTGGGTATTGACGGTGCAGCTCATAACCAATAAAGGCTGCACAGGGCACAATGCCTGGACTGGAGGTAGTCAGAGATGTACTAGAGGGGTACTACAGCTATTTATTTAAAGACACTTCTTAATGCAGATGCTTATCAGCGCTAACGCTAAGCCTATCAAAGCCTGAATTTTGGGAAAAGCAAGACAACTTGATTTAATTTGATAATCAGTTGATTGTATGTTCTGCTGCTATCTCTCATCTGTTAATTTAGCCTGCTAGTCACCTATGAAGTCATGTTCTTGTCTGTGTTTGGGGGTTAGTCTGCCTTAGAAGTCAGAAAAAAGTAGCATTGAATGTAACGAGTATTAAACACATAAAATTGATCCAGCAATGCACTGATTAAAACCCAGAAATGTATACAAACTTCTGAGGATGTTGCGTTTGGGAAAGCTTTATAGAGGAATCATTCCGTTTAGGAAAACCATGGGAACTGGCAGCACTGAAGTGCTACATCTAGGCAAATTATGTTATTTCCAAATACACCTTGGTTTTTCTCTTAGGTAAAGAGTGGCTGCAGCTGATTCTTAAATTTAATCAGAAGTTAGTTTCTATCAGAAGGTCTTTTTTTAGCTTTAAGGGAAAGAATGCTAGATAGGCATTTAGTCATCCCCTGTCCTCCCAGCATTTCTTAAAAGGTCAGTCGGGCTTGCATCACGTAATTGGCATGTTAGTGTTGTCTTACATCTGGAATGAGTGATACCAACATTTTTATTCAGCCTTTTAAAGGGTACATTAGTTAACATGAGGGTGGATTCTGCCTCAGAGACAAATGCCCTGAGAAATGGGAAGTGTTTGGTGTGCTGCCTTTCTTCAGCTTTACCACAGGCATGACTTTAAACCTCCTTGCTTGTGCCTCCTCTAGAACTTGGTGTGTGTTTGGTCCAGTGGGTGTTAGCATCATCGTAAACAACTTGCAGTCTGTCTCATACAACTGTCTAGTTATTGGTTGGTGTCAGACTTGAACCTCTGGCCTGCTATAAAAGTTTTGGAAGAATCTGCTGGACAGGAATGTCATCCCTTTCAGACACAAAGCTGATGGCACAGCTGAGTATTAGGGTTGATTAGGCTGTTCCTTCTGGGGCTATTGGTAAATGTCGGGCTGTAACAACTTTATCCAAAACCAGGCAGAAGCTGTTAGGCAGTTATACTACAAATAAAATGCCTGCAATGAACTTTCCTTTGTAATTATCATGGGGTTTGGATATTGTTTCAATTGCCAGTGTCAGAGTAAACATAGCTTCTCTCTGAAGTGCATTGCCTCTTGCAGAGTCTTCAGCCAGTATGCAAGGAACATTGCTCAAATGCGTTTATTTTGTGTTGAATTTAGAAGTGTGTATCTCTTAAAATATTTAATTAAGTCTGGAAATGAAATTAGAAAAATTATTGTTTCAAGAGTATTAGAATTAGCAATTTGTTTTCTCATCCCTGGCAGGCCCACTTGCACCTTGGCTCAGAAGATTGGAATAGCAAGTTGTTACACTGGGCGGGGGAGTCTTCCTTTTGTCAAATTGTGTCGTGCATTTTGTGGTGAAAGAGGAGAAAACAAATTTTTAAGGAAAGCTATTTTGGTTCAAGGTATTACACATTACGAAGAAGTAGATTTTTTTCAACTCCTCTCTATTTGAAGAAGTCCAGACCTATTTGGACTAAGCAGTGAGGTGTATCCCTGTATTGATTTAGGAGACTGCTTTGGATGTTAATTATAACGATTAATATTGTCATTACTACTTGTCAAGGAGATACTGCAAAGAATGTGTGGCTAATGAACTTAAGTCATATCTTTGTTCCAGCTAACAGCATAATTGTGCCAGGAGCAGGATAACTTTTGCAAGGAATGGCTGCTGTGTAGTCATTTTAACTACAAATAGCATGTGGTTTCTGTAGCACAGGCTGTCCTTGTGACTGCATCACTAAACCTTGATTCTTTCTGATGATGGTCTGCTGGCCAGCTTGGCTGGCTTACAGGCTCAGGTAGCCAGCTATATTTGCAATGGTGTAGATCAGGGCGAATGCAGGTTGAAGGGAGTCCATGTGCTTCTAATTTTGGGCAATGCAGAGTTTACTCATTTCTCAGGGGGTAGCCTACCCCCTTTCCTATTTACAGCAACATCTGTGCTTGTACTTGGCTGCATGTTTGAAGACTTACTTTGAATCGGAGCCAGGGCAGGTCATGCTGGAATTGTTTTCTCACATGAACAATACTAATTATTTTTTTTTCCCCATTAACTGAAGCTTCTCACTACTGCTCAGAAATGTGCAGTACAACTTGTATTAGTAAGAATCTGGAAATAACACCAAATATTTATATATTTAGAGAAGATACCTACCAGCAGAGTAATTCTTTAGAAGGAAGTAGCAGCTACATCTACTGTGAGTTTAGATAGGGCAAGATCTATTCCAGCTTCTCAAATAAGTTACAGGAAATCAAAAAATAAATAAATAAAGATTGTTACAAGCATGCATATTTTCCAGTGTTTTATATCATGATTGTATTAAAGTTTTCCCATTAGAATTCAAAAATAACTTATAATTTATAAGTTAAAGGCTTGCCTGAATTATTTTGAAAAATTGCTTCTGTGTTAATGCATGAATCTGAGTTGAGTTTTATGTTGCTAAAGAAAAACAATCAGATTTGCTCTTTGACTTTTTATCCATATAAACAAGGGGGAAAATTTCCAAGTACAAGGTAGATTTTTCTAGTTATGACTTATATGTCAAATATAAAAATCCCAGTATTTCTGGCCATCTTACCTCATGAAAACAGCAAACAGGCAGTGCATTCTTTTTTTTGTTTGTTTTGTTTTTTCCCTTCTTTGAGAGGAAAACATGGCAACTGGTGAACTTGAGGATACTTCTGGGCTCTGATCCTTCAGACAGTGAATTCAAAGGATATTATGACTCATGTGACATTATTCCTGAGCATAAAATTACTCACATATGAAAGTAATGGAATGTGTTTGAAGTTTTGGGCTAGCATTTTGGTCACTCAGCAGGTGGTTAACTTGTAACCTGGAAAAACTTTGTTGGTGGTGGATGTTATGAGAAGAATAATTATAAAAGATAGTAGAAAGGCATGCACATCTGATGAATCGGCTAGTGATTTACCACCAGCGTGCATGTGGAGGGGTGCTGTGCATAACCAAACAGTGCAAGAGAATTTAAGGCGAGAAGTGAAACAAGTTCCTTGTCCAGTGGTGTGCCTTGCTCTGCAAGCAGCCCCATGAACTTGCTGGGACCATTTGCCGGCTTTAAGTCTTGCCTAAATGAATAAGAACCTGGCACCATATGTGGGTTTTATGTCTCTTTTGTAAATCTTACCACCGCGAGGGAGTTATGAGGTGATTTCTGCTCGTTTTGAGTGAACAAGGCTTGTTGGGGATGAAATCATTCACATCCATTTCAGCTGGAAGCACGAGCAAGTCTGTCATTTTGCAATGCGTATCAATCTTTCTGGCCTGAATTCTCTGCTACGCTCCAGTGGCAGGAGGGGCTGACGGTGATACCTTCCTCCTGTGCTCTCTGGCCTCCTGTCTCATCTTCTAATGAAATCAGAGGAGCAGGAGCAACCTGAATTTACACCACTGGTGTCAGGTCTGCGGCAAAGCGCTGGCTAATGCAGAGTCATATGTGAAAGAGTGCTGATACAGCACATCTCATCGAGCATGTGCTTCTCTCTTCTGGTCTATGCACCAGCTGTTTCATTTTGGTCCTTGCTTTAGGCGCATGGTGAATGAACTCATATTTTAGAAACAATTTAAGTAGAAGCAGATTTGGGCATAAATCTTGTCTTGAAATACTTGCTTTAATACCAGCCCAATTTCTGCCGAGTGATGAATATTAGAGTTTTAGTAAATGTACATGCAAACAGCTTGAGTACAACTGTAGACATTCCCACATCTCTGTTTCAAGCTGTGGGGAAGTATCTCTAAAGCAGCCATGCTCATTTGTCATTGTAAGATTTCATTCCATAACACACCTTTTAGGAATTTGGATTCTAGGAGTTTGGCCCCGCTGCTGCTGCTGCATCCTCTTTCCATCCTGCAAGCTTTTCTGCCAAAGCATTTTTGAAGAAAGAAGTCTAGGCAAAAAAATAGCGGTCTGACAGCAGTGCAAGGTGTAGTGTGAGTAGCGACCAATTAAGCACTTAGTACTGTAGCCTTTAAAATTAGGTGCTCATCTTCTGACTTCCATATGCCTTCTGATGTTGGTAGGGATGACCAGGAGTCCGTCTAATGTAATGCCAGCAGGCAAGGTACACTTGTGCACCCCATGCGGCCTTTGGAGGATCATATCAGTGCCGAGCTGGTGCTGTTCCAGCTGTGTTTGGGAAAGCATTTAAACACAAGAATAGTCTGCTGAGATCAAAGGAGCTGTATGAGGCCTTTAAAGAGAAGGGCAAGCAGAAATGCTTTGCTGGGTCTGGCCCTAAATGGGTGGAGGGGGAAGGTGTTGCCAAACAAGTTTAAAGCTGCTCAACTCGCAAGTCCACAGTGGTCTTATGTAAAACAGTATAAGACCTAGCACAAATTTAGAAAAAGACTCCTTAGGCCAGCCGTTGGAGCTTCCCACCCTAGACAGAGACCGCTGTGTTGGATGGACAGGTGCGCCCCGCTTCCTTTCACACCACGCGCGTGTGGCGAGGGTGTGAGATTTCCCCAGTGACTCTTGCTCTTAGGTTGAAGCAGAGGTGCTGCCTTGCTTTCTTCCAAGAGAAAAATGTCCATTTATTTGGTCTGAAAAAATTCGGTTGCTGGGACAACAGGTCCTCTAATTATTTTTGCAATTTATCATCCATCTGTCCGTTCCTGCGGCTGCACAGCCCCTGGCCCACAGAGGGAAAGTGATTACAAGGCCAGCTGGCAGTAGCTGCAGTTTAGCCCAGGTGGCCACACCGCTTAATGGACAGCTCAGCTGGCAAAATGCATTGCTGGTGATTGAGACTTCTGATTTTGGTTTTGCCTGCTCTGTCAGTTCTGGAATTCAGCTAATTGTCTGGTTAATGCACTGTCTTCTACTCCGCTGTAAGACCTTTTGCCAAAAAGCAACTTAACATGAAGGAGAGGGAACGTGGGGTGCCTCCAGAAAGCCAAAGCTGTTGGCTACTTATATGAAAACTGTGACAAGCAGACATAAGCTGAAGTTGGATACGGCTGCCTTGCTGCTGAACAGCAGATTAGGCCGTGAATCTGAGGAATCATGCGGGGAAGCATCCTTCTCGGAGAGCAGGACACACGTGTCTCAGATGCTTGCTTCAGTCTTCACACGGATGCACAAGCCTTCTTTTCCAGGCTACTACCAGATGTCTTCTGATAGCTAGAGGAAATGTGAACCCTGAGTCAATACTTGGTGGAATTTTTTTCATTGGTTTGCTTCTCCCTCCTGAGAAATCCGGAAGCTAAAGTTTGAAAGGAGAAGGAAAAATAAAAGGGAAACTGAAGTTAATTGATTTACTTTCCTTCACATTTTCTTCTACTGCAAAAAAATTTACAAACACAAAAATAGTTCTTTGACAGAGATAAAATCCTGCTGTTTGGGCCTCCTCAAGCTAAAATAAGAGTTTGTTTTGTTAAACTGATTGATGGAGCAAATTCTGCATTCAGTACTTCTGGCCTTTATCTTGTAACTGCTCCCATGCAGGCTGGTCTAAGGACCCTCGGGGACTCCAGTTGTGAGGACTCCTCCATTCCAGATGTCATCGGAAGGGGACCATCACTGCTTTTTTGAAATTAAATAGAAGCAGCTCTGAGAAGAACAAATCATTTTTTGCCTTGAAATTACAATAACCAGCATTGCCCCATCAAGACAAAATCAGAAATTTTTTTTTTATTTCTCTTCACTTAAAACAATGTCAGTACTTCCAAACCAGTTCTAATTTGCAATATTCCAGCAAATTTCTAAACCCGAAAATCCTGCTGTGTAATTGGAGATGGAGGATCCATTGTCTGAAACAGGGTGTTGGTATTTCCTCCTAAGAAACCTGGTCACAATCCTCTGCGCGAGAAATTTCTCAAACGGGCAAGCAGATGTGAAAGAGATAGAATGGGTAGGGGAAGAAACTGCATGTTGACGGTAAATATGGATTGTTCAATAAAAAACAGGACAAAATCTGTCTGGAGAATAAAATTAGCATTTTCTCACTGGACCCTATCTCTTTTACTGGAAAACCAGTACAAACCTCTGTGCTGTGTCTGCCCAGTATTGCCCTGTGCACAGAGACTAACCTCATTCATAGACAGCTGAATCCTCAGAGGAGGGTTTAAAGCAGTGGTGTCTAGACCGGTGATATGACTCATGAATGCACAGCCTATAACCAGTTCCACACTGTCTTCCTGGGTCTGCACACTGCCTGAAGCCATAGCTCAAAAAGTCTTACACACACGTGTATATATATATATATGTATGTATGTATATGTGTGTGTGTGTTTCATTTGGGATTTGTTTTAAAGGCATGTGTAGCACGCATTTGTCGTGGCGTAACTTAGGAGTTATAATCATGGATGTATTGGGCGTTAACAAGGTTAACCTTCCAATGCTACATGGTCAAATTTTGTACTGTTGATTTTGTAATCAACTCTTACATATTTTATTACCAATTATTTTAGATGGTGGGAGGTGGTTAATGAGAGGCTAAGCTATAAGGAAAGTAAGGGAAGCAGCAGAAAGATAGTAAGGTGGAAAAGCCTCAAGTGAAATAAAAAGGAAGGTGGAGAAACAGAAGAGGGAAGAAAGACCTTTGAGCAGTCTTGTAAGTAGACTGAGGGTAGTACGTGGGTCCACATAATTAAATAAAAAAATTGTAAAAAGTGACTGTTTTGACAGAAAGACTACTGTTCTAGACCATTCCCTGCCATTAAAAAAAGAAATCCTTCAGAAAATACTTCAAGAAGAATTCATTGTCAATGAAGTTCTTAGTAGAATAATCAGCAAGCCAGCAATCCTCCAAAAGAACAGTAGGGCTGAGCTAAGCAGAGCAATAAAAGGGCACCAAGCATTTCAGCTGACGTCAGATGCAATGTGTATTCTGCCATAGCTGGAGAGAAAAGGAGTGAGCTAATGAAAATAACGTGCATTTGCATACAAGGGAAACCAAGCCACCAAACTGACTGGTGAAGCAGCCAGGCCATACTCCCAAAGGAACAGCAGCTTAACCAACAGATGTTTGCTCAAATAGCAAACATGTGGAATCTTCCGGTGATGGATTTATTCAAATCCAGGTGGCCAGGAGCCAGGAATTTGAAAAAGAAGCAGGGTAAAAATTATATTTATAGCTCTTTACTGGCCCAGCAGATTACACTTTTCATGAATGAGAGAGATGTCAGTTAGCAAGCTCTACAAGATTCTGATTTTTCAAGGTCTTACAGTGACAAGACCCAATTCATTCAGACATGAAAAAAAAAGTTAGCTAACTAGGAGGTTGCAAAATTCTTCCCTCAGAAATGCCTTTACTGCTGCCCTTGACTCAGTTGGGATTCATGGCATGTGTGTAAGCATAGGAAGTGTCCCAGTGCACACTTGATATTTTTGCAGGTTTTCTCTGTAGAATAAATCTGTCATACATTCCCCATGAGCTCCTTTGTCAGATATCTTGGGCTTTCTAAACTTCTTTAGATAACCATTGTAGCTCCCAGGGAATTCAAATGCTTGTGTGGCTGCTTTCAGATGACACAAAGTCAATATAGTTCCCCTGTCACTTACATACGGACAAGAAGTGGTTGGTATTTCACTGAGCTTGGTTATAAACTCTTGCCTTTTACTTTTTATGTTGAGGTAGTACTTTGGGACCTGTCTCCTAGTCCAGGACCTCTGGTCTGTGGACACAGTATGTCTACAACAAAAAGATAGTCTTTTTTCAGAAGGTAAGATCTAAGAGTCATTGGATGAAAACAACCATCAACAAAGTACAAGGCAATGCTGGAACTAAGCTGCTTGAATGGAAAAAGATTGGCCTTATCCCATTCTCAGTTTTGGAGTTCCACTATGCAAATTCATAAGCAATAAAAGTCTCCTGAGAAGGGATCCCCTTTATTCTGCCATAAAGTTGGCTTATTTTCAGTTAAAGAGCATAGAAAAATGACCACTGATGGAGAGTTCAGAGAGTTTTAATGAGAGCCTTCAGAGTTAGGTAAAAGCCGTATTTTGCAAAGCAAACCAGCTTCTGCTATTCGGACAGACACTTGGAGCTCTGAGTTAACTTTTATCATCGGTTTGATACATCTCTCTGTTGCCTCTTGCCTGAGATTTCAAGGTCCCAGAGGAAGAAGCTGCATTTTTAGTTGTGTGTTTGCACAGTCCTAAAAGCAGATTGGGATTCCTTTGTGTTAGGCACTACACAAATACGTAGGAGGAGAGTAGACTCTACCCCAAAGGACTGTCAATCTGTTATAGACAGGCCAGATAAAGGATGAAAGAGGGAATGGTTAGAAAGGTACCAAAGGTCACATCATGGCAGGGCTATGCATAGGACAAAGTGTCCTGACAGACTGATGTTCTGCCACTGGACTGCCCTGCTGCTGCGATTGCAGCGGGAGCACTTTTCCTGTGCCTTGTTAATTTATCAGAGGGAAACATGCAGTGTTGTGAGGCATTTTCCCCCTATTTAAGAAAGGAGGAGAGTGTGTGAGAAAGAGTATTTGTTTGAAAGCTCACAGCTGAGGCATAGTTTGTAAGGAGGAGGTAGCACCGTTTATTACGCTAACTGAACCGGATCAAGACCTGAAAGAAGGCTTGTATATGTGAAAATATGAGGGGTATTTTTTTTGAGACTGTATCATTTGACTTCATAAAATCTATAACTTCTCCCTAAAAACTTTATCTTGCTTTATTCTTACACTGCTACAGCTGAAATTATATTAGTTGGAGGCTTTTGTTACGAATGAGGTTGTCAAATATCTTCCAGTTTTCTGCCATGGTTTTTGTCCAAAAGAATTGGCACGTTTCTTACTAAGGAGATATTTATTAGATACTGTCCCAGCAGTGAAATGTATATACCAAGGTGTTCAGGTGCGCATTTATTGTATAGCACTGCAAATGTAGAGTCATTTAGACAGGAGATGCCAACTTCAGCCCTAGCAAAGGGGGCTTTAGTACTGTACAGATGGAGCAGGCAAAACCTCTGTTTTGAAAGTCTCTGTGAGAAGGATGGGAGACAATATAGCTGCAGCTCTGGGAAGCTTTGAAGCTTTGTATTTCATTAAATCAATTTAATACCTAGTGAAAACCAAAAACACCAACTTCAGCACTTGACACTACAAGTGACTTAAGTGCCTCGACTGTTGAAGTGAAATCCTATTCCTCTTGAACCTCATGGGTATGCTCCTGCTGACTTTGACCTCCATTAAGGTGTGGGAGAATGGTCATGGGCTCACGGTTTCATCCTGGGAGCTGAGGCAATTCTAGCCTATGAAAAGCACCCAGGGTTTTGCAAGATTGCAAGAATTGCTGTGCAGCATCTTCTGGATGTTAGTGTCACTCAAGGAAACGGAGATATGCGGTGAAGGAAAAGCTGCTCTGCCCAATTTCCTAATGCTAAAAGGAAATACTGTGATTAGTTCTGCAAGCCTGTGTTGGGCAGTTTCAAAATATTTTGTCATATGTTGATTAAGCATGTAAATGCATGATACAAAGCCGTCATTAATATATGTCTTTAAAGAAAAAAACAGTTCCTTTATTTAAAAAGAAATAAGGAATTTGTTTAATTTTCTGGGAACATTGTCCAGTGAAACATTTGTCTTCCCTATGGTCCAGTAAAATCATTGTAGAGCTGCCAAAACCCGTCTTGAAAAGTAAATAGAAAATCCTGCAACTTTGGCTCATCTAAATGAGATGGCTATTGTACAGTGCTTCTCCAGGTTTAATTAATCTTACTTTGGACATGAAAGTTACTTGAAATGGATTTGATTTTATGATTTTTATATACTACCAGGAACAGCTAACTTATCTGTCTTCATTGGAGAGGTCTATTAGTGGTTTTTCCATCAGTGTAAACCTCTTGTGCTGCAGTTAATCCTTATCCATCTATCTTTACGATTTCAGTATTGTTTCATGTAGTCCCACACTTTGCCCGAACTCTTAATTTACACATTTGGCTTGGCTGAGTCCCTTTTACCCTGCCTACAAATTTATCCCATGTCATCTCCTCATAGCAATTTACAACCTCTATAAAATGTCATGTAGAGTCACTTTTTATGTTTCTGAGTAATGGTTAGAAAGAATTGCATAGGGAATCAAAAATCTAATGAGTTGTACATTATTTTACTATTTATAACGAGAGAGCAGTCATTGACAATATTTAGCAATTTTACAGCTAAGAGCCTGGACTATTGTGCTTTTGAATGTAATTTATTAAGCAAATAAAACTCTTATTGGTAGCGGGTCCTGTTAAACCTGTGGCACCGCATGAGTTCCAGGCCCATACAGCTGTGGAAGTTTCATAGTACCTGCATACATCTTGCATGTCTGGACACTCATATTTTACACTTACTTCATAGTTTTATTTATTCGATTGCTTTTATGCTCTTGATTGGGCTGTAACCAGCCATTTATAGTAGAAACCTTGGGTGGGGAAGGAGGGGGCAGTGTAAGGAATAAAATGCATTTATTCTGTGAAGATTTAAATCCCTGTTTTAAGAGGCATGGTATTTAGTGAGCCCAGGCAGTGCAGAAAATGGCCAAAATATTAGTGGTTACACCGGCATAAAAATAATCTCAGAAAATAGCATTGAGGACAAAAAAATAACTACCGCAAGATCACCTTGCAATAAGCGAGAATGAATTCAGCTCAGTTCCTAAACTGATTGTGGAAGTTTAATTCCTTTCTTTCCCTGTCTAAATTCTCCTAATAAAGTTTTTGACCCTCTAGAAGGAAGTCTTGTAACACTGTAGGGAATCGCTGTAATCTCATTGCATGAGTCCATAGGGGTGTGTGTAGGTAAATAAGTTTGGCTTGCTTTCTTCCTTGGTGATCTGTATCTAGCAGGAAAAGCTTTTCTGTTTGTTGTTTTGTTTTTTTTTTAATGCTTAAATGATTGTGGTTCTTGTTGCCCTCCTGACTCATACGGCTATAAATCAGGATTATTTTCCCTTTCAGTGAGTGAGATTATACCGATATAAAACAAGCATAACCAAAGCCCACCTGTATCATGCATTTTAAAGAGGAGGAAGACCAAAGGCAGTTATTCATGTGGCTAACATGTTTGTCATTTGATTAGATCTAGCTATTTGCATAATGCCTTAAAATGAATTATAAGAAGAAGGTGTTGCACTACTTGTATAAACATTTGCTCTGGGAAATAAAAGCAGTTATTAAAAACCTTATCTCCTCAATGTCCGTCTTAATTGACGCTAATTTAACAAGTCAGGAGACCAGAGGATTGTGGATACCAAAACGGTGAGGTATGCATTTGTACGTGTTAAAATAGATAGCTTGCACTGGTGTCTACTACTGACTTTTTCTTTGCATAGATCACTTTTCCATTCTTAAGAGGCCAGTTCTGTGTGTAAGAAGTAACAGAGGAGCTAGAAAATCGCTTACTGTTTCTGTGGGTTGGTTTCGTGAGGGTTTTTGTCACCCGCAATTGCAGGTTATTTGGGAGCTTCTCCACATTCTGCAACCAGATTTTGGAATGTCTTCTATTGTGGCTGCTGTTAATACTTTTAGTAATATTGGTTTCAAAACGTAGTTCTGCCCAGAAGCGGTGCAGGCTCAGGTAGCTCTTTGAAAACACTTGGCACTCAGAAGGTGGCTCCTTCCTGCTGCCCAACATAGTGTTCCCGGTTAGGGAGCACACGTTTCCAGTGCCAGGCTGCCTCATCCCGGGGCAGATTCAGCTTTTAAAAAAATCTCTGCCTTTTTTTCCTTTTTTTTTTTACTTTTCTCCTTTTTCTTCTCCTTTTTTCTTCTCCTTTTTTTCTCCTTTTTCTTTCCCTTTTTCCTTTTCCCCTTTTCTCTTTTTTTCCCTTTTCTTCTTTTTCTCCCTTTTCTCCCTTTTATACCTTTTCTGCCTTTTTTCCTGTTTTCCCTTTTTTTCCCATTTTCTTTTCTCGTTTTCTCCTTCTTTTCCTCCTCTCCTTTTTCTTTTTTCTTTTTCCTTTTTTCTTTTTTCTTTTTTCCTTTTTCCTTTTTCCTTTTTTCTTCTTTCTTTTTTCTTTTTTTTTTTTTTTTTACCTTTTTTCTCCCCTTTTATTCCCAGAGAAGAAAAGGAAAGCGTGCCTGAGGCTGCTTCAGAAGGCACCAGTGGGTTGAAAAGTCTGTGAGAATGAGCAAGCCTTCTTCCCGCATTAGTATTAACCAGGATATCCTGTTCCTTGATCATTGCCTCAAGGATGAGGGACTTTTTTATATGGAGTATACCTTGGTTTGTGGCTGAGAAAAGAAGAGACTTCATCCATTTAAGGAATCTTGAAGGGGGGTGGCCATGGCAGGGGGGAGGAAAACTTAATAGGAAACAGATTTAGAAAAATATTGTATCTGTCCTTCTGGGTGAATAAATCAGCAACTGAAACAGCTTGATAGCTGTAACCATAACCTACTACACTGCACAGAAATAAATATTCCCTTTAGGTCACTGTCTACATACCATATCATATCTGTGCACTTGGCAACAAGTTCCTGCCGTGTGTGGTAAACAGTTGTGAGATAGCAGACGGGGGACAGTAGAGCTGGTTTTTTTAACAAAAAATAATGGGAAAAATATCATTCCTGGATATCAGTACTGTGTCACTTAGATTTCACTATGCCATTTTATGTGTTGTGTGCCTGGGATGTAATTTGATTGCCTATGCAAACATACAGGTAAACCCTACCTGAAAAATCAGGTAGCTGTGCTCTCCTTCAATAGCACGAGTAATTTCATACTGGACCAGTTATCTTCTCAGTTGCATTTGTTTCACAGTGCTTGTACCAGTATAAACAGCAGGAGAAACTAGCTGTTACTATGTCCTCCATGTTGCTAGCTTGAATTAAAATTGGTTTTCTACACCCAACATCATTCTCATATCTCAGGGAAATACTTCCAAATTAATTTGAAAATAAAGCTGGCAAAGGTGTGTTGATTTTTTTTCCCTCTTAAATTACTAGTTCCTGCTTATTTTCAATACTGCCCTATAAACCAAAATATCTATGCTTTGCACTTCACACCTAAGAACCTGCTTTTCTTCATTAACTTCTTCCCCTGCCTCCCCCACTCCCATGTATCCAAGCTGCTGCAGCAACTGCAGCACTGAACAACTTTGTTAACTTGAAGTTTTCATTCAAATTTACTGACGCAAGCGTGTTAGAGAGGGGGAGTGTTGGCCATCGCCTTTACAGTGTTTCTCTAATTATTGAACTATACCTCTAGGGTCCAGTAAAATTTTGCACTGTTGGTTAGTAATAAAGTAACTGAACTACTTTTTCTTTATTCCTTTTCTTTTTTTTTTTTTCCTTTTGACTTCTTTTGTACCTTCTGGCCTTCCTAAAGGGAGCCCCCACCTACTGCAGTAAATTGTAGCTGTAGCCTTGATAATACGGTACTTGGACAATAAGGTCTCAAGGGGTGCTTACTGAAAGAGATTATACTGTAATTAAACTGCCCTGTGAGTAAGAAGGAAAGGGGAAAAAAAAAGATTTGTGGTTTTCATAAAGCAGAAAAAAATACATTCACTGGTGTTTACAGCCCAGAGACTTTTCTTTTTTTTTTTTTTTTTGCCATCTTGACTACAAAACAATCTTATTTTTAGCTGGAAAGGGTTTTGCAGTAGTTCCATATCAATCCCACAATCCTGTTCTTTGAAATAATTGCGCCGAGTTAGTCCCCAGTCAGCACTAACTGACTGAAAAGCAGGAAAGAAACATTTAACACACATGCATAGAAGTAGATGAAATTTACCATAAAAGTATGAATTTATGTAAGCACTCTGCAGTTCTATGTGTGTATATTTTTTAATGGGGCTTTAATTGTGCATGCTGCTATATAATATCCTTTTGTTTAGGCTCGAAATTGTGTTGGGGGGTGGGTTTGTTGGTTTTGGTTTTTTTTTAGTAACCCCTCCTCTTATCAGCTCAGCTATTAAATATTGTGGCTTTCCAGCTATCAGTCTCCGATCAGCACAGTTAGTGCATTTTACCTTCCAAGGAAGTGCACATTGAGCCAGCTGGAGCACGAAAAATGTAGGAGCTGGAGAAAGTCATAATTGAAACAGGCGACTGCTCCAGTACAGACAGGAAATAAAAGGAAGACGGGGCCCTTCAATGGATTAAATTAGATGTTTCAAATTCAGACAGTATCAGGAAAAAGAAGACTTATGTTAGAAAAAAAAAAAAAAAGGTAACAGTAAGTTCATTCAGCTGAACACCCAGCCCTCCCTTCTTCCCCCCCTTAACATGTGTTTTTGCTGGAATCTTACTCTGATGCACTGAAGGGTAGAAACTACACAGGCCTCTCCGCTTGCCAAACAACAGAGTAGCAGGTCCCTGCACTAATGTTATACTATCCATATTTTCTCCCCCTTCAGACAGTCCTTGGGTATTCTCTTTCTCTAAATTAAGCATGAAATTACGATGGGCTGAGGAAACAAGATTTCAGCTGCTCAGTAGTTAGAAATAAGAGTATATTGTACCTATAGCAAAAACTTAAATCGTATGCATTTCCTGCATATTAGTTTGAGATAGGCCTATTTCACCTCTTTACACATAGTATATGCTTGCATACATACATTATATGTACATTTCTTCCATTCAAACTCATTCCTTCTTGCTGTACGGCCACCGCCTAATGTTGCTGACTTGCATGGTTTTATCATGCCTGCAGAGTTTTCTTAGTCATTTGTGCATGAATATGTATAGTGCATGATGGCAAAGTATATGGAGGTTTTTATTACTTCAGAGTTTAAAATGTCCGTATTATTCATAAGCAGCTGTAAGTGAGCTCTTGCAGATCATTCCAAGCAAGTGCCACTGAAACCCCCATAGTATGCTTCACCATTGTGCAGTCGGTGAATTTGTGACGTATATTTTACGTATGCAGCTGTTTTTGTTTTGTTTGCTTGGCAATTTAATAGCAAATTTCTGGAGCTAATATTTGTATTCTCTCATTTTTGGTATAAGTTATATCAAGTTTTAGAAACGTCTACAATGACCTCAGGAAATTGCTTAACATTAAAGCTGGTCAAGATTTTTTTTTTTTTAATTCCAAATGTAGTTTTCCTTTTGATGAAAAGCATTTTTTGCTTAGTAATCAAGCATATTATTTTTTCCCCGACAACTGAAATCTCTGTACCTTAAAATATGAAGCAAAACGCACACCAAGATGGGCCAGAATGTAATCTGAAGTCTGTCCAATCAGGCACATCTTGCTGAGCGCCTTGAAGCCCACTAAACTTGGTACTTTAGGAAAAATGAAGTCTTTGACTCAGAACAATTAGGGTTCACAAAGCATATAAATTACAGCAGGAATGCCTCTAAGCACTCATTTACCTTCTAAAATGCCTCAAGGGTTTTGGATTAGGAGGGAACCATTGCAAAGATTAAGACAAAATGTCTTAGAAGTAAATGGATGTAGAGAAGCATATTTTTTTCCTTTTTGTGTTTTTTTTCATGTCATAAGAAAAACAGTTGTTAGGCATATGGTGTGTAAACAAAAAGCTATTGGAACAAGAGGAGTTGGAAATCTGATAAGGAAGCTGGAGGAGTAGAAGAGGAAAAACTAGATGAATCATGAGGTGAAGTAAATTCCTTAGCTGTGTTATGGTTCTGTGCAGAAATTGGTTCTCTCCAGAATTCTCTAGGTGTTCAAAAGTAAAGAATTGATTTTACATATTGTCTTCATTTGAGCTGTGTAGGTTGTTCCCCCTTCTAAAAATAGGAACATTCCTTTTTTCTGCCTTTTATCAACTTATGTGCATGCTACCCCTTTTATATCCACACAAGGGCTAATTAGATCCTAGAAAAATCAGATGACAAAGACATAAAACTTGGTAAAATGATGTTTTGCATCATTCCATCTGGTCAGGTGAGAAGGTGTTGGAACTGTTTGACTAGAGGAAATTATTGGATGTGAGGGATCAGCTGGTTAAACAAAAGTATGACTATACTCAGCATGCAAATTTCTGTATCTGTTTTCTTCCTAGAATATTGTCATTCTTTTTCAGTTTCTTGGTAAGGTTTTCAGTGTTTTTAAAGATAGCACTGCAGCATCGTTTTTGTGAAGGAATCTCTCACTGCAACTACTTTTCTAGTTTGTGCAAATGTCAACAGGGAGCAAACAGGCAAGTAGCACAAAGGAATGCAACCTAGATAGGACTAAAAGTTGCCTGTTGAGCTTAGAAGTTCTGGAAAAGTGCCCAGACATGGGAGAAAAATAGAATGTTTGGTTGAATTCTTACTACTGAACCATGGGGATAAAAAGCATTGTAAGGTAAGTTCTTCTTGGTGATATCTGTGGGTTGCAGGGGGTTGGGGCTTCAGTGATTTTAGGGTTTTGGGTTGTGGATTTGGTGGGTTGGTTGGGCTTTTTTTTCCTATTTATGAGATAGGAGGGAGGTGAAAAAGATATTTTTTTTCCCTGCAGCTTACTTTTACCTAGATGAGATTCAATATACACATGTGCTTGTAGAATTATAAAATCCAATACTTCTGTGTTACATGGCTCCCTATCTGGCCATCCCTTTTTTATGTTACAAATTAAGGACATCACACCACCTGTTTTGCTATTAAAATTAATCTCAGGAAGCACCCCTAAAATTGGGCTTGAGAATACATGACTGTATTAAAGGATACCCCATGTTATGAAGATGCCTTTTATAATCTTTGTTTACATTATTTGAACAGTAGTCATCCAGTGGAAGTATTTTTAAAGTAGGCATTTCAGAAAACATTTCCAGTGAGTGATTCAGCTCACGACTGACTCTTTGCAGGAAAGATGTATTGTGTTGTGCTACAGTGAAGTGTGCTTCTAGGAAGTTATTATTGCAAAATCTGTGAAAAAATTGTGTTTTCTCTTGAAAATGTGAGAAAAATGCTATTGTAGAGTGAGAGCCATGGTTATATATGGTGAAATGTAGCGGTTGTAGTCAGGGCTCCACCTGGGCATAGAACAGTGAAATAGATTTGTTCCTTCAGGCCCCAGCATGGGTCTCTGAAAAGTGGATGCTCCATTTTAATGGCAGCCTTCTCAAGAACTTCCGTACAAAACCAAGCCAAAGCCATGATTCCCAAAGACTTTGGGAGCGATTGTAGCTCTGTGTGGGCGTAACTAAGCTGGCTTTTCACTAGGTCTTTGAGGAAGTGAAATGTGCCTCTGAGGCAGCGCAGGTTTCAGGCACAGTATTTCCTTGAAGAGTCAGACCTTCAGTAGCCATGGCCACAAAAGGCCTGTGTAGGTGTGAGAGCGGGGAATCGATACAACATTTTTTCACCTCAGATTTGTTAATTTATGCTGTGGGATAGTGACATTTAGGTATTCTGCCAAACCGACTATTTGCATGTGTAGATGCAACATACATTGAGGCTAGGGCAGTCTCCAAGTCATGTTGGCAATGGTAGGTCTAAGACTTGAATTCAGAGCTGCTTCCAGACTGGGGTGCTGTGGCACTCCGGGGGCGAGGAGCTGGTGGGGCTGCATGGGGAATGCAAGCAAAACAGCCTGTTCAAAGCAGCACTTGGTGGCTGCTTCCATTTGGGAGTGGAGATTGTTCATTTGGAGAAATCCTCAGACCCATCACTTACTGACAGACGAGAGGTGTGACCTCCTGCGTTGCTGACAGATGACTGACTGCAGTGGGATGATAAGACCTTGTAATCAACGTGAGTGCTTTGACAAGATGTGCAGCCCCAGTCCACCCAGAAGGAAAGGGTCTGAGTACAGCTCCCCAAGCTGCTGGACTCAAAGTGTTTGAGCATTCGCTGCGTTCTCCATTTGTCCAGTATTCCTGCTTTACCTTTGAAAAAAAAGCTGGGAAAAAAAGTTAGGTTTGGTCTGGTTTCAGTGTTAGCTTCTTTAAAAGATTAATCTAAGCTCAGTAAACTGAGGGTGTTGTTTGGAGCATGCTTTTTTCCCTAGTGTTTTACATTACTTTATATGCAGGATTTTGAACTTTTAAAAATAGTCAAAAATCAGTAAGCTCTTTTCTGTCAAGGGTAAGGCATGTTTGTGCCTCACGGGTTTACGTCACTTTAAATAATTTATTTCTGCCACAGTCAGCATAAAAGGTTTCTGCCAGATTAACAGAAACCAGAATTTGGGCCCACAGCTTGCACAGACATTTGTGCAATTCCCTAATAGTTTCTTATTCACCTACAGCGGAAGAATGAATCAAGAATTAATTAGCACATCAGGAGATTCTCACCCCAGCTTCCTGTCTTTCTTTTGTGTTTCATTATTATCCCCACCTTCCAAATTGGTATTCCTATGCATGTAGCAATCTGCACCTCTGGCCTGCAGAGGCTGATAGGAAATATCCCTTCATTTACTGTTTCTGTCTTGCATTTTGTGTTCAGCTTGTGGGTTTGGTGTCAAACTGCCAGAAGTTGCCTGGCTGCAGGAAGAAACAACAACCACAAGGGTTTTCTCATGGCTTTTACCTGAAGTCATAATTTGGGCTAGGTCTGCAGAAAGATACGTAGATCTTCGCGAACCTTTTGGCAAAGTTGGCTTGAAATTATTATTTGTAATGAAGCCGAAGTGCAGAGGATATTTGGGAGTTCACTGCATAAGTTTCTCACGTCTCTGTGGGCATATTGGCTGCAGCAGGTGCCAGCTGGATTGCCTGTCTTCAGCCTCCTCTTCACAGGCACTTACAGAGCCAGTTTGGGGAGATGTGCAACAGCACATGTAGGAGCAAGGTGCTGGTAGTCAGTGGAAACCAGGCACCTGCTTGCCCTTTTACCTTAGAAAACTTCCCTCATAAATTTTGAGTCATGGTGAAGTCTTATAAGGGAGAGCTATTAAGTCGAGCGAGCTTGGGTGGAAAAAAGGCAAGAAGCACCCCTGACTGGTTAGAGCAAAAGCATGTTCTCCTGCCTGAGCTTGCTGACAGGAGGAAAAACTGTTTGGGGAAAGCACCAGTCTTGGATATATAATGCATTACCAGAAGATACACATGACGTTGCAGCTGCTCTGTAGTAAATGCCTCCGGGGGGGGGGGGGGGGGCGGGGGTTGCTGTGATAAATGCAACGTAGCATTTTCTGGGCAGTTTTGCATGTCTTGCCAGGGTACAACTGGCATGCCATGGAGCCATGCCTTTTTTCATGCTGGCATAATTTGCTCTAGCATCAATCTCCCTATATACTATTAAGGACTTTGCCAATCTGAGCTTCTCTCCTCGCATGTCTCTCGTGCTCAGCTGTGGTCAGCTGTGTTCCTCAAGAAGCGTGTACTGCAGTAGTTAAGTCGTGCTTTTGGTTAGCTGACATCTTCTGTAGATCTTCTGGTCTTTTGATCTTCTGGTACTGACTTCTTGATCAGCACACCAGTTCTGGCTCAGAGAAATGGTGTTCCTCAAGTTGCCTTTTTTTTTCCCCCCTGTGATGTGTAAGTAGCTTTTCTTTTTGAGCGCTCACAGTCTGAAGACCTTTTGTGAAATGTCAGGCCAGTTTTGTTTCTGCAGCTGCAGCTGTAGGTGTGTAGGATCTCCCATGCTTTACATCCTTCTGCTGGTCTTCCCCATGCCTCTGAGAGGTTCCCTCTTCTGGCCATAACATGCTTTCTGACATTCCTTTGCCCTCCTAAACGTGGCTGTGCTCACTTAAGGTGCCATTGCATTTCAGCAGTGCTTTGTGTGGTCCTGGCATCCTTCATTATGTATTCTCGTGTACAAACCCTTCCTGAGATGAAAATTCTCAGTGTTTCAGTGTGCTGGACTATTAATGACATTGACAGTCAATCTGGAAAATGAGGAGGAGAAAAGGGACTGTGACAGACTGTGCTTTCTCAAGGGTAAAGTAAAAGGCACTGGGGAACTGCAAGCTGATGCCAAATGGTCTGATAACCTTCTGAAAGTTAATTTACTTTCATAGCTATTTCATAGGGAAAGCAAGAGATCTTACTTAAAAATATTTTTTCAAAAAAAGCTATATAAAGGAATAGAGTTCTCCCCTACTTAAAATCATTACTCCTCTCCTCCTGAGCTAGAGTGATTCTTCAGGATCTGGTTACAGTCTGCTTAAGCTCAGCAGCACTTAAATCAAAGTGATATTTAGATTCTACAAGCCAGAGTCTCCTTTCAGGCTGATAAACGTCTAAAGTAACCACAGATTTACACCTAGGTAAACCTGTGACTTCTAGGGGGCTATTTTGGACTTATACCACTCTAAGTGCGAAAAGAATGTGGCAATAAATGATGACAATAAAAATGCTTTATTAAGCTGTTGTGAGTGCACTAAAGTCATAATAAGCACATCTATTTACATTAGCATCCATTAAAATGTAACACACACATTAGCTAATAAAAAATAAGGTTTAATGCGGATGCCAGGCTGTGACACTGTTGAACTCTTGAATTTTATCGGCTCTGTGAAATAGGTCCCATTTAAGAGCTCTGCCTCTCATGTTTTGGGTGGTAAGCGGGAACTAACAAGTTATCTCTCCTTATTTTCCTGTTCTAAGATGAGAAACGTTCACTACATGCAAAGGTCGCAATAGCAAGCAAGACCTGCAGGCTCACTATCATGTGATGGGAAGCCAAATGGCACCTGTCATATTCACACATCAGCCTTGTAATTTCTCATCTTTATTTATTATGGCATGAACACACTGTCAGTGCTTGAATAATCATGATGAAACTACATGAATGAGTAAGGTGATTGGGATTTGGAATTTCTATGTTGCCCCAGATGGTTTGACTTCAGAAACGCAGTACCCAAACCTGAATTTACTCTTCCATTTCCAGTATATGAATTTTACCAAAATTTTCACTTAGTATAATCACCATTTTATATCATTGTGCAGTAATAACTGTCTAATATACTGTAAATTATTGTAAATCTCTTCCTCTGTTCACTGAGAGGAAACAGGCCAATTTTATGGGAGAGAAATGAAGCAGCATTTCTCAGAAAGCAAAGCATGCAGATGACCATCTTATTATTAGAAAAGAGGAAACATCAAAAGATGCAGAGCCGTTTGTATAATCATCCCAAGCTACTGTGGTCACCCTTTCAGTAAGCCTCCTTCAGTTTTCCCACCCCTTCCCTGCACGGCTCCGCACCAGGCCACTGTACGGTCTGCAGTTGCTCACTGTGCACACCCTGGAAAAAATGCAAAAGGAGCATCACGCCTGACAAAAGTGTCCGTGCTGGTGCTCAGAGGCGCTGAGAGCATCGAGTTGAGGCTGCACCTGGGTCAAAGCTGGGCTGCCCGGGTGCTAACTGCACAGGCAACTTAACTCAAGCTTAACTCAGCTTGCAGCAGGGAAATATGAGTTTGGAACAGCACCTGGAACTTTTTATTATTATTTATTTATTTCTATGAATAGCTGGGACTAGCATTTTTGCCAGTTCAGTTCATGCCTGCATGTTTGGTGTGCTTCATCTAGCTGGCTCCCGACGAGTCTCCAGGTCTGGATTTCTTTGTGACCTTATGGTCACTGGTCAGGGGTGTCCTCAGCACCCTCCCAGCTGTCACACTCTTTCTCGACAAGTCACACGTGCAGCGTCTGACATTCTAAAAAGTCTACCATTTGTACACGTTTTTTTAAACACTTGCGCTATAATGATTTGAAAGTTTTTGCTTTTTAAAGAGTGAATTTGGCACAGTAGACGTTATTAAATGTAGTTTCAGCTTGTGTTACAGATACTTGATGTAGGTCTCCAGAGAAAGGCTTATAGACTGTATGAGAAATAAAGTTTTCCTTTAAGAAGAATGTTGAGAAGAGATTAAAAATGTTGAAGTGAAAAAGCGGTACATACTGCTTTAATATACAGTGCTGTTTGTATAATTAAGAGAAAAATGAAATGTTGTCTTTATTTTATACCTTTACTTTGTTCTGAAATAAGCATCCACTAATAGTAAATACTTTGTTTCAAAAATGTTTTTTTTTTTACAACTAAGTATTTTAGAAAACAGTTTTCTTGTCATGAGGATTTTCGTTTTTTTCAACAAGATTTTTTTGGGGGGAAAAATCACCAAAATTATGTTGTTACTTTCAAAAACCTCCATTATAAACCAGGGAGAAAGTATCTCCTTATTTCCCCAGTTGTAAATACTTTATTTCAGCTATCCAAGAGTATAAAAACTACACATGGACGAGGGGAAGCAGCCTGCTGAAGAGACAGCAGTAAAGGTTCCTTTTTTAAAAAAAAGGGAAAAAAGTAGAAATCTTTTGCTAATCAACCAGCATCTGCATTGTTTATTTTCCCCCATTGCTGTTCAGCTGCTGTACCTTTCAGTCACATAGTGCCAGGGCTGGACAGCAATTTGCCATGTGGATCTTCCAGTCCACCTTTTCCTCCTCCTCATATGGGGAAATACTTGTTTGTATGGCAGAACCTACCACCACCTGAGGCTGCAGCAGGAGTTACGGAACAGCTGCACACACTACCCAGAAAAAAAAATATTTTCCCTGTGTAAAATTGCTGGAAAAAGATGAAAGTTCAGGGCCCTCAGCATTTTACGAAGGATTGGACCCTTAATAGAAATGCAAGAGTTATGTAATAAAATGCAGAATAACTGGAATATAGGGGGGAAAAAGAGAATGGGGGAAGGAGCAAAAGGAGAAAAAGTCAGAGATACTAATCTTTTGATCTCATTCTTCTTCCTGTGTGCATTTTCTTTTTCTTTTTTTGTCCCCCTTCCTCCTTTGTGTTTTAAAAAGGTGCCATCACTGCATTAAAGTACTGAGAAAATAGCTGTGCAGTCAAGCCCCAGGATTATTACTGTACCACATATAGGGTTACGTAAAATGAGGTGGTTTTTTCCTTAAATCTGAAGATTGTTCATTCACACAACTCACACATTATAATCAAATGTGAACGCAGGAAAGTGGTCCGTGGGATCTATTCAGCCCTCAGTGCGGCTGTAACTCCCAGTGAGGTGGGTGGAAGTCTGGATCGTAGCGTGGCAGGAGAATAGAAACCCTTCTGTTCTGAGATGGACTTATCACATGGTTAGCAGCTGGAATTTATGTGAAGTCTTATTAAATAAAACAGCAGTAACCAGTCACCTACGGCTGCAATATACTTGAAGGTACAGTACCTGAATTTTTTCAGAAGCACTTGACCTCTCTGCTTCTTCTGCATCTCTGTATTTTCTCTTGCTTGTACTTGACAGTTTTCGACCTTCCAGTAAACTTTTATTCTTGTTTTTATTACAACTTAGGATCATGATAATTTAAGGGTTTGAGCCATACGATTGCAGGTTCATTAAAAAAAGATTAACATATACCCAGAGAACTTCTTTTAAATGTAAAAACATCTAAGTTTTATTTTATTAAGTTGGTCTTTATGCATATATATATTTGTTTATACACATATGTATTTGAATGTGTACACGTGTGTATATACCTTTTTTTGCCTAAAGGACGTCTTGAGACGGTGGGTAGAACATCTGGAATAGTTGTGTAGAACAGAAGTGTGAATGGAAACAATACTATACTTACATAATAGCACAGGATATTTCATTAAAACAATTCCAGCATATTTATAGTTGGCAAATTACAACACTTAAAGAACTGATCTCCATATGGGAGTACTTAGCCCTTTGAAATATTATATTATTTTAATTGTGTCTCATTCAGTGAAGGGATTATAATTTTGAAGGTGGTGGGTCACAGCACACCAAGCCACTACACAGCCAACAGAGAAATCCCTGAATTATTGATGTATCCCCTGCTAACAGTAATTTTGATATTTTATAGAGTTTATTAGTCTTGTACAAGAGGTGCAAAGACTGGACTGTTTGTCAAAGGAGGGAGGAGAACTCTGCAGTGGTTATCCTCACTTGCTGCACCTTGCCCTGAAACAGCCTCTTGCTGCAGGACCTCCGGGGGCTTTAGGGCTGGACTTCTCTGACAGAAAATGCGATGTGGTTTTGCTTTAGTGCTGGTGGAGCTAGAAGCCTCCTGGCCAACCACTCCTCCGTTGCCCTGCCAGAATTTCAACCCAGGGTGTTTTTTTTCTGAGCTGTCAGCCATGAAGAGAAGAGGACTCCTCAAAACCTGGAGATTGCTCCAGAATGATGCCTCAAACCTGAGCGTATATAGGCCAGCCGGAAGGGAAAATGATAATTAAAGCTGCCAGCGTGGCTTGGATCATGGTGTGAACAAAAGGCAGGCGCATCAGTCAGTTCACATGGCATCATTTGCTTGCATGGAGCTTGCCCGCGAGATGTTCCCAGTGGCCTGTGGCAGACGGAGGCTCTGGTGGCAGGACAGCCTGCTGCTGCCTGCCTCTCCTGCCAGGCACAGGCAGCTGGCGAGGGCAGCTCCCCAAAGGCAGGCGAGCCGCCACATCGGCCTTTTTTGTGTGCGTACAAATACAGAGCAACTGAGAAAAGCTGTTTCGCCTGCCTTAAGCGTGCGTTCAACTTCTCAGCGATTGTTAAGTCTGTGGGAGAGGATAAGTTACGGGTCAGTGAATGGAAAGCAATGAGAGAGCAGAGTGTCACAAAATATTGGTTTCTTGCTCCTGGCTTCTGCTGGTTTTATCTCTGTGTGTGCTATTGAGTGAACGGATTAGAAGTCCATTGGAAGAGTACGTCACACCACGGTATGAGGCTGGTTAAATTTCCAAACAGGATGCCCAGCCTGTGGCCAGGATTTTCCCCGGAGGAGCCAGGTGACGCTCTCATACTCGCTCTCATTCTCTCTCACTTTTAGTATAAATGAATGGGCCAAGTCTCTCCCAGCTATGCTGAGGAAAGCCGAAGAAAGGCTCAGAAAGCCATTTCTGCTTTGCTTTATGCTTCAAGGCAGTACAGTTGGTAAAAGCGTATTGTTTGCACCCTGGACCCCGGCTCACAGCAGGCAGCTCCGATAAGCTATGCCTGCCCTGAAGAGAATGTTATCTAAACAGCAAGCAGTTTATTTCTCCGTAAATAAGGAAAGGGATTGATACAGACCTGTTGAAGTAAATGACTATTGTTAAAATAAATGGTTTTCCCCTTAGGGGAACACTAGACATCCATTTTCTGGTATGGTAGATTAAACTCCATGTGAAGTATAAGTTAGTACGTTGCTGCCTATGCTGCTCCCCCTTGGCATGCCTGGGTCATTAAAATGGTATGTGGCACAGCTGGGGAACCCATGCCTTCCATTTTCGAGTTTCCTGTCCATTCCAATTTTTCAATAGGGACCACGTACTATCCACATCTCATATATTACAATCTCCTACTTATTTCAGAAACCATTTAAAGATACTGCTTTGAAAAAGAAAGAAGCAAGCAAGCCTGAACTTTTCTCAGTGAAAACTTAAGGCTTTGCTTCAGAAGATCTTTCTATTACTGTCACTGTCTCCTTCGTTGCTAATTAATTTTCTTCCCCCTCCTACATGTTCTCAGCATTTGTGTGGCACATCCAAGCAGGAGTAAGTCACCATTTTTTTAAGGCCTGTGAATATTTACATCATGGAGAAGAGCAGGAAAGATGACTTCATTGTAATCTGTATATTAAAAACTTGAAAGTCTCAAGTGCTCACTTAAACCGCTAATTAATGTTTCTCCTTGCAAGCTTCCCTTTAATCAGAGAGTTTAACTATTGATGTTAATTTTAGTTCTTCCTCTGAAATGGGATGTTTCATCCTTTTCCTTCTTCCTTTCCTAGTTGCCTTATCCCCCAAACCCATAGGGTGCCACACAATAACTTCACAGAAACCTTGGTTTCAGGTATTCCCTTCTGCAGCTTGTTGCATTCAAGTTTATTCTCCTGAGTTCTCCAAACCACAGCAAGGCAAACTCTCCTTTCTCAGTCACACTTGTCCATCCTGGCCTCTGAGTTCGTCATCTGTGCAAGGATCCCAGGAGGCAGGCTGGGAAGAAGCTGGTGAGGTATGCGGGTGTGGGATATATGGTTTTAAGGATCAGAATGAGAAGGGAAACCTATTGTGTCACATGAGCCTGGGGCCAGCAGTGATGCCAAACATGAAGCTGCAGTGCCAAAGCTAAACTGGGATGCTCTTTGGGATGTCTCTCCTTATTCATCTGTCTGGCTTTTGTGTCATGAAGCTTCAGGGAGCTGTCGGGGTACATGTGCTGTTCACAGTAGTGTTGTCTGAGGATTCTCACGGTTGACTGCAGCCTGCGGTTGACATTTTGGTTTCATGTAAGCGGTGTGAGAGTGCCTTTAAGAATATTTGAGTCAGGTGTGCATCTTTCGTCTGTCATTGTATCATGGTTATGTTGGTAGTTTAGCATAACAACAGCATATGAACTCTCCACAAAGCAAAAGGGGAAAAGTGCAGCATATCAGTAGCCTGTCTAAAAACAATCTGAACATTGCTTTGACTTAAATCCTTTTTAATTCGTAATAAATACAGCATGGTTTTTGTTTAGAAATCTGCTTTTAAGTTTGGTTTTATCACATAGACTGTGAAGCTTCAGTTATGTTTTCAGTAACATTACTGCTGCTTACAAAATTATTCTTTCCAGGAGAAAACATCAATGACAAAAGCTACAAGAAAAAACATGTTTTTCAAAGGTGATTTCTCATTTTCTTGTGCATACAACTGATCAGCTCTTAGCATCTTGTTCCTTCCAGTAATTTACTTTTGAATTCAGGTACTTACCATCTCAATTACTGTAATGTCCTTTTTGACATCTCTGCTTTAACATCTCAGGATGTTTGTCTGTACTGAAATGTAAATGAGAAGATGCAATTAAAAAAATCTAAAAAACGAAAACAAAAAACCCAAGCTCCTGACACCATGACAATTAGTATTACAATGAAGCCCAACAGCATTAAAATAATTGTTGGGAATTAATTTTCCCAGCCTCCTACCTAAGGAAAAAGCCCCTTTTACTTTTCCATCATTCTGCGAAGTCTCCTTCAAAACTACACTAAGCAATTAACTTTTGCAGCATACTCGGCAAACCCTCAAATATGAGGCTATTTTAAGTTGATGTCTAGTGAATTAAGTCCTCATGAGTGATCTTCAGAATTTTGCCAGTTTAGAGTAGACCGATCAAGTTCTTCACTGATAAGGATGTTTGATTTATTCCCGTCTTTCAAGCTGTGTAAGTTAGCTGAAGATGGGATAACATTAGGAATTTATTTCTATTATGGAGAAAGTCTCTTTCTTCCTGCTGGCTTTTCAGCACTTGGTCTGCCTTTCTTATATTGGCTGTTACTACAGATGTGTTTGTTATCAACTTCTTCCAAAGTTACTTGTTTGAGTTGGATTTTATATACAACAGATCATGTTTCTCTTTCATTCTTAATTAAATGGTAGATATTCTTCCCATTGAAAACCATCAAGGATTCATTTGCTTCCTTACCTATCCATACACAAGGTTTCTAGTTCACTGTTGCTGCACATTTTCCTTCCCTTACTCTGCAGGGCTTTTTTCCATGCAATCTCAATTTTATCTCTTTAAAGACACCTTCGAGGTTTTTTCTCATAGAACGATAGAAGTTGTAGTCATTTAGACTTCATGAGATTTCCTCCTGTGGGAGTGATCTTGTGGCCACCTGCTGAGAAGCAGCAAAGAGCCCAGAGGTCAGAGCTTGGTCGGATTGATGAGGCTTGTGCTGCGCAAGCAGGCTGACATTAGCTAGTGGCCCCTTTGCAACATCTGTACCATGCAGAAGACTGTTGAGCCAGGAATCAACACCAGCCAAAATGTCAAAGCTTGGAGGCAGCTCCTGCAGCACCAGGTTCCTGTTGCAGAGGTCCTCAGCATAAGGGGCATCCCTCTTAAGTTGCACAAATAGTAAGTAATGTGTAAGGAGGCAGAATCTGGCATTCCCAAAAAAATAAAGAGTGGAACCAAATGTTAAATTTGTCCCTGAGAAAACCAGCCAAGTCTATGGTTTTACAAGCTTCCTGCGCATCCCGCTTCTCCAGGACAGTGGCCTTTTTAGAATAGGCTGGGAGGTAGGATGGCTATTTTAAAGGGAGCTGCAGCAAATCAGAGCGCTGCCAACTCTCTCATCCTTTGCAAAATCACTGCTGGTCCTTTTGGGGCTAAGGTATTTGTTTTACCGTTGCAGGAAAATTTGGTTTGCAGTTTTTGGAGGTATGCTAATGAATCAGTTGCGCTCACACTTAGTTTTCTATTCATTCAGCAGCAGCATTTCTTTTAAGAGATATATGTAATCATAACTGTCACTTTCCATATCTTACCTGGTGGATGTTATGCAGTAGTCATGCACAGAGCCACTCTTGAAGGCTTGATTATATTGTACAAGCTGCCTCAGAACAAGAATCCCTGTGAGACTTTTATAGAATGAAACTGCATGGTGCTTTCCAGAGGGCTCTGTGCTGTTTTACAATAGTAATCAGTTCCTGTAATTTATGAGAATTCAGGCCCATGTTTAACAGTGCAGCTTATGCAGATTTGACATATTACACGTGGCTCATCACAGCTGGTTTTAGGAACAAGCTTTGCTTGGGGATGCTTTGTTAGAACAGCCCAAGTAGCAACATGGGTCCCTCATACATAGGTGGGAGGGAAGAGGGGGCCCTGCCTTGAGCTTTCGGGTCTCCGTGAAACTTGCACTGGATCTCTGTGCTAGAAACCTTTGTGTATGCCTTTTGCAGTGCCAGCACCCAAATGTGGGACAAAGAGACAGCAAACACATGTTTGCATGGGAACTGAAAATATCATGGGATTTATTCCTTTGTGTGTGTCTCTTTCTGTAAGCTGAGCTTGTAGAAGGTTTTTTGTTTTGGTTTTGTTTTACTGCTACAAAGGGTTTTAAAGAACAAAAGCACAGAGGTAGCAAATTCGCAAGGAAGATAAATAGCTTTGAGACTAAAATGAGAACCATTCCTGAAATGTGGAATATTTGAGAGATACGCTGCCTACAGAAGCTAAATGCAGTGGAAAAGAAAATACCTCATATTTTAAATAAGATCTAACTTATCCCCATGCTGGAAGAAATCTCAATAATCTCCTAAGCCTTGAAAACTTCAGTTAGTTTCAGAAATCTCTCATCACTGCCGGATGGACTTTTGTCATACAGGAAAATCATGAGGGGTTTGGCAGCTAAAGGAAAAGGATGCCTTCTCTTTCTGTCAGCCTGCACACGGTGATTCATCTTGTCTGAGGGAAAAGAAAACCAAAGCAGTAGGGTTCTAGTCAGAAATTAGTCACTGTGAGACAGTGTTTGATCGGTGGCCCCGGGTTGGGATTTTTTTTTTTTTGTTTTCTTACCCGAAGTCATGTGACTTACTCTCCATCCTTGTTCTTACCAGGGGTGTTTCCAGCAGGACACTTGGGCTCTTATTAAGTTGATTAGTTTTAATCCTTTACCTTTGCAGATAAGGGGGTTTCATTGTGGATTTGAAACTCCTGGTTGGCATCAAAGCTGCTCTTCGTGTTGCTGATGGTATTGCAGAAGAGGTAGCTATGTTCCCATCAAATAAGTCAAAGATGAGAACCAACTGCAATCTCCTCTCCTGGTTTGGTCATTCACCTTTTCCCAGCTTACATGATGAGTACAAATGAACATTTGGACTTACCAGTTGGAGGGGGCAGAAGAAATGAGTTTACTAATGCATTTATAGTCATTATAACTGGAATTTTTGACAGCAGTAGATTGGTGCTAAAATACAAGATTACATGTTTGCGAGATTAACATTCATGTACCTACTAAGCGAGAAGTCATACCTGGCAGAGAGGCACAGGGCAGTAATGATCTACAGTGTTGCAGCCAAACTGGGCAGTAGCCCCTAGCAGTATACTCATGCAGTGATCAAGTCCCCTTGAAGGTGTTGTAGTTTCATATTTGCATTTCCTTGGCAGCTTCTTGTATTCTAACATATTCTGTTGAGAGTGTCATAGAGATCCAGACATGTCTTATTCCTGCTTTTTCTAAAATCCCTGTTCACACAGAGGCTGCGGAGAAAGAGCAGGCAAGGTCCTCACATGCCACCGTGAAAGAGCGCTGGGAGAGGCTGATACTGAGTTGTGAGTTTATTGCAGAAGATTCCCCGAGTCCTTTTCATCTCAGTTGAGTGGAATATCTTCTACATACCGTGTCACATTTTCAAGCCATGGATATTCATGTTGAGAACAGTTTATCAGAGTTCTGTTGTTCATGGCAATGTGTTTCTTATTGCCCATTCACCTGATGCTACAAGAAGATGGACTTTTCAAATGATCTGGAAATATCATTTGCACACCATAGGTGGGCTTTCTAGGTGTCTGGACACTAGCCATCTGCTCACTCCAGCACACTTCTGAGGAAGACAGTTTCTAAGCGTATTGTTCCCTCAAAGCACTGCACACATTGATGTGCCTTCACACAGTGGAGGGAACAGTGACCGACCTCTTGTTGGACTGTAAACCTAAAGAGGAGTCACTTGTGCTTTCCCCTTGAAAATGCCTTTTCCCCAACCCAAACCATATGCTGTCATGATGTGTAGAGGAGGAAAGAAGGATCTTCTTTCATGGGGCACAAGAAATAGGAAGAAAACCAAGGTGAGGAATGAGCATTTCAAGACTCACACCACCCAAAAGTGATGCAGAGCAAGCTAACCAGGCTAGCCACATGTACAGAAGTTTCAAAAGATTTTATGGGCGAAATTCAGTTCTTTAAAAATCCTATGAACCACAGTGCCCCTCTGCAGTAGCAGCCTGAATGGTGCTTGAATTTAGAAACAGAAATGTCAAAGCTGTTTTTCTTTATTTGTGTAGCAATGGAAGAAAGTTCACTCAGGAGACCAAAGACGGAATGAGTCTGGGACATGAGGCACAGACAAGGGCTATAATGGAAATTAATTGGGTAGCATGTTAAATAATATTACTTTAATCCTGCAGCTTTGGGCAGTTGAGCTGAATTTCTGGTTTATGGCATGTTTTACAAACTAAAATATTTTAGGGCTTGGAAACTGCTTGGCTTTGGTAGTTCAGCTCAGGAAATATGCTTCCTTGCTATCAAATGCAGCAGCCTGTACTCTGCATTATTAGCCATGGCATGGTGCATGCAGACAGTTCTCCTTGTTTGCTATCTCTGCTGAACCTTTCACATCAGCTCATTTATCTTTCAGGTGTTATAATAATTGACCCGCAATCAGTATTCCATTATCCTAAACAGGCAATTATCCACATTGTCACTTTTGCATTTGCTCTTTTGACCCAGAGGTCATGGAGGCCTGGTGTAACTGAATCCAACAAAATTATTCCCTTACCTGTCATATAAATAGTCATCCTAGCAAAATGAGACCCATGGGGGCTTTTGCTGAGGTGTTGAGAAGGCCAGTCTAACTCGATCCTTTATTCTGCTCTTTAAGGAATGCAGTACTGTTTTGGCACTCTATCAAAATAAAACAAAGTTCCATTTTTTAGCCTTCTTTTTTCCTCCCCCCCTTTTTTTTAAGTGAGCACCCCTGCACTTACAAATGCTTCTTTGTGGCCTACTTTATTGAAATTTCCATTCAGCTCTTCCATCTGTTAGCTGTGTTTACCACTATTCCTGGGGAAAGAATTCTGCGTTTCACCTTCATTTGGGGGTGTAAGGTCATAAAACTGTCTGGATTATTTCAGCTATATTTATACCTAAGTTAATATTACTTCTTTAACAGGTTTAAAGCTTTTAATTCCCCAGTTCATTATTCATGGTGAGTGAACTGAAGTGAACGAAGTTTTTGTTTTATAAAGGGGAAAGCTTTTGGTATTCAAAAAGTGTTCTGCAAATGTGAATTGTAACCCTCTTCACCCAGCTCCCCAATTCCGATTAGGCTCATGTTTCACGCCCTCCCACCCTCCACTGCTTACAGCCACCAAATGCCATGTTTTAACTGGCTTCTGTGAATAGTTTGCATGGATACACACTGGAGTTATTTTTACGTTGTGCCCATCTTGTGAAAGCTGGCGGAGTGGCAGGGTCTGCTGACATGGAGTGCACGCACACGCACAAATCATAGAGCCCACCTCCTTTACGTGGCCTTGAATTATTAGTGTCAGGCCATCACGGAGCCTTTGGTATAAAACTGTGTCCCAGGAAGAGAGGATTATTCCTGTTGCATTGGAGGGAAACCACATCTGAGGGCAGTGGAGGGATTTTCCTGAGGTTGCAGGAGGCAAAGGAGGGAAGCAAACCTTGTTTTTCCTGGCTGTGTCCAACCTGCAGCAGCACGTGGTACAATGCATGAACCAAATGTGTCATGGTTCCCTCCTAGCTGCTGTGTTTAGATGTACGTGTTCTGAAATCCAAGGTACTTGAAGTGGAGAGGGTAAGGGGAGAAAAGAGCTCTGCTCTGATGTAGGACTTAGATGTGTGCATCTAGCTGCCGAGTCCCGGCCCAGCTCCCTGTCCCATCTGTTCTGTTTAGCTAAGAGATAGTCAGCACCTTAAAACACTGGCCTGGCACCACTCCAGTGAGAAACTGGGAGTTGAAGTGAGAACACAAATGCAATTTATTTTTCTTTGTTGAAATGTTCGTATTTTCCCAGTAGCAACACGACTCAATAGTTGAAATAATGTTATTGAGAGAAGAGAGCAGAGTCCCAATGTGAATATTCTGCACACAGGCCCTTAAGCTTCAGCCAGCAAATGTCTGGACAACATTTAACTTGCTATTTCTCTTTTTTAAAAAAAAAAAAAAAAAAACAAAACACACTAGTCAGGATACCTTGGGCCTTTCTCTGCCTACATTTTTATGAAAACCATTGCTCTTGTATCTATTATTGTATTGCTTTATCAAAATATGCATTTTCCACTCAACATTTTGCTTTGTACTTTCTTTGTTATCTTTGTAACATCCTTTCCTGGTACCTTTGGTGGAGGCAGTGCTTTATTTTCCATTGGGTGCAAAAGTCTGATCCATGAATAAGAGGAGAGTATTGGCCTACTCTCTACAGTGTGTGCAAGCAAAAAGAAGGTGTAAGTGGCAGAGATAAGTGCTGTAGGAAAAATAATAATGTCTCTATTGTTATTAAAAAAGGAGGGGGGGAAAAAAAGAAAACAAAAATAGAGAATATTTCTCAGAACCTGAAACAACTGAGGAAGTCTGCATCATACCTGCTGCATATCAAACTCCATACTTGTCCTACAAAGCAGCTATCTTAAATTTTGCCCACACATAGGGTCTCAGGTAATTGGCAGCAACTTAAAACCATAAAAAAAGATTTTGGCCAAGAAAACTTGTTTAATAAAAAAAAAATACTAAAAAAAACCCAAACCTTGACAAAACAAATTATGGCTCGGAGAGTATCTCAGAGGCAAAACTGTTTCAAGGTGAAAAGCAAGCCAAATTATCAGAAGGCTTAGCCAAAAATCCCTAGGCAATTAAGAAACATGTCTAGAAATATGCCGTTTCTGCATGTTCTGCTGAAGTAGGCGACATCAGAATGATAATATTTCAGCCTGAGTTTATTGTGTCACTTGTTGACATCAGTACTGCAGTTTGCTGAGTCCCAAGCAAGAAAGCCACCATGAGGGGGAAAATTGGCCCCTACTTCTCCTCCCCATCTGCTCTCACTGGCAGCAGTAAGCTGAGGGGGAATTGAGCCGGCCCTTGAGTGGCTGGTATTATGCCAGAAATCGCATTTACTTGATGCAGGGAGGATTTTAACATTCAGTGAGACCCCTGCAATGACAGCTGACGCCCAGCTCTCTGTGTCGTTTCTGGACGCGTTGCTGTCTGAAGGCAGCAGGCAAACCCTGAAGATTTCGTTCAGAGTCTCGTGGGACATAAGACTCATGCTCATCAGCCAGACAGCCTAGCCCTGTTCCAAGTCTTTTTTGTATTAAGGCATATTGGCCTTTACCCTGGCTTTACTGTTTTTGAAGTGTTGGGATAGTAAAGCCTTCCAGAAATGTCCAAGTGTCCTCAGGACACAATTAAAGATTCAGTCATTTATTAGCTGTCTCCTGTCTGAGACGATAGGGTCTCGACTCACCTGCGACTATTCCGAATGACAGCAGTCAAATAGCAGATAATGCTGGGCTAGATCTCTGATAACTCACACACAAGTTTGTCTTTAGAAAAAAAGAAGAGATTAAGCTAATTTTCTATATACACCAGCAAACATTTGTGCAATTTTTCCTTTCATTGTGGAGCAGATTCTGTAGGTTTAGTACAGACTTTTGTGTGACTGGTATATTGGGTTGTACAAGCCCTGAAGTTTCACTCTGGCCTCAGCCCTAATCTGTTGACTGACTTGGAATGAGCCCTCTTATTTTTCTTACTCTCACTTTCCCCATCAATCAAATAATATCAGATATTGCTGCTTCTTGAACCATTTCAAGATGTACTAGAGAAAAGCAGAAACAGAGGGCATTTTTGTAGTGCTTATTACAGCTAGACTCGCATATGAACCTGAATTGAGGGAGGTGATGATACTAGAAATACTGGCGTAGGGGAACTGAGACTGCCCCTAGTGTTTTGATACCAAATCGGTGAATGCATAAAAACTGAAATAGCTTTCCACAACTTACGGCAGTCTATCTCTAACTTAAATGCTTTACCTATCATAATGTCTTTCAGTCTGGGCTTTAAAAAACATTACACATATGCTACCAAGATGTATTCTCTTTTTGCACAGGGATACGCTGAGCTAGTGAAGTTATGCTGCATATATGCTAGCGTAATGGAGGGGAAGAGGCATGCCTACGTTTTTGAAGATTTTCTTATCTGCATTTTATATGTGAAAAGCTGTCTCCATTCACGCAGCTGTATAATGGCAGCAAAAAACCTATATACACACCTCATGCATGGTAGACATACTATGTAACTCCATATGCACCCTTACTGGGGACTCCCATGTGCTCACTATCTGCTGTAATAGCACAGAAAGCAATTTTTGTAGTAGTTTATCTCACAAAATGCAAGACCGTTCAGCAGCCAGGAAGTCATGGCCTGCATAATTTATAAGACCTTTCTCCCACCTTTCCACTCTCTTCCTCTGAATTAGTTGATCTTTTTTGTACTTTGCATCAACTTGCTGTGTGTCCTTTAGGCGTGTGGAAGAGTAGCAGGGTAGCATGTGCTGAAACAGAGGTAGGGCAAGGAATGCAAGTTACACTCGGTAACATGCAAGTAGCAAAGCCAGAAATTAAGTGAGATAAAACCATGTATCTCTTTGTTACAAATGCCAAGTAGCATGCACATAATAAAAATTTAAAAAAAAAATAAATAAACCACACCAAAAAAACAAAGCAACACAATAAACCAAAACACTGCGTGCACACGCACACACGCACGCAGAGCTCTTCCCTTGGGGAGAGGATGAGAGAGAGAATGGAGAAACCACAAATGAGGGAGGTTAGTCATGTTGCTTAATGAACTACTGGAAGCTTTTCAGATACTATGGTGATGAGGGAAATGTACATGGAACAGTATAATGTTCCTCAGCTGATATTATCTAGGAGTTCAAAAGAAGCAGCAGCACAGTAAAGCAGCTCTCTGGTATGTTATTAAAAGGTATCTTGAGCTTTCCTGCTTGACAGATATTTCTTGTTTTAAGTTACACTTCTGCTTCCATTATTTAGATCCAAGACAACAAAGCAATAATTGAGCTACTGACTAGTTAACAAAATGCATTTATGCAAACCAATTATTTTACAGTAGAGACAGCTTGTTAATGGTATTCCCCTGGCAATTAAAGTCCTCAGAAATGACAGCATTCTGTATTTACTTGATCTCTTTTTTTTTTTTTTTTTTTTTTGGTAATTTCCCACTGGTTTGTACAATAAACAATGTCACCTCAGTTTGCAAGTGCACAACTACAATGAAAATCTGCATTGCTACTTTTAGATGCTAAGAAAGAAAATGATAATATTTACTCTTCTTCCTCTCACTGTAACATAATTTTTTGTGTTTTGCATCATGCTGACTAAAGTAATGGGAATAATCTGTGTCATCACAGAACTAGTGGTTCTGATTTGCTATTTTGTACAGTCTTTTGCTGGTTAGGTTGCCCGTAAGGGTGGTTCAGCAACATCATCCCTCTAAACCTAGATGAAGCCTCATATGTATCTAAATTCAGTGTCCTTCTGCAGGGTGCCTTGTTGTGTAAGGAGAAGTATGAAATTCTTATTAAAGATCTCCTTGCAGTGGACAAAAGTCCACGATTTCTGGTAGCTGGATGTTCATATTGGAGACATGGTCTTCTTGAAGAGCCCATGGAGGGTCACTGGAAAATCATGGCATGAAATCCTTTCTTCTATAAAACTACCCTGCATTTTTGGAAAAGTTTTGCTGTTGCAACAGCTTAGTGTTTTACATTGATACATGTAATTAAAGATATGTATGAATCACATTTCCTGTTATGAAAAAATGTGGAAACTAGATGAGGTGCGAGCTGAATTTTAAGGCATGACAGTAGTATTACACAAGGCTATCAATAGAGAGTGAAATATATGCAATGCAGTCAGAACTGCGAGGACGATGGGGATAAGTGGGGCTGCAGGAGTGGATGGCACAGTACGGAACTACACACAATGGATCCTGTGTCCTCTGGTGCCTGAGGTATCCAACTCAGAGTCAGCTCAGAAATTTCAGAGTCCCTTGATGCCTTGTTGACACTAAAATCAGTACATGTTCTTTAAAAATTTAGTCTCTTGTTCTGAAGAGTGCATTAGTGAACTTATGTGAGCTCATCAGCTGTTTTATGGAGCTTAAGTTTGAGGGTAACCCGAGAGGCAAAGATTTGTGTTTGTATGAACTGCCTTTATTTGTGACTCATCTTTCTCCTTGCACACCCACACTCCCTACACCAGCTTGCCAGTCTTAGCCCAGGTATTACTTGACCAGGAGCTGATCCCTCTTGTTTCATGAGAAGTATAGTGGGATCTCTGTGATGACTTCCCACAGGCAGGGGCTGAGATTTAGGTCTGTTCCTGAACACTGCATCTCTGATGACACACAGCTTCAAGGCTTGATGCTCTGCAGGATCCCTCACTCAAATAGTGGGGTAGCAGGAATCTGGGAAAGGCTGCTATGCCCAGTAAATTACTTCTGGTATCACTAACTTTTTCTTTGTATTTTCATATCTTTCCTGCACCTTGGTTTTAGCAGTTACCTGTGTGAATTGTGTTATGTCTGTTATGTTATGTTATGTTATGTTATGTTATGTTAGCTTAAGTAGGTGTGTTTTAAAAGTGTGGTTGAGTGCAATATCAGCAATTAATTTTAAGCAGGCGATGTCTCTTACAAAGGAAGGAAGAAATCAGGTTTAGCTGATTATTTATTTTTTTTTTCAGTTCCTGCCCCATAACCCACCTCTGACTACTTTTACCAGAGAAAAAGCATTGTGTGTGATCCTTTTCCACCTCCTTTCTCCTACTCAGAAATATATTTGAATTTAAACATTAGCAAAATCAAACATTAACATGGGAGTTAATGTTTTAAAATAATGATCTCCTGCCGGAAACCTGTTGGTCCTGACATGCTGCCAACTACAAAATCTAAATGAAGTTAGAAGCCAGAAGAAAATAAACTTACTCTATTTTCATTCTCCCCTGACATCTTTTGCACTATCTGAAAACTTGATCACTGTATTTTATGGTACTGAGTTCTTCTTTCAGTAATGGATTGCAGGTGCCACATTTCTTCTAAACAATATTTAGGCTACTTAGTTTTATTGTTTGGTTTGATTTCTTGAGTGAGTGATTTCACCAAGTCATCAAAGTTTCTAATTGCCGTTCTTGCAAATAACAGTGAAGGGAATTGAGACCACTGAACATGAACTTTGGAGAGATGGTAGGGATTACAAATCTGTGTAAAAGAAGAGTTAGCACCAAACCATTTAAAATGAATGCATGTGTCCACAGAGACACTGTCCAGAAACAGCAAACGAAGTAATTGCAGTGATAATTTTCTGGGAATTGAAAAGCCACTCTTTATTTCCATAATAGCATGTAGATTATAGTTGCTGTCGTCATCATATAGAATATAATATCTAAAAGTAAATTAGAGGGCTCGTGATAAAACAAGCCTGGGAATTAGCAGCAGATAATTCCAAGGCATGCACTATCCCAGAGTTTGACCACCACATAGAGATGAATGATGACTCGGAGCACAATTTTTAAAAGTGAGTGGGTGATACTTGGCCTGTGGAGCAGAACTTGGACAGCCTATAGTGTAGGTTCAGTGGTATACATAGCACAGCAGTGGGTTGTATTATTCTGGAGAACACTTTATAATGATGTAAGAGGTAATAAGCAGGATTATGAATGCAACTGGGAGACATTACTGTGAATTTTAATTTTGGGTTTACTTGGCCTTTGGCACATGATTTCATTTCCCATAGACAATCTAAACTCACTATAAAGACTACCATGGGACCTGGATGCATGCACTAATGTAGGGTGTGGCAATTTCCTGTCTCTGTCTGTTTTCAAATTATGATTAGTATCTAGTTCTCTTATGGACGTTGTTTCACTGACCATTATTTAAAAGGCATTTTAAAAAGAAAATCGTTAAGATGACTTAATACGGTATGTACCTGGAAAAGTTACCAGCAAACCATTTAAAATACATGGTCTGTTCGTAAAGACATTGTCCTGAAATGCCACAAGTAATTGCATAAGTAAATGATGGTTTTGTCTATAACAGCCTTTCTGTCTCTTCTTCTAGAACTAATTCACAAGGAAAAGAGTTTGCTTTTTGTAGTTTGAGTTATTTATGAAGCTTGATATAAGTGTGAGGTTTTTTACAGTGGATTGAGATGATGAGTGAGATAATACAAAATAAAGTCAAAGCATTTACTGTCTTCTTTATGGATGATGATGTAGGTTTTAAATAGCTAATGCATCAGAGTGTGTAAAAATATAAAGTAATATTTCATGTTAAAATCGGAATAGGCTCACTTAGTTTTCATTCAGTACTTCCTCTTTCAAAGCATTGTACTTCAGAGGCCTCAGTTCAGGGAAGAACTTCAGTCTGGACATAAATCTAATTAAAGTCAACAGATTTAAACCCCTTCAAGCAACAAGCATGTACTTAAGTCTTTCACCTAATTGTGGTAGAGTAAGAGTATGTTTAAAATTAAGCACATGTACAGCTATTTTGATGAACTGGAGATATATCTTGGAGCATCAAACCTGCTATGGAAAATTCATAAAGTCAGGATTGCCTCCTAATTATTATGCTCATTTTAGCAAGTGCTGTAATCATAGGAACAAATTTACATAGTATTTACCAAGAGGCAAGAACATCTGTGATGCTTCTAATGGCACAGAACTGCAAACTGAACACACACAGACATCTGAAGAAAAATACTTACGATCCTACTTGTGAGATGATTATGGAAAGATGATGGCTTAATGCTTTTCATAGGACTAATACAGGTTGCTGTTCCAAACAGCTATAAATACTTTCTATTCACATTGTTGATGTACGGTAAAATATTAAAGTGTCTAATTTTAAAAGTTTTCAATGAGATTTTGGTAGGTACCACAATGTGATATACAATAAAAGATCTGCCAGCTTTCTGTTACCCAGAAGATGGGATGTACTCTCCGATGTTTCTCTGTCACTCTCCACCTGCCCAACAGCCCGCAGTAACCTGGCTGGATTAGCAACTGTTCGTGCTGCGATGCATCCTGCTTCTTCCTTGGTGGCATTCCCGGGTCTGAGTCATGACTGAAGATGTGTTTAGAAAGGAGTATGTTGGGATTGCACAAGGAAAGAATGACTTCCTTTAGAGGCTTGCATATATCGACCTTTTTTTACTTCAATCAAAAGATGAAATGTCTTGGCATATGTACAAAGAATTTGTGTTCCAGTTGAGCAGCAATGCCTGCTGGTGAGATCAGGGCTGATCTGAGGCAAGTGCCTTGACGACAGCATATTTGGGACTTTGGCAGGTATTTATTCTGCCCTGGTGGTTGAAGGATGTTACAGGTTCCCGCTCTCCAGCCAAGCTGCCATAGTCAGAGCCATGGGTACAACCTGCCGGACTGCTGTCACCCAGAGCTTTCTATACGTCTGGGTGAGATGGGGAGTATGAGGGAAGTAGTCTGTCTGAACCGATTTTATCAGAGTGCTAGGAAATTAAAAACAGTTTGAACTGGCTGCATTTTGTTGTTTACATTTTCTCATCTCCTTGATCAAACTCTTGTCAATCCACTTAGAAAAGCGGAGAACTGGGTGCCCCCATTGTTGTATTTGGGGTTACGCCATCAATGTGTGGTGCTGCCTAGAATTAGGGGCAAGCAAGCAGATGAGGTCAGCAGACCTGGGCATGCACTGCCATGATGAGACAGCAGCACGTTTCCTGGTTTCACCCTTGCTCCTGACGGGAAGCAATTTGCTATTGTGGTGGCCCTCCAGACCAGCCGTGGTCTGCCCTCAGCCTCTGCTGGGTTCATCTGCTCTTTGGGACACCGGTGCTGTAGTATCCAGCTGACTGGAAGGGGCAAAGGGTTTCCCTGCCAGCCTCTCCCACACTCACCTTGGTAGGATAGGAGCAGCTGGTGGGGAAACTCACACAAAATTTCATACAACTGCTCAGGTCTGTTGAGCAAACCTCAGCCTGTCCATTTGTAATTATTATGTGTTAGTTCTTAGGCAAGCCAACAACATTTAAAATGAAACAAACAAAAAACAAAGACTGTGTTCCTGCACAGTAAATCTTCCTGGCAAGCCTGAACTTCAATTTTTTGAAGATGTAGTTCTGAAAGCAAGGGATTTGTTTTATAGCATGTGATCAGGTCTCTAGTATCTAGTGGAGTGCAACCTCCACTTGACGTTTCCCATGCATTCTGAGCCTTGGTAACAGCTCCTTCCTCTGTGCGTTCCCTGGTACGTAGTAGGAGTTACATTCAGGCTTGGCCATTCCCTCAGTGATCCAACACAGTATCTGTCCCCTTGACAACTCCTATTTCAGCAAGACTTGCGGTCATTTAGTATTTTTGGTAGTTTTCCCTTTGCCAGATTTTGGTTGAAATGAACCAGTAGGGAAGCAGAGGTTTTTGGACATACAGCTGTGTGCATGTAAAGTGCATAAGCCTTGTTTCATCAATAAACAAGACTAAAAATGTAGTGAGATGTGTCCATTTTACACTGAATATGTAAGAGGAGAGAGAAAGTTTTCTATTTGTGAAGTTGGTTAATAGTACAGTAGAGGTGACTGGGGGGAAATACACTTTGAAGCATTTATCCTCTTGTTTTCAAAACTGGAGTGCTTAAAAGTGATGGCATGGAAAGCCTTAAATCTAACCTTAAAAATAAACACATTACTTTTGCCAGATATGAAAGTATGGGGTTTTCATTGCAACATAAAGTCTTATGTGTGATTTGTGAATTGGTTGGGTTTTAGTGGCTACTATTTTGATTTCCCTATCAGTACTGTTGGAATTCTCTTAAACTGAACACATTAGCCATTGTAAATTTACTAATTAGCAACAGGAGTTTCACATAACACATCTTCAGTTGTTGAGCTCTGTGCTTTTGTAGTAACATTTAACAGAACAACTATAAAATTCTTGACTTACGCAACTGATGAGCAGAGGCATCCTTTTGAAGCTGAGTAATGTATGCCTGTAATGTATGGCCACATCACTATCATTATTATTATGGTTGCTACTACTACCCTTACTACTATTGGGAATTTTCTGATTAGTCTATGTTTTCATTTACTGATTAAATCATTCATTCTGTAGTTTTATTAAGACTTTTGCACAGTTGGGATATAAGCATTTCTTTGTCACTGATGGAAATAATGGGCTTGGCTCTGCTTTTTGTTACAGTAGTGCAAGTCTTGAGTAATTGAATTGCCAATGTAACAGTGCCAAGGAAACAGCAAATTTAGGTCCAATGCCTGTTTGTTATTGTCCTTAAGAATTAGTTTACTCTCTTCTAAGTACTTTCATTCATAAATGATGTGTCATTTTAGTGACCATAATTGCCTTCTGAAACAATGTTTTCTGTTGTTTTTCTAGGGATTTCCCAAAGTTGGAGGAGTGTTTTGGTTTTGTTTAAGAAAATGAAACACAGTTTTAAACTTGGGTTAGATGCCAGAAAGTGTTCTCCTTCTCTCTTCCCCTCCCTCTTCTTCTGCCTTTTGCACTGAGCCCCATATAAACTCTTTCACTTAAGTGCCGAGCCTATACTACTTCTTTAAAGGTCTGAGTTTGATGAAGATTCTGGCCAGAGCCCCATTTGGTGTACACCCTGTGTTTTGAACTGTTTGCAAAACCAGGGCCTGTGCTTGACTCTCCTAGATTTTCGGCTGCCAAAAAAAAAAAAACCCAAAAACAAAAACAAAAAAACCCACAAACAAATAAACAAACAAACAAACCACACACACACAAAACAAAAAAAAAAACACAAACAAACAACAGGCACTTAGGGGTGAGTTACATGTACAAGTGATTGTGGCTCAGTGAGTTGCCCTGTGTAGCTGAGTCAGGATAGCAGATTCGCTGTTTGCTCTTAACCTATCACAAGTGCAAGTACTTTCACTTGAAGCTCTCTAATGGAGTCTTAAGAAGATACATTTACGTTGGCTTCACAACAGGGAAAACAAAAAGAGACCAGATGTCATGGTTCAGTGCCATGGCATCTCTGTGTGGTGTTGGTACAAGAACATGTATGTATGTACCCCACGTATATGTGTGTGAGACCCCCTAGATGCCTAAGGTTAAACGTGTGTGTTAGATTATTCAGAATCAGGATGTCAGCTGTGTTCTTGTTTCCCTGACATTCTCACACTTTTTATCTTAAAAAATAAAAATTCCTCTTACCATGTGCGATTACTTTGCTTCGTATTCTTTTAATAGCTTCTTTTTCTCAAAGGTAGAGGAAATAAGTTGTTGCTAAACTCTATTGTAATAACTGGCTAGAAGACTTTAAAACTAGAATTAGAAAACTCAGCATTTTCCTTTTGTGTGGTATTTTTCCTCTACATATGAGACATAGGTTTGTTTCACATCTGCCAAGTTTGAATTTTTTTTAAAAGTTTAAATATTTTTTTAGAAGTTTAAATTCAGAGAGTGAGAACATTAATATGCCAAAAGACAAAGTGTTTGAGAAGGTTGAAATAATACATAAATCATATCTTAAACAAAGTTATGCCTTGCTTGCTCAATACAGCAATTATATTGTTTTGATTTTGTATGGATAACTGGAAACTTTAACTTGGCAACTTCTTTATCCAGTCTCATAACAAGCGGACTCCTGAGGTTTCTGAAAGTCCTCCCCTGCTCTTCCATTTGTATAATTTAGGGGTAGAGGATGTAAAAAGAAAGAGAGAGAAAGAAGGAGGTAGGGAGGGAGAGGGAGAGAGAACTGGCTTAAAGGTTTCTTCTAATGGTAGGTACTACAGTCCATCAGCAATGCTCCTCCTGCCGAGCTGGCAGCTGCTTCCATAAGTTCAGAGGTCGCCATGGCTTCTTTCCTGTTGCTCCTCCAGGCATTGAATTGCTGGGGGAGCTGGAAAAAAGGCATCTTCCTTTCTTGCCCTGTGACATAAAGATGAAATCCTTCCTCACTACCTAGGTCTGCTCTGGTAAGGCCTGTAAAAGCGCAGCTATGATTAAAACTATTTAGGTTTCTGGGATACCTTTACCCAAAAATATCTGAAAGCATATTACAGACTAATCGACATACCAGGATATGCATAAGATATATCAGGGTGGGTACATATTGTTCATGCATGTCCTGCTGTGCATGCTGTATTTGAAAATGCAAGGATTCTCTTCACTCTTGATTGCTGTTTTCTCAAGAGACAAAACAGATTATTTGGTAAATACTTCAAAATACAATTGCTGGTAATTCGGGGCAATGCAGACTAATGTATCAGTTAAAACTCATGGAGGAGAAAGTAAGTAGGTTTTTAAGGAAGCTGAACACAAGATGAGCTGTCTTCAGATCAAGTTAAGGCAAAAAAAAATCAGTGTTTATAGTAAGAACTCCCAGAGTCTATCACTCACCATGCATGTTGTTCCTCGTAGTGCAGTACACAGATGGTTCTGGTCCAGGAAAACCGGTCTGGATGAAACTGTACAGTAGATCAGTTCAGCTGTGTTAAACCCAATAGGGGCTTGTATTCTGGACCAAAGTGTCCCGAATTTAGGTAGATAAAAGCTAGGGCTCCCATTCTGACAACTGCGTTTCATGCAGTTATAAGTAGATTTGTTGAGATCACACCTTTAGTTTGTTTAGATTAATTTCCGTATTTGCACCTTTCCAGGCAGCCCTACAATAAAGACAAAAGCCTATAGCTATAAATTTAGGTCTCTTTCCTTGTGGTTCTTATTCAAATATTTGAAGTTAGTTTTATTATTTTTTGGATGCAAATATGAATTGTTATCTCTTGTTTTGGCATTAAAAAGGGGGAAGAATCTTATTTAGCAATCTTTCTCTGCCAGCTTATCATATATTTCACATGCATTTTTTTCCTAATTACTATAGCAGACTATAGCAGCTCTGAACTGTTTATATATAAAGTCTGGTGTTTGAAAGAAAGTAACTTATATTTAAAATTTCCCTGTTTTTTAAGTACATAAACTTCTTAAAGTACATAAACTCATGTGCAGTGCCAAATGTGCCATTCCAGTATATAATAATAGGGATCTAATTGCACCAGTTTCCCAAGGGGCACAAAAGCAGAAAAGCAGAGCCTGTGTGGAAAACACCCTCTTTTTTTTGCCTCTGGCCATGACAGACTCCTACACTCGGAATGAAATTCCGTCCTCACAGAAGTCTATAGCAAAGATTTGACTGACTCTAGGAGGGCAGCGTTGGGCCCACATGCCTGATTTCTGATTTTGGTGGTGAAACAAGCTTTAGGGAGGGGGAAGGAGCATTCACTGGGGAAGGAAGAGTTGATTTTCATGCATTTTCTCCAGTCTGTTGGAATAACTTCCACCTTTCATGTATCTCTTCATCTTTCTGAGGAAGACTCGAGAAGGGACCTATTAAACAGACACTCAGTTTTTCTGGAAAAGCTCAGTGGGAAAATTTGCTTTGATTTTTAACTGTGCATGTACAAACTCAGTGGCACCTATGGCAAAGCAGCAGTCCTTCTGTGAAAAAGAGACAACTGTGACAGGCGTCAGAAGCCTAGTTTAGCCTGTTGGTGCCCCAAGATCTGTCAACTTGAAGTCATGTCGCCCAGCAGATTGTTGCTCTCAGAGAGTAGCTGAGAGGCCATGCTAATATTTCCTTCCTGAAGGGAGAGAGCACGTTGGGCTGTCCTTAATGTGAACTGCATGAACTTTTGTACCTTTTCCTTTTCTTCTTGCCTTCTCAGAAGAAGTATTTGTCCAAATATATCCAAAACATGCTGTTATGCAGGACTGGCTTATGAAGACTATTTAATAAAGTAAGATTTCACTTTCTAATCTCAGGTTTGTAAGAATAATAAGGTTTGCATTCATATTGCACTAAAATAGGTGGCCTCAGTTTATTGCTACCAATATATTTAATATTACTTTGAAGTGTGAATTCGTGGGTCTCACCATCCAGTTTTTCCAATACATCAATCTCAGGCAATGAGGTTTTTTCAGTACATTTTTATTTCACCTCCTCCTAACCTTAGCCCAAGCAAAAATTTTCTAATTTGCTCCCCATCCTATTTGTAAACAGAGAATCAAATCCTTGTTTTGGAGGTATTTGATAGGATTCTTTCCCTGTTGGAAGATGAGGTGGGATAGTACTGGGTGTGTTGAGCTATCTTTGTGTCTCACCCTACCCTTGTGTTGCATGGGAAGCACACTATTGCAGAAGTGTCTGCAGATGTCAACGTTCCCTCTCTCTAAATTGTCTTTTTCTTTCTACCTCCTGAGGTAGATTTTTTTTTCCTTCATCCACTGAGGGGACCTAAACAAAACTTTGTGTGCTCAAAAAGTAAAGAAAAAAAAAGGCGGCAAGTTTGGGAATTGGTCATATTTGGGTTGCTAATGAATGCTAAGCCTACACGCATATATGTATGAATTATAACAGGCAAAACAGCAACTAATCAAACCTTTTAGAGCTGCCAAACCCACTTTTTGTCTTTATTATGAAACTAAGATTTGGTCAACTGAGGTCAAGTTGTGCACTTAACACAGCTTCCATTATAGTCAGTGAACTCTGTAGCAGAGAGTAAAGTCAAAATATAAACAGAGAACATTTCTGCAGCAGCTCTGGGCTGGGATTAACTTGGATCACCTAGTCTTCTGCTTTTAATGAAATTCTCTCCCTTGTATTTTCTTGTTTGGAAGAGAGTCCAAAGTTATCTCATGCTAATTTAGTTAGGCAGTGCCCTCCAGGGATGTCACAGGCCTCCATGACCTCTCCAGAGAGACTCAGCAAAGGGATGAGGAGAATTAAACATTCCTGAGAAATTGCAAAGCAGCAGCCCCCAGAGATTTCGCATAGAAACGAGCTCCAGACTAGCTGCCAGAGACCCAAGTCACCTTTTCAGCACTTCCTTGACATGTCTCCGCCAGTCCCATCTGGCTTGATTCAGGGGGTCAGTGTGGGGACTGGGAAGAGGTGGCAGCTAGAGAGAGCAGGATTCGAGGGAGGTCCGACTGCAGCGGTCTCAGGCTTTAGATGTTTCCCTGGGATGTGCAGCTAGATGGTTTCATTCCCTTTCCTTCCCACATGCTCCCATGCTTCAGTCTTTTTCTTTGTGCTGGAAAGAGGAAGAATACTAAGTGAGGGGGTTTAATAAGAAGTTGAGTTATTGTTTAACCATTTGATGCAATAGTTTGTTTCATACCTAGGTTTACAACCACCTCTTTGGTCTGATGCAGAAAATACTGCAGCGTCAGCGTCCCAGGGTGCATAATACACTAACATGAACTACAGGCCCCAGTTTCCTCTTTTTTACATTGACAGTCAGGCTCTGACATTTCATGAAACCCATAGAAATTCATGAAATTAACCTCATGTGAAGTCAGGCATGGTTTGATGGATGAAGCTTATGTCTGTGGGAAAAGATTCAGAGTTTATTTCCAGGTTTCCCTCAATTATTGTGCAAAAAGGGGGGAAAAAATTGCTGAAGATTAGGTAAGAGAGAAAAAGACACCAGGAAACCACTGTAGCTTGCTTATTAGTATCTTGATCGCCTGAGTAGTTATCTCGCTTATCTCTGGCATCACAACGGAAATGTGCAGTTATCTCAAGAAATGTCTGTTTCATTGGGTTTTGGAATGTGTAATCTAACAATCATTTCCGTGCGCTCTCATCCTTGGGTTTCCTTGCTCCTTTAATTTGTTTTTTAATTAGTTCAGATATAGTCAGCATTAAGGAAGAATGTTTGAATTCTCACCTTTTAGAGGGAAAAATAACTTTTTTTCACTATAGAAGTGCAGGCAAAGGCATCTAATTCTATAACAAATAATGCACTTCTTCATGAAATGTCTGTGCTACCCTTAACTTTCTTACAGCACTCTAGTTGCATAAATGTGATCACTCCAGCTTCACAGACAGCAAAATTTAGGAGATATGATTTAATGCTTTAGTCAAAGCCACAAAAAGAGTCGGTGTCACCACTGGGATTGGGACACCAGAGATGGTGTATGTTCATCATTTGCTTTGACCAAACTGAAACCAATAAATAGGCTGGACCTAAAGCTGGACCTATGCAATTAGAATATGGCTTATGGTATAGCTATTAAATATATATATAGAGAGAGAGAGAGCAGAGAATTGTGTTCATGTGAAATACGTTTCAGCAGTGGAGTTATAAATCTCTGAGAATTAAAAAAAATATATATAATTGAAAAGACTTGCACATGGAAACCAGCATATAAGGGATGATAATGTTGTGGTGATAAATCCATTGCATTCTGCAATGACTCATGCCTATGCCACTGTTATTTGCTTGAGAACAGACCTCTGGCCCTCGCCAAGTAATGCTTGTGGGAACGTTGTTCCTGGTGTCTGGCCTGCGGGGATCATTCCAGCCTTAATGGCAGAATACCTAGTGTGTGTAGAGTTTCGTTCGCGTCCACTGGGGAGGGGGGGGCCTTGCTTTGTCTGGTTGTGATATGAGCGATGGCTTCTGACATGCATGTAGCAGAGATTTATTGCAAGCAAAAGCTGAAGTGTGATAATGCTACTGGGGTATTCTATAATAATATGGTAAAACACTTGTCAGCACTTCATCTCAGGCAGTGAAAGTCAATTGTATATGCTACACAGAGACAGATAAAAAACATAAGTATACTTAAAACTTCATATGGTTTGTATTTTTCGTAACAGCTCTCCTGACTCTAATATAAGACAGGTTTTAATTTTGTTTTGGGTAAGTGGATGTGCTTACAGTCTCACACCCACAATTCCATGGCTTTAAATAGAATCGCTCCCAGGGTGCATAAAAGAACACATGCTGTTATGTGAAGGATTTATCCAGGATGCCAGGACTGTATTTATTGCTGGGAACAAACTGAATAAAAATTTCTATTCCATTTTGACACTAGCCCATGGAGAGTAGCCACTTATACGGTTTTAATGCAAAGCCTTCCCTTTCCCTGACTTAGGATTCATTGTGACTAACCGCCATTGCAGAAGTACTAATTACTAATGACGGTGGAATCAGAATGACCAGCAAAAGCCAAGGGAGGAAGGTCAACACGAAGTGCCCTCCAAATGTATTTCTGAGCATGCTCAAAAGAAATCTTCCTGTTGCCTTTTCACATCTGCACTGCACAGCCAGAATTCTAAAATATGTCCTTTGGCTTCTGGGATCGTTTTACCATTGACTTTTTCTAGCTGAAATTCCCATGCCCCGGTTTGAGATGACAAAGACCATGAGCTGATGTCTGACCCTGAGCACAGAGGAACTTGGTCAGAGCAACAGTTACACTGACGCTGTGGCAGCAGATCTGTGAGGTGGATTCCTGTGTCCTAGGGCTTGGGTTAAAACCACCAGACTTTGCATAAGCTGCTACATCACGTGGTGGCTGTTTTGGGTACTGTTGGCCTAAAATTGAACTTGTGACATGAGGTAAAAATAAAAAAGAAAATAAATCCCTCTGTATTGCATTACCGTATCCCTGAGGCATCAAGGTTGTGCTCTTGTCTCTGTCTGTACTCAACCAAGAGAATTTAGTATCGAATTCCAAAATGTTGTCACCTGAAATGCTCTAGAGAAGGACAAGAAAAACTCCATGGAACCAGGAATGAGACTACCTTAGGATCTTGATACTTTTTCAGGTGACTTCTTGCTTTTGATAGTTACTAACTCACAGTGAAGTGTTTGGAAGACATTTTTACCACTGCCTCATAAATAACAATAACTTAATGGTGAAAATCTTTTTTTTTTCCAGTCCACCAGTCCAGTGGACTGAAAACTGGAATAAAATCAGCACGTGAGGTTTCAGTGATGTGTTAAAGGTAGCATGTTCTTTATTTACATAGATTATTCAGGCAAGGATAACTCTAAATTTATAAGAACCCAATGAATAGTAAATGTTTTCCTCAGGAAGATTAGATTAACATTTCAAGTCAATTGTTTATTATTCAGGAGTATGACATCATTTGGAGACTAGTAGCATTCTGAGGAGAAAATGCCTTGGTGTTCAAAAGCATGAAGCAAGAATTCTGGAAATATGGGGGGAAAATGTAAATTATAAAACAGAATTCAGATTAATTTTATGTTATTAACTCACTCTATCTCCCTGGATTTCTTAAAATTTATGAACAGTGATATGTTTTTTTTAATCTCAGTGCTCTTGCTTGGTTACTTTTACAATCTTAAAAGCTTGCTCTTCTTCTTTCCCAATTATATCCTCAAACATGTATAAACATTATGAAGTACTGATTTATTATCTCTGAGCCTATCTGCCTGCGCTCTGGCAGTTCTCTGCTGCTCTGAGCACTTTTTTACAGTACTGCTAGTGCTTTAGCCTGAGTCAGGGCCCTTTTTGGGATAGGCACTGGGCAGGTCCCTGCAGACCTACAAACCTTGAGAGGAGAAGTTAGCAAACTGAAAACGCAATGTTCACAAACGGGAGGAAAGGAAAGGAAGATCTGGAGAGAGAAAGTGATTGCCTGAATCATGGTACAGACAACAGCGTTTTTTATTGTGTGGAAATTGGTGGTATTTTGATCCATAGGTCATGCTGGTCTGGTGACCCCCATCAAAAGGAGCATGTCAGCTTGTGCTTAGCCGCAAGTGTCTGAGCAATCCAGGAAAGAAGTAAGAGGCAAACAGGTGTCAAAAGCATGAACCAGGATCTTTTTATAGCCAAATATTGCACTGTAAACATTTTGTGATCAATATCTACATTGCAATCATTATTTTGGGGCTGATCATTTTGCTCCAGTAAACATGCCAGTGCTTGACTTGAAAGCCTGGTCTGTTTTCTTGTGGTTGGATCGTGGCCCCAACCAGTCCCTCCTGGCACGGGTCCCTACGGCTTCTCTGTCCTCACCGCAACCTGGGTACAACCCTTTACTTTAGCGGTGAGTAATCCTGTCAAATGGGAGTCTGCTGCTTTGTGAAGAGGTATTTTGTCTTTCATTCATATAAAAATAGCAGGGAAAATTAATTCTGGAAGGGGAAAAAAGGGAGGGGGAAGTGGGTCAAATATCTTTTAGAATTGTCTGCTAGGTGGAGCCTGGGAAACGTATTTGTTCTATAGTCTTCTCTAGGTAATACAAATCTGAGTGGTTAAAACTCTCATGTACTTTCTGTAATTCAAATTTTTCCTCATTTTTCTCTGTTTAGCTTTGAATTTCTTTCCCTTTTTTCTTAAACAGAATTTGAGGCACCCCTTTGTTAGCAATTGCAACAATATCCTCTACAATTAAAACAAAAGAAACAGAGCATATATGCATCCTTTCTGTATTTTTTCATTTAAATTACTTTGTGTCACACATGTCGCTTCCAATTTAACTATTTGAAGAATAAAAAAACCATTGTGGACCTAAAAATCTGTTCAAATTTTTTTGGCAGGAAAAAAGGACTATATTAATTTTCATTGTTGGTGAGGTTTCCCAACAAGCAGCTTTACTGTTTCTTTTTTGCCTCCAGCTAGCGAGTAAAGATCAGTTATAAAACTGTATACAAATACTTCCATGTATTGAAAGAACAATATTTTGACACTAGTGACACAAGGGAAAAAAAAAAAAAAAAAGAAGCAGTAATCTAGTTTTTGATAACACAATGAGAACTTTGTGTTCAACTGAGGTGCATGTGAGAAACATCATGTTGCGTTAACAGGGAAGGTTGACCTTTAAGGTTTATCTGGATTATAATTCTTGTGGTTTTTATTAATAAAACTGCCTACTAAAGTTTCACGAGTCCTCCCTGAGATCTGTAAAACAATTGGCCTATCTGCTTACAAGAGAAAAGTTAGTATTTCCTAGTATTTCCTACAGATGTGAGAGCTTTTGTTTCAGAAGACATTGATATTGTTTTCATTCAAGATGCTCCACAAAGATTATCAGGTATTTTATTATCTTAGTAACTTTATAATTGTTGGATTATTGTCTTTAAGTGTAGCAACTGTTCTCTTTTAACTTGAAAGAAAGAAAATCGTGGATCCAAACACAGTTCAGCTCTAAACAAGATCACATCTACAGCCAAACTGTAGGATTTGAGTAAATCAGCAATCATACTCCAAATTGCTTCTGTGGTAATTTATCAACTGCAACTTTGAAAATCTGTGAGAAAGTTTGTAAAATGAGTTACAACGTTGATCTCTTTAACTGTACCCTAGGAGACTTCTAATATGTATATTGGTAAAAGTGATTTTTGTTGTTTGTTTACTTTCTTGGGATTCTTAATGTAAATTTTCCATTGTTTTTTATCAAATGGTATGTTTTTCCTCTCAGAGGAAAATGTTTTAATCTCAAATCTGTTCTCATTTCATACCTTTTCTGTCAGTGATGTCTATGATTTGCAAATGTTGCTCTTCTGAATGGAAGCAGCTGCCATGTCATAAGTACTCAATGTCTCCTCTGTGTGAGCAGAAAGGACAATGCCAAAGGAAAAGCTTTGTACAGAGACGTTGGAGTCCTTATGTTCAGCATTACACTGTTAAGGAAGAAGCATATCAAACTGTATTTAAACTGATGAGGTCTGATAGATACTTAAATGGTGTTCAGAAGGGGTTTTCCATGAATGGTGGTTCCTTGAGCAACAGATCTTGCACCAACGCTGTGATTTTTGGTGATCTCAGAAAACAGGATGATGACTCTTCAGGGGAAAGGAAGAGAGATGCTGCACTTCTTGGGCAGTACCTCTTTTGCTGTAGGTATTGGGAGAGGGTTGAGCTTATGAAAAGTGGCACTCTTGTGGCAATGATAGACCATGACCTCAGTCATGAACTTCAGTTTGCCTTTCAAATGCAATCTGTAACAATATAGTAAGGTTCTTTCTTACTGGGTGTGCGCCCTTACTGTTTAAGTAGCTGAGCAAGAAGGGTCGTATTTTAGGAAAAAAAAGCATAGGAGTACATTGATTTTGCATACTCCCATATTCCTGCTGTCAGTGGCTTTTGGGGAGTATCAGCATGCTTGGCAGCACATCCCTGTGGTTTTCTTTGGCAAGAGTCTCCCTGCCGTGCTTGCCTTGCCTTAAAACATTGTCAGAAACAAGTACTAAAGCAATAGTCATTACTTAGACTGAACTCCCATTGTGGCAGGGAGCATGGGATCATGCCCAACACTTTTGTGTTGGCTTTTGGGCAGGGGCAGCTGATACTTTACTCCAATCACAAAACTTTTTTGCTGCACTTGAGTGTCGTTAGTGTTTTTCAGCCATGTGTGCTATGCCTCTATTGTGTGCAGAACGTGTGTGAGGAGATTTTTTTAGATATGTATATATCACTGTCTCTTTATATAATCTCTTTTATATAACACACTTTCATGCCTACGGGTACACCCAGTACACACCTACGCTTTTAACAGTCACAGAAGTCAATCAGATGTGGGTGACTCAGCCAGTGTAGCACCTCTTCTTTCTTCCCTGCCCCTCCAAAAGTAAATAAATAGATAAACTGGAAGTCAGTTTAGGTTCAGAGCTCTGAGTCGATGTCCCCAGTCTCACTTTTCCAGGGCACAAACATCAGTTGTGGTCATTCCTGTAGCAGCTTAAGAAACCACAGCCAGTCAGCTGTGTTGTGTCAGGAGGATCTGGGTGATGGCATCTGGAACTGCTTCACATCCAGGCAGGCAGGAAGTGCGTGGGCATGACATCTCCCCACGCCGCACAGCGCAGAAGATGCCGAGTAGCTCCTTTCCATGCCAGTGCAATTGAGTTGGGACAATGCAGAGAGGGAGGTGATACAATAGCCCTGTCTGTTGTGGCACAAAGGAAACAGTCCCTCATGATGCATGCAGGAACAGCAGTCATGCCAGGCCTTTGTGCTCCACCATATGGGAGAAGGTTCTCCTTTGCTGCCACATCCCTGTAAAGGCTGATCATGCTTTGGCCCAAAATGCTCAATTCTCCTTCTCAGTGGTGGCCCCAGCAGGATAGCTAGGTTTGGGATCACTAGAGAGTACCATGTCCAACCCACTGAATTCTTCTGCCCACTTGTAGACAATAGAGTATGGAATACTGTAAAGACAGAATTTCTATAAATGGTGATAATGTACTCTTGGGTCTCTCTGGGTGGTAATGTTTTCTGACTTAGTCAGAAATTGCTCCCTAATTGTTGACAGCCTTGAGGTAACCCATGCCCTCCACAAGTGATAAGTAAGTAGAGCTAGACATTCACCAGTCTCAGATTCTTTGTCTCTGAAACACACAGACAATACACCCTGCATTAGGCTACAACTATATGTTCCATCTCCTAAAGTAAACATTACTGATTTGGGTTTGTTTGGTGGTTTTTGGGTTTTTTTTTTGGGGGGGGGGGGGGTTGGGGGTTTTTTTGGTGTGTTTGGCAAATGCAAAGTCAGAAGTTCTCTGTGTAATACCTAGAAATATGTACAAAAGATTTTTTTGACAGTATAGGACTTGGGGAAAAAAACGCTGTATAGCAGTGCAGGGCAATAGTAATTAGTACCAACATGAACATTTTCCATTTATCACATTCTCTTTTCAGTCATACCTGTTTTGGGTCTTGCATTGCATGAGACGAGAAAAGGTTTTACTCATTCTCTTGAAAAATCATCTTTTATTTCTATAGCAGAAAACATCAATTGTACTTTAAAGTCTTAGAAAGTTGGATTTGTATTTCTTTTTTCTCTTAAACCTGCAGATACCTCATTATGAGCCCATCTTAACAATGTACAGTGCTAGAGCAGACAGTGAAAGGAAAGTATCAAATATATAGAGTTAACCATAACCTCAACTACTGAGTCTTTGTTATCCATGGATAACAGCCCAGTTAATAAATGTTTTCTCACTGGGATGCTGGACTGGAAGTTAATGGTGAAACACATCTACAACATACTCCAGATGCTCAAGGCAAGCAGACACATCACAACCATATATACCTATACAGGGGTTGTATTAGTCCAGCTTGGGTTTTCCCCTTCACCAGCCCAGGTGCAAACACTACGTAAGCAGAGAAATTTGGGGAGGGAGAAGACTGGTTCACGTTTTCGATACGTTGCTTGAAAATGGTGCTTACTGCTGGCAAGGGTTTACATACAGAAAAAGGAAGAAGGGAGAGATGAAAGAGGAAATATTTTGGCAGAGGCTCTAGTTCAGGCATGCAGAACAGATATCCTAGTCCACATAATCATAAAAGTGTGTCCGCTTGCTAGACTTGCTGCATATCTCTCTCCGGTTAGGTTTCTGTCTTTAAATGTAAATGACATGGTATTGCCTTTAGACTTTGTGAGTCACTAGACCAGAGCCAAAAAGAGTTCAAAGATGAAAAATATGTTTTGTTACATTTACCATTAAAGGAATAGTCTTATTCTAAGAGAGCCAAAGCCTGAATTGTTTCCATCATAGTTTTCTTCTCCTTTTCAACATTTGCCCACACTTTGTTAACTGGATCGAGCAAAAAATTAGGGAGAGGTTGGTAGAAATGAACACAAGTAATTCCTTTACTTGCTGTCAGCTCATCCAAAAAAAAGCCTTTACAAAGAAATACAAGAAAATCCATGATTCTCTATTCCCGCACCAGAAAATTTCCTAAAATATGTGACCTTGTGATGGTTAAAAGATAGCCAAAAGCCAAAGCTGGGCAATGTTTTTATCCCAGTTCAGCCATGTCATGGGTCATGTGGTTCAGCATGTGAACAGGAAGGTGAGAATGGGTGAACTTTTGCCTCAGTTGTGCAGTCCATCAGAGAATAAATGGAGCAGATCACTCTGCAGCTGTATCGGGAGGTGAACGGCTGAATACCTCTCACACAGAGGCCTTTGTGTTCTGGACATGATCTAGCATTATGATGGGACGCACTAGGCTGAGGCTTTGTAGCAATTACTAACCCATTATCACGCTAGAACATGAGATCATTTATCTTCTAATTCAGAGTGTCACCTGTTCTTCATTTGCCAGTCAATAACCATTAATTACTTTCAGTGGAAATTTAAACAAAGCTTTTCCCCTCTGTTAAAACCAGTAAGCCATTCAGTAATGACAAATAAACCTGGAGCTGTGTCTCCCCCTTTCCTCTCATTCTCAGCCCTGGAGTCTGGTACAACATGAACTCTTAAAGGAAATGCCTAGAAATTGATAGGTCAAGGGCCTTTATTAGTCTGATGGGGGGGAAGCACATTCCTGGCACTTGCTGTAAGGAAAGCCTATAGCTACTGCTTGTGCACAGATTTCTCATTGGTTGTCACAGGCTGTACCTGTGGAAATAAAGATTTGAATGTGGAGCTTGTTCAAAGATTTTCCTGTCTTCTGGCTTGCCTTTGCGGTTTTTTACGGACTGGTCTTGCAGACCCGTTCAAAGTAACAGCATTTGGTTGCCTTCCTGAAAGCAAAATAGATCGCTTATTTTGCTTATAATTTTTAGCATGTTCCTTTTTTTCATACCTAATTTGATTGAGGTAATTTTAAGTGCCAACAATTGTGGATGCCAGACAAAATAAAAGAACCAGCAGTGTTAGATTCTCAAGTAATCATTAATCTAAACATTCTTTTCCGGTAGAAGTTGAGGCAAAAGTTGATTTTAGCAACTCTGTCTGCATTGTTTGATCATTTCTGAGTTGATCCTGTAGAAATTTACTGCAGTTTAAGCTGTATTTCTAAGATGGTGATTACTTGCTCTTTGAAATGGTAGACAAGAGTTAATAAATCCAACTGCATAAAACTCGGTGGGACCAATTGTCAAAGGCTGGATTTTTTGTTAGTATTTTGTAGCTGTCTCCTTCAACGTAGTGCATGTTTTAAAGAGAAACTTCCAATGCTATTTTATATTAATACACAAAATGAATGTGTAAATACTTAAATACTCACTGGATCGTTGAATGTCTCAGTAGAAGCACCCGCACCGCACTAAAATTGTGTCCAATGAATTGCAATACTGAGGTATTTAGAAATGGAGGGATGACAAAAAATTATCATTAAGTCCAGTCCTGCTTCTGCTTAGACCTATTAGTACTGCTTCACAACAATGCATAGCAGATAGCAGTTCCGTATGCTAATATTGTATATTCAGTCAACCTATGTGGCACTTGGGCGTGGGGGGTGATTATTATCAATAAAGGAAGTTTGATTGTTACATCTCTGTCAGACGTATCTGACACTACAGTGTTGTGAGCATTTCAGACAAAGAAAGGTGAGAGCCTGAATTCATTATGTACAGCAAACATCCACTAAAGTCAGGAGGAGAACTCCTATAAATCCTGGCTCTGACTGTCTAATCATGTAAATCCTTATTCACTCAAATAGTGCCTTCCCATATGAGGAAGGTTTTTGTTTTCAGCTGGGCTGTTTGACGAGAGCCGAAGGTCTGTGAAATCAGGGACCAGGGTAGAAGAACCAGAACTATCAACTACTTATTTTAGTTATTCCTTTTAACCTTTCTGTGACGCTGCTACTACTGTGAATCCTGCAAGCTTGTCCAGTCATGAAGAAATAGGAGTTGGTGATTTATGACAACCTCTCAAATCAGCAGGGAAACCCCAATGTTCCAAGAAAGCTCATATGAGAGATACAAGTTAAGACATCTCCTCCCCACAAGAGGAGTTTCATCAGCCAGTCGGGTATTTCTGCGTCATTGGCTAGGATGTTGAACCCTGGAAAGGAAAAATAAAGTTGCTGCCATTGTCCTGCCCAGCAGGTCATATCCCTAAAGCACAATTAATGTCAAGGACTTACACAGCAGTTGCCCAAATCCCAGCCTTCCATGCACGTTCAAGAAGCAAAAAGGTTCAAAAGGAACATGTTAATAAAATCTTGTCAAAACTTTGGAAGATGCATAAAATAATAACTGGGAAGAAAAATCACTTGCAAATAGAACCATTTAAGTGGAATGTATCGCTTTGCAATGCTGGACACTGATTTATTAAGAATAGGAGGGAAAAATTGAATATTTCAGGTGGTATTTACCAAGAGAAACTGAGCTGTCCCAAAGCTTTTATTAATCTGATTTGCAGAGTATCCACTACCATCAAGGGACCTACTAAAGTTGTTTTCTTTAAAGCTGATGTGAAGAGGTCAGTGCAAATAGCGTTGTGGATTAAACTATGAGAAGATGACAGTCCTTTTTACCATATGGAGAGAAAGTTGAATTATTTTGTTTTCCTTTTCTGGTTATTTATTAAAAAGGATCATACCATACAGGTATTCCCTTTTCCTCTCCAAAGGAAATGAAGTACATTTACATCATTTTGATGGATCTAAAGTAATAATTATTCTGTCTGCCTACAGCTCCTAGGCAGTCAAATAGTCCAGTCACTAGAGAAGTGGCTTGCACATCAGAAAACTGAAATGTACCTGCCGTGATACCTCAGACAAGTCACACCTGTCTTTGCATGCCTCTTTTTCCATCTGCTTTCCTGCTTTCATGCCGACTTAGCTAGCCAGCCCCCTGAGATGGTGCTCATCCATCATTACTTGTTTGTGGGAGGGAACTCTGTGAAAGACATTGCTGTGAGAAGTAAACCTGCTCCCCTGATTTGCAAATATGTTGACAATCTCATGAAGTTTTGCTTCAAAACCTACTGTGATTTTTGCAGCTGCTCAAACGGTTCTCTGAAAGAGATATTAATGGTTGTCTCACTTTTCTACCAGTGTTGCCTGTGTTCCTGTGTCAAAAGTTTCCGCTACAGTACTTTAATATGTAACATTCAGCACATATTCGGCAGGAAAACCAGATTATTTTGGTCAAATACACTGTTGACTATTCTTAGCTACCTTTTTAATTACTTACTTTTAATTAAAATCTCAACTTAGCCAAAACAAATGTGACAGAAGAAAGAGCCAAAAGGACCCATATTTTCATGATTCAATGTGTTTGACATAGTTCTGTAGCAGACAGACAACAGCACTCTGGACTGAAAAGAACAAAATTTTGTTCTTTTCCCATATCTGTGTCAATTCATGCAGTGCTTTAAACAAGTGAATCCACGCTCTTGAGCACTCAACCAAGTCTCAGTGTTCAAAAGTAAACATATTAAAGTCTTCCCTGCAGAAACCCCTGCTGTGAAACAAATTGAAAATCAAATACAGTATTGTTTTGTATCATAAGAAATAATTGAACTCTTTTCAGAGTTGCACTGAACTGGTTAATAGCCACCATGTTAGGGAAGTGCTAATTTGCCCAGCTTGGGCTATGTGTGTGTATGTATAATTTCCAATTCAAAAATGTGGTAATATAAGATCATGTACCAAAGAAGCCACTTATATGTGCACTGAATCTGACTTTGTCTTTCCACAGGCCATGTGGCTGATGTTACAAACAGATGAGCCTGAGGACTTTGTTATAGCCACTGGGGAGGTCCATAGTGTCCGTGAATTTGTGGAGAAGTCATTTAAGCACATTGGGAAAACCATTGTGTAAGTATGAACATGAGATAGCAGCCACAGGTTGAACATTTCTAGCCTTTTGCCTTTGTTGTGATACAGAATTGTACCTCTGCATTCTCCTTTTTTCCCCTTCACTTTCTAATTTTGTGAAATGTTGGACCTTCCAGGCACAACTGACTGCCACAGCAGATATGTTTAGCGTTGCCCTCTAGATCGTAAGAAAAAAATGTAGGCTGGTATGTTTCAATCTTTTATTCCATCTTCATTCTCTGTTCTGCCACTCACTCCCCACCTTGGGGGCCAGATGCCCCTCCAAAGATGTGAGTACCACGGTTCTGTTCATCACCTTGCTGCAAAAATGGGGTTTCTGCCAGATTCTCTGTTTTGTGCCCCCAGATCCCCACAGTCCTGCTCCCATCATCTGCTATCTCAAGAGATGACACCTGCTAACCCTGTTCTTTCCATGTGACAGCCCATCAGCCACACCACAAGGATTATGTAGCAACCCACTCTACATCCCTATTAGCTCTTCTACTAAGTCATAAAAATGTTGAGCAGTGGGTGCAGAATGTTTACAATGCATATTCCACATAGTTTGATTGAAAATACAAAATTCCTTCTCAAGGCCATATAATAAAACCAGGATGGCTTGGTGAGCGCTTTCTGTAATTTATATTTTTATTGTTTATTATTTTTTCAATTTCCCTCCTTCTGTATCTTCTCTGGGCCCCATGCATCAACATACCGATCTCAGCTGGAAAAGGGAGAGGAAAGCCACAGGCTCTTCCATGACGCTAACGCCAGGGCTGTTCCTCAGGCCATCAAAGTCACTTGTGCAGCTGGTGAACTTTTGACAGGGCCAATAAGTTTTACTTGGGAACAAAAACTTGACAAATTCAATAAATATGCAGAAGCACACAGATATATACAATATTATTTGAACAGCCAGTGGGTGGCTGGGGAGGTAATAACATTTTCTCCTCAATGAGTTTTAGTCTGGTTTCAATTTTTGGCATCAACCTCCAGAAAAATTCTGATGGGGGAGAGAGAGACTGTATAAATAGAATTTCTAGCCCAGTTTGGGGAATAAGTTTCTCTCCATATTTTTAGCATGTCTTGATAGCAAGATGTCCCTGTATGATCACATGTTGTCCCGTATGCCTTAACAGTAGTGAGGTTTGACAGGGTAAAGGGGAGGTAGTAGGAGCTCTAGTAACTGCTCTGTCTTTCTTACTTTTTCTTTTTTCTCTATACTTTTACTCCTTGTGTTTATAAGCTAATTCTCCCTAGTAAGCATTGATACGAATATGCTGTGGATTCAGTTGCTCCACACAAGTAAGAATTCTTGTGATTTTTAAGAACTATTTTGTCCCTGTCTAGTGTTGTTTGCAAAAGCAAGAATGAATGCTTGGTGATCAACTTTTTTCGTTTTTTAAAAAAAGTTTTACTACCTAAAATTAGAAACTGAAACATGTAGGTCAGTACCTAACTGAATGTCTTTATTTGCAGATGTTCTCAGCATCACAGTTTCTTTTGATGTCAATAAATTTATCTGTTACTTTAAAATTAAACTCCCTGCTTTGGTGTTGGCCTAAGAAGTCTCAACATTTCCTAAGACTGACAAATCAGCATGTATTTTTCAGAAAGTAAATTAAGCCTTCGAGAAAGCCTAAAGAAAAGAACAATTACAGAAATAAAAGTGAAAGTACTTTTATGAATAGCTTCTGTTATAGAGAGGGTATTAAAGGCTTACTTTAGATTTAGTTGGTCCTAACACACAAAATTTTGTGTCCTGATTGTTTATTTTTCACTCACATACGGCTCCATATGGTGGACTCCGTATCATTCACATTGGCAATAGCTGTGGTTGGTGTTTGGATTGAATCAATCAATCACAAGTTTCTCTCTCAGGGAAACTACACTATGACTCCAAGTGATAAGGTACAGCAGGTATTTTGTGTGTGCAGACATAGTTGCTTTTTTTTTTTTACTGATCAATAAAAGTAATTTTCAAAAATCATAGAAGAATCCACATGACATCTAGTGACATGGAATTTTAGGAACCTAAATTACCTTAGAAACAGGGCTTGGGCTGCTCATCCCCAGGGCTCTTTTGAAATTTTTCTTCACTGTGAATAAGTTATTAATTCCTTAAGTAATTTACAAGTGATATATAAATAGCTATACCTATGGGGACTGAGGTGGCATTTTAGGTGCTAATGATAATTTTGTTGCTCATCATTTTGACAGTGATATAATTCCGATCATTTGACATGTAGCCTAGCCAGATAAATGAGCCGTTTATTCCCCCTGCTCCCAGGGTGGGGGTAGTGTCACAACAGACCCACTACTCATCCCCATAGCTATCGTTCATCGTTCAAATTGCACTAGATGTAAAATATTTCTCAGGATTTAGAAAGTTCTGTTTAGAACTTCCGTCATTTTTCTAGGTGTCAGCCCAGCCCATGGTTTTGCAGCACACGCACTCTCTCCTTGCCCTCACTGACTTCTTGGCACGCTGGCTGGTAACCTCTCACATTCTTTGAAACCGCCAAGGGCTTTTACTCCCACCTTCTTCATTTTGGATATATCTTCAGGGAGTAGCCTGGCAGCAAAATCCTCCCTTTTAGTATTGTGGGACCCCACTGGTGAGTCCCATTGATCTGTTTCTTTACAATTTATGAGGCACTTAAGAACCGGCACATTTGCTAAATGAGTTCCTGCGAGGATGGCTGCTTTCTTCCTATCTCCCTTCCTCAAAGTTTGGTTGAGTTGTTTGGTGGTTGGTTGGGTTTTTTTAATTGCAGCGTTGCAGGTATTACAAAATTTTGCAATCTCAAAAACTCACCTGGGAAATTTCCAGCAGCCCTTTCCACTGCCATAAATGATGGCACAGCTTCACAGTATTGCTGTACAATGCACCTTTCAAAATTTTGGAATGATGGAGTAAACGGCCAGGAGGGATTAGTGGCAAGCACCAGCAGGGAGACCTCATAGTGCATCTGAGAACACAGGGCACATTTGCAGGGCTCTTAACTATCCCTATTTTGTGCTTTGGCAGGGAAAGTTGCAAATGTAATGAAGTCTTAGCTGTCACATCTTGATTTTGTAGTAGAAAACAGGAATAAAACCAATACCGGCTGCCCCATCAACCAACTAAAAATTATTTTTTTCATTTTTTTTGTCTTCCTAACAGTTCACATTTTACAGCTGAAAATCCAGGACAGCCTAAAAAGTCTCTCCAAGAAGATAACATAATACTTTGTCACAGCCAGTCATTAACACTTGTCAGGACTATGTCTTCTCGCCAAAATAAGACAGAGAGAGAAACTTTACTACATTTTTGTAACTAATGAAATGTACAGCTGCAATAAGACTGATTCTCTCTCTGAACTTGACTGTAAAGTGTACACAGAGGTTTATCTACCTTGTGTGGTTTTTTTTCTTCTAACATTTCTTTTTCAAGGGAGAAATTTCGAATTATATTTATATAGTCCTCTGAATCATTCAAATTCAGTCCTTTGTACTAACAGGAAAGCCTCAGAGCTACAAATATTTTCCCCCTGTAAGGATTACACTTTTTTTCTTTTACTTTCCCTTCTACTTATTACTAATTAAGTAGTACTTGGGGGAAACACTTCCCGCCTATAATTTGAACTACAGCAGGGTAAACGAAACAGGCAAACGCTTGTCTTGACTAATTTTCTGTCATTAATCTTATTAAATTAGAACAGGATTGCAAAGATAGCCTGAAACCACTACAGCACTCAGAGTTCTTTACAGACTGCTGCAAAGACTGCTGTCTGCAGATGTGGAAAGAAAAAAATAAAGAAGAAAAAAAGAAAAAAAGAAAAAGAAAAAAAAACTGTTCAAGCAGTGGAAAGATTTATTGTCTTATTTATTAATATAAAAATACATGCACATTTGTTACAGAAATATTCATTGCTTCCAGGACCAGGATTAATTCAGTAAAAATGAATATTTTACTCTAGTCATTTGGCACTACATGCAAATGTTATCTTCACTAACATGCCAGTTGGTTTTATAAAAGATCACCGTAGAAAGGGGGCATTTGCAGATAAGCTGTAAGGTCTAACAAGGTGAACTACTAGCAGAAGTGGAGCAGTGGCCTCTTCAGTGACAACGAAGGTTGAACTGAGCTTGAACTGAGGGAGGAGGGGGTTTCTGGTTTGCGGGTTTTTTTCTGTTTACCTTAAAATGAGAGGTTGGGTTACAGAAACACATGAGATTTGAAGGATTGCTATTAGAGTGGAAAGCCAACAAAACATTAGTAATGGTGCTATGGGGATGTGGAAGAGAAGCCACCAAGAGTCATCATCAAAACAGTTGCTGCTAGGTCTGGCTTTTGCCCACCAGAAGTTGCTGGCTGGCCAGTGCTATGTGTTGTATTTAACAGCTCAGGGAAATCAGAATCTTTCAGATGAGAAGGAAGGGAACAGAATCCCATACAGAAATTAGAGGCATTCTGAAGAGTGATAGTTGAAAGGAACCTAGCCAGGTCAGTGAAGAATGCTGGCATGGGTGAACCCACATGAGCAAGGGTTCCTCACTTAGGACTGCACCACTTTTACCCCATTCTCACCATAGAATATATGTTTTAGGGGGACGTTTAACCCACTTCAGCTGGAGAATTAACTATTCCAGCTGAGCAGACTTTTACTACTTGCTTATTGATACAATGTTTTATCTGTAGGCAGACCTAATAGCTGTTTCAGAACTGAAATTAAGGTTTGAAGACTAACAATTTAATTATCAGATTCCATACATCATAAGAGGTATGAGAGTTTCTCCTATAGGAAGACTGAGTGAGAATTAAATATGATGTTTCATGGGAAATTCCACATTCTTCCCCTCTGCCAAATGAAATGAAAATAATTGTCACAAATGCAATTTGGAAAAATATCTGATTTCAGGTCAGCTGGACTGTTTCATTTCTCTTCTAGCCTTCTTTTAAAGAAAGAATAACTTTACAAGAGTTTTCAAAGCCATTCTGAAAGAAAAAAAACACCATTTTTTTCCAACTCTGAAAATGTCGAAGCATCTTTTTTAGATATTATTAATATAATTTTGTTTCAGGTTGACAGTAATGGAACTTGCTTGAAATTAAAGCTTTTCTTTCCAAAATGTTTTGATTTTCACAACAAACAATATTTGTTGAGGAAACACATTTTTCTCAATACCAACTTTCACAACTTGGAGTAAAGAAATAAGGGCTTCAAAAGCTTTCCAATGAACTGGGGGAAAAAAAGAAACCAAAAAATCGGAAGCCTAGCTTCCTATTATTTTTTAAAGTCTCATAACGTGGGGAGTCATGATTTAGTTTTTTGAAACTTGAACTTGATAATGCTGTGAATATAATAACAATAGCATTGTTTGAACTGTTTCCTTTAGTGAACAAATGCTGAAGACTTGATTTGTCAGAGCATTTGAAAAAGAGGTTTAAATACATCCCACTATGGTAGCATACTTGTTCTTTAGATTTAAGCACAAAATTGTGGTTAAGCAATCCCTATATCCTTGATTGCTTTGATGTATCAGAGCTGCTGGCAAGGTTGGTGGGTGGCAAAGGAACATATAAAGAGCCATATTTCAAGTTTCCCTACAAAAGATTACTTACAAGTGACATTAGTGGTCTGTTACATGGTGTCAGTTTTGCTGTTTATAAAGTGCCAGGACAGAATGAAGTGCTTTGGCTTAATTGTGCGTGCAGCAGCGATTGGACCACAAATCCGAGATGTCTACACAAATGGTATCTTGTATTAGCTGTGGAGGAAGAGCAAAATTTTCCTAAAATTTTGTTCTTAATTAATTTATAGTTCATTTTCAAATGTGAAAATACTTTCTATTGGCATATATTTGAATTAAAGTTGTATGTGATAGGGTTTTTTGCTGTAAATAGACTGAGTAGCTACGAGGGGTTTTGAATGTTTTTTTAAAATGCTGTCAGTTCTGTTTCTGTGTAAAGATAAAGCAAGGAGATGAAATGCATATACTTGTTCAATTTATCTGTGCTTTTGTGAAAGATTTCATTTTCAGTTGTTTTCTTCACCACCTCAAAAATATATGTACTTTGCCTCGTTTGCTTCTCAGTTACAACCATTTGGACCATTTGGTCCATTGCAGTGCTATTCCCACCCCTCCTTGATTATCCTGGCTCCCCTGTGTCCTTCCCTGCCCACCTCACACCCCACTGGGTCAGTACCCCAGCTCTTCATCCTCAGAAAATCCTCTGTACCTGTGGATGTTTTCATAGCTTGAAACTTTCTGTCTTCCTGTATAGTTATAGGAAATTAAAAATAATGGGAATCTCCAGTTTGAAGAGGAAAAGGAGCATTCATTACTGCTGTTAATAAGTATTGTAACAGTAGTGAACTGCAGATATGGAATTAGCCTTAAATAAAATGCAGTCTGTTCCTCTGTAAATCCAGAGTGTCTTGAGGTGAAGAACCTTGTAAACAAGTAAACTCGCACATGCATTTGAAATGTGATTAACTTATTTATATGGGAATTTCTGAGGTCAGTGATAGTAGTGGTACCCACCAGAGCTGACAATGACTATCATCCTAAGCAATCCCAAAGCACCCATCTCCAACAGTGAGGTGCTCGACATGGAAATGTAGATGCAGAAGTCATCAAACCCGCTTCGTCAGTAGCAGACATGTGGTCGCGTGCATCCTTCTCCGAGTGCAGAGCATTCTGGTGTATGGCTGAGGCAGTCAGCCATGAGAGCAAGCCTGTCCTGTGCTTCAGTGAGAGAGAAGCTCCCCACTGTGGGACAGGCAATGGGCTTGCTGTAGAGGCTCCTTGCCTGCAGGCTGTAGGACCAGCGTTTTGTGAAAAGCCTACACTAGGCCAGCAGGCACCTGCCTGGAGGCCCTGGGCCTTGGGCACTGGATGGGGGGATCCTCACCCCATCCTCTATAAATGTAGCCCAGCCTGATTAGCCTAACTTTCTTTAGCCAGTGATCCTTCGCATTTCCCCCAAGTTACACAAGACTGTTTTCTTGCCTGGTTGGGGCACCCACCCTAAGGAGCAGAAATCTGGGTAGCCCTTGTGGTGGGAGCTACTGAAAACCACAGCAACGTGAGGCTTCCCTGTGCCTCTTCCACCACGCTTGGGCTTCGGGATAGCCTGGCACTATGTTTTCCCGTTAAAAATTCTGACTGCAGTTTGACAATAAATGAAGGAGGATTTTTGTGGGGTTTGTTTTTCCTTTCCCTGTGGTTAGAGGAAGAAGGGAGGGGAGTCGGTTGGCAAAATGGACATCTTGCTCCTGGTGTCAGGCTGGCCGCTGTGCATTCCCTTTTATCAGCAGTATGGTGTCCCCAGCTGTGAGCACCAAGGTGCCAGGAGTAATTAGAAGTGCAGCTATCAAATGCTACTTTGTTCACAATGAGAAGTACTTTTTTTTTTCCCTTGTGAACTTTTCACATTACTGGGCTGAACAAAACGGGTGGAGATTTCTTCTTAAGCTGTTTCTATTGTTATATAACTTTGATAGCGACATTAAGTGAGTCTTTGCTGGCTGGGCTGAGCCTTCTGGAGCCTGTTGGGTGTTAAATGGGGTTCTCTGCTCAGTGACCTCCAACAACAACTGACGTCTCCTGATCTAAGTGCTTCCTGTTGTTTTACTGGTGACGGTTAGTTTTCTATTAAGCTCATTTGAGTCCTGCACATTTTTACCCTCTGCCCTTTAAAGGGAGGGACTAATGTTAGTTTTGGCTTCTGAATGAAAACTTTGCAGTTCAGGCTTCAAACAGAGCAACTGCAAAAAGAAGGAAAGAAAATTTAAATTATAAATCATCTGTAGCATCATGGCACAACTGTTAACAGCTGACTTCGCTTCAGCTATTATCTGTTTGAAATTATTTCGACAAGAAGTGTTCCCAGTATCGAGCAACCTACCAGCTTTGCTGGTCATCCAAAACCCATGAGTTGTGTTTAAAAAATCGTGGGATTTGAAAACTAGTAATAATGCATATTCAGTATTTCCTTTCGCCTTTCAGTGTTTTAACCTTCATGGGTACATAGAGTTCACATTTTCAGACTCCCCTCCTTAGCCCTCAGGGCTAGAAACTCAAAAATGAAGGCTGAGATTGTCAAAGAATTAAATTCTTCTAGGAGCTTCAGGGGGGCAGGGGAGCAAAGAGAAATCAAATCTGTGACAAAATCCCAAGAGCTGGCAGTACAATCAGTAAGTGGGAGGCAAGGGGCACTTTTCTTTCATTGCTGGTGACTGAAGCTAAATAGTCTAAATCACACTGCTGATTTAAATTGCATAGATTTTACTTAAACACAAAAAAAGTAAAGGATTTCATCACTACGCTTCTGTGCCAAGCTGGTTCGGAGCCTCATGATATATACTTGGAGGCAAAAAGAGGATATAGTTTCAATCATAACTCTGGATTTTGTACGTTCAGTGGATTAGGTTTGATGCACCGATGTACATTCCTACATGTGCCATCTGAAGCATTTGTTTTGAGAGGGAGCATTGTCCTCAGGCTTCCAGGCTGAAGGCTGGCATCTTCAAAGGCAGAGCTAGTCACCCACCAAACCGTTCCTCTGCTGTTGCTCCCAAAATTTTAGGACAGGACAGTTGCTAATGAAAAAGTTCGCGGCGCACCCAGATCACATAAATTACAGCAAAGTGCTGGCTGCTCAACACATATGAAACTGATTTGGACAAAGTAGCTGGCATTCAGCTCACAGGTAGTAAGTACTGTTTACAGAACATGTATGTGAAGTGCCATGTCGAGCTAGGACTGAAAACTCAAGACCTGTTTTTGTTTTGGTTTTCCTAGTTAAGCACAAATTAAATTATGCAGCTTAATGCTATTCAAACAGAGCTTCACATCCCTAAAATTAACAGATTAAAGAGTTCCTGAAAGTACTGGCCAAAATACAAGAATTAAAAATATTTTAAGAAAACAACTTTGAACCAATCCACAAATGAAAAACCTCACTGTCATATTTATTTGCAGATACATGAGACATTCTCAAATCAGGACGTTTTATTTACCCGTAGCATTATGTGTTTAATTTGGAAGTCCTCTATTTCAGTCCTTCCACTGAATCAAAAACCAAAACAAAGAGACTTCAAAAGCCATTGTTGCTGCATTCAAGTCTAAACTCGGCCTTTGTTCCTATAGCTAATGAGTTTATACTGTCCTGCAGGGAGAATTGACACCAGCCTCAAGTAAATGAAAGCAGGCCAAATGTTGGTAAGATCAGAGCACTAAAGTAATTATGGGTTGATTAAATGTTTATCTTCTTTACAGGTGGGAAGGGAAGAATGAAAATGAAGTAGGACGATGCAAAGAGACTGGCCATATCCATGTGACAGTCAATCACAAGTACTACAGGCCAACTGAAGTGGTAAGAAAATGCCTTCTTTTAGTTTTGCAAATGAATAATCCAATCACTCAGCCAATAAATCGCTGCATTTGGCCAGCAGTCTGTGAAAACGGCTTAATTGTGCTCCTGCTGCCAGCTTTTAGAGCTCTAAATTAGCCTACTTGTCAGCCAGCTACCTGGGGACAAGCAGGCAGGCAGCGCTGCCCAGGAGGGGCAGGCTTGCCCCGTCACAGGGATGCTGCTCTGCTTCGGTCACCCTCTCCGAAGGGGAGAGGGGACGCTTTTGGGGGTGAAACGTCATCTGATGGGAAACAAAACAATGTGCAAAACGACTTGTTCCTTCTGTTCTCAAATGGGTATGTGGCCGTCTCTCCTCCAGCTACAAGAAGGGAAAGCGGAGGAAGGTGGGGGCTAATAGGCTTGATTTTTAAAGTACCTGTTTCTGTGTCTTCATGTCAATGTTTCAACTCCATCCAGTGAATGTCCCATTCAGCTTAGAGCTTTGTGACTGTAGGTACCACAAAATGCCTGTTTTAGAAGCGCATGTGCACTTTCTTTTCTCAAGCGCTTTGCAGGGTCTCACTCGGTAAATGCTCATTTGCAGAACACATCTTTCCTCCCAGGAATGCCTCGGTGAAGTCTGCCAGGGGTGCTCAACCAGCACACGCTGCCTGCAGGACCAAGCCACTAACCCCTGCCCCCAAATCACCTGATGAGCATGCTTAGGAGAGGAGAAAAAACCAACACTATTTCCAAGTGACGCAGGATGGTGGCAATGCACAGAGATAGTACAGGACAGAGCCCGGCTTCTGGACACAGGGAACAATAGCCCCAATCGTGCGATGTGGCAGTGGGTGTGCCCAGGAGAGGATGTTCTTGCCTCCTGGGGAGGGTGATACCAGCCCTGCCGGCTGCTGACGCAGCATCGGCTGTCAGTCCGGCAGTTCAGGAGTGCGGGCTTCAGCTGCCTGATTCAGGCAAGCTGTGATGAGAGCACGTTTGTCCTGACACAGGTCGCAGGGTGGGAGTGGGGACCTGCACGTGTGGAAGTGGATGTGGCTTCCAAAGTGGAAATTCAGAGGGGAACAGAGACTTTCATGTTATGCAAAAAAGGGCTGGGCCCATGTATCAGAATCAAACGCTAGGAAGTCATTAAGAGCTGTCTGTCATTCTGTGCTTTGGTAAGGTGTCAGGATGATAAGGAAGACACAGAGACAAAAGGACTTGCCAAACAGGAAAAGGACACTTGACCCAACAAGTCCGCGCTTTGTGAGACCCACTTTCCTGCTTTGTCATACCTCTTACTAAGTACATATTCACTCCTCAAAATTCATGGGTAGTATGTAGCTGTTCTGAAGCCCTCGCTGTAGTTCCACTATTTTTTCAAGTTCCAGTATTATTCATGTGCTCAGCTATTTTCTGCTGAAATAGTGGTGCCCATGGTCTCCTCTCTCCTTATTGGTTTCCTTTTGGGAACACAATTCCTGGATTTTAAATTCAGCTCACTACGCGCTTGTCCATTTTGGGACAGTGCATAAGCACGGGTTCCTCAGGAATGCTCATGCAATTGCTAGTGGGTCTATACATAAGTATAGGGATGTATTCAAATACTGAGTGGAATATGGCCTTGAAATAGCATTCCATATAAACTCAGTAGACATCTGATGTTTATCTGAAATGATCTGGTCTGTTGTAGGCCACCTTCCCTTGGGCTCCATATCTCTCTTCCACTGCCCCCGTCTTGCCTTGCATTTAACATAGCCCCTACTTGGTTCCTGTGGAACCCAAGAAGATTGTGAAGCTGCTCAAGCATGATCAAGGTAGAAGCACAAAATGGATTTTGAAGTACCTTTGTCTTAAGGAATATGCAGATGAACTGTGAGCAAACTCCTCTATGAAGAGATGTGGCATCCATTTCCTCCAATTAAAGTTTCCTTTTTTTGAGCGTCTCAGGATGGGTACCCAGAATCATTTTCGGGTTTTTTTAATTCTGATTTTATTTCTGTTCCTTATCAAAGGCAGGCAAACCTCTGTTTGTTTCAGTCAGGGAATCACATCTGTGCAATTTCAAAATACCAGACCAAAATCCAGTCCATTGCAAGAAAGCAAGGAAAAGCAGTGAGAGAACTGAAATGGACTGACAGCATGTGCTGCCTTCCACCTACCCTCACCAAGACAGCATGCTGAAGGCAAGAAAGCCTCAGGTTGACATTTTGGAAGGAGGCTTAGCCAGATCAGTTAACAGGAATTTTGCTGTGGAATCCCAGCTGACACAGAAAATCCGATGTTCAGATTCTCATGTCTTATTTGGAAACATTTCTGTCTCTCTCTCTCTCTAAAATTTAACATGATATTCTGGAAAGTGAAAATAAATATCATTTAATCTTGTGTACAGTCAGTTCTGACAGTGCCAATACAGTCATTTGAAAACACATTTGTTTTCTTCAGTTAGTGATCCCTGGGGTCAAGGCCTCCCATTGAAAAGCTTAGCTGTACTGAAGAAGAAACCTTGAAATGTGAGACTGTCTTCTGGTCAAACTAAGTAGACCCTTTGAATGCCTTGACTCTAAATCTCTTCACTCTACTTTTGACTGCTTTGGGGGCCCCTGATATTTACTGGCCTTGGGAATTGTTCCTGCTAATGCTTCTAATGACTGTCTCTCTCCTTCCCTGCTTGTGTCAACTACAAACCTATCGGTATAATTTCTTTTGGCTTGTATCAGATTCCTAGCAGTATCTTTTCTGACCCTTTTTTAATTGGAGACTAACTTGCTGCAAAGATTGGAGGAAAAAAAAAGATTATTTTTGCCTTTCTTATAATCTGCAATTTTCACAGGGCTTCATGACAAGTTTGCTTTTTATACTGAACTAGATACACTATGAAAGATGATTTCATGTGTTTTGCAGGCTTTTTTAGCACATGGCTAGTAAGATCAAACTTTACATGCATTTGCTGCCCTAGGTTTGTAAGGCTAAGTTTCCACTACAGTTTACTCACCTGTAAAATGTGGATTCTGCAGAAATGATCTCTCTAGTCTTTTCTACTTCTGTTACAATCCAAATGTTCATATTATAGGTAGGCACCTTAGTCTATACTTGGATTTAAATAATCTATTTGATATTCCAAAAATAATACTAAATTAATTTTATATAAATAATTAAATTAATACAATTAATTTTAGATTTCTTTTAAAAGTTAAAACTGAAATTCAGTGAACCACCTCCAACACTTGGAAACAAGCAGCCCTGCAGCAAAGAACGTCGGAAGCATCAGGTCTCTCAGCCCCTGAAGTTGGGTAATTCTTAGAGAATTAGGGCTTCTCTTTAATTTTCTTATCTTTCAGCAGGACAATTATATTAATTTGTATGCAGAAATTTCCCTCCAAGAATTGCACAATTGCTTCTAATCAAATTATGCCCGTTAAGGTGTTTGAGTAAAATTGCCTCTATTATTTTTCCGTGGCAGATATTAAGCTAACAGTTCCATAGGAGCTTGCTTCATTTCATTGCCCTTTCCTGCAACAACGAAGATTAACTCCAGGTCTCACTGGTCTGTCCTGTCATCACAGAGCTTAAAATGTACATATCTCTCAGTTAGGAGTTTATGTTACCTTTTAAAAGGGAAAAAAAAAAAAAAAAAGAAACCTTTCAACCATATGTAAACGTCGTCTGCTCTCTGAATCTAATGCTCTGCATGTGTTACAGGGAATTCTTCCCTTTCCCTCCCACCTGTTTCTGCAGTTGTCCTACAGCTTGCATAGGATAGGAGCTGCAGGTTGTATTTTTGCATCAGAGTTGTTATGGGCTGGCATGGCTGTAACTCCGAGGACGTACATACATCAATGCAAATTTCCTTCCTTTAAGCAAGCCCTGGAAACTCTGTCACAATGTGATGCTAATATTTAAGCAGTCATCTGGCCTCTTATTATTCTTCTTCAAAGAAAAAAAGGGCATGCTAACTTGCTAACTTCTTCCTTTTGTTACATGCCTTAAGCAATTAAGCTTTTTTCTCCCAGTCCTTTCTAGCACTGATATAAATGAAATGCCATTTAATGGTTAGGAGAAAAAAATCATGGTAGTGTCAAAAGATACTTTGTCCCCCTGGGATTATTTCTTTAAACTGCTTTTTCTAATGCCTAAGTTCTGTATTCCTCCTTACCGGGTTGTTTACTTTTCAAAGGATTGTTTGTTGTATCTCAGTATCTGCAGATACATATATACATAAGAAATACCCTAAGTCTTCTAAGTGTTGCTTACATTAAACTTTACATCTTTACTGAACTGCATTTGGCCTCAGTTGCCCTTTTTCCTCCTTGGAATTAAGCAGGACGGCTTTAAATTTCAGTCTCTTCAGATGTTTTTTTTAAAAATTCAGCTCTATGTTTCCCATGTTTCATAGGATTCCAGTAAAAATTCCTTGGGGCATATCACATTCTCCCAAAGTCAGCTTTCTTACAGTCAAAAACATTTCTGAACTCCTCTAAGTGTTCCTGCCCTAAAGAGCATTTAGAGTCTAATGAAACCATGATCACAAAATCCTAAATGCCCCACACTTCCACTTTAGTTTTCATACAAGCTTAATTTCCTACTCATAAGTTCAGAGTCGCCTGTGACTGTAAACTACTCAGATGCCTGCACGAGGAAACACATGTTTCCCTTCCTCAAGGATCTTTGTGCTCATCAATGTCAATGTGTGGCCTGTATTAATACTCATGAAAATGAAATGGGAGCATTCAAGGAAGAATAATGTTCAGATGATTTTCCTGTCTATTTTCCTCACTAGCAGCCAGGTAAAGAAGTTGCAAGTTGTCATAATTCTGACAGTCTTATGTGGGGTTTTTTTTTTCCTTCTTGTTCTGAAAACGTATGTCAACATCTGAAAACAACTGCTTTGGTAAATGATTATCCCTGTTGTCCTTAATTCTCCTCTAAGCTGACTTTGCTGCTGTGTGAGCCAAAATGTTTATATCTTTCCTTACTTCAAACTCAACATTATCTCTGTGTTGCTTTGCCACCCTCTTCCTTTTATTTGTCCCTCCTGCTAATAAAACCCGCAGAAGGCTTTTGTTTGTTTGTTAGTTTTAGTTAAGGCTTCACATATCAGGCATTTCAGAGGTATCTCTGAAAACACACGTGTCAAATTCAGCCAAGTAAAATAATGATTAGTAGTAACTTGTCTCTGTATAGCATCTACAAGGCACTGAGCACTTAACACATTTTAAATGTTTCTCAACAAGCATGTGAAAAGGGTTTAAAAAAAATAGCATCACTGCATTTCTGCTTCTGAAACACTTGTGTGGCAGAGCAGACAGACCACACTACTTGAGTCAAATGATGAGGCCCTGGCGAAGTTAGGAGGAGGAGAGCCTGATGGCATTGTGCTCTGCTGCCATGCCTAGTGGACACAACCGTCCTTCCACAGGTAGCTTTCTACTTTTTTATCTCACCCTGATTTTGTTCATCTTAATTATTCCTTAGAAGATAGGAAGAGCATTTTTGCTATCATGTTTTCCTCTCAATATGTCACCAAACCCGAGAAGCTTCAGCAGGCTCGTGTCCAGTCTTGCTCACTGTCTTGTTTAATCCTCTTAAGAGACTTAGCAGAAGCCCTAGCTTGCCTCCTTTCTTGTAGGAGCAGATACCAAATGTGTGCCCCTCCAATACTCCCACACACATTTCTGACTTTTTGCTTCATAACTAGCTCATTGCATCAGTATTAGACAGGCACATCCAGTAAAGGAATCCCTCTGGACACCACAGTGTGCAGTCCTCATATGCTGTGCTTTAATCGGTTGCTTCTCTTTGCGTCATCCTGCTCCTTCTCTGCTGTACCTCCAACAAAATATTTCTCTGGCAGCTTCTACAGCTGGCTCTGTTCCCCTTCCTCCTTCACCACCTCTTTCCCTGCTGTCACTTCTGAGGTTTTTAAACCAACCGTGTGTCATCTGTGACCTTCACATCTTCACTGATCTTCCTGAGAACATCAGCCTGCCTCTCTGAGTCTGCTTTCTGATCCCCTAATACCACAACAATCTGACAAGACTGGCCAGAGGAAGAGGGTGTCCTTACCTCCTGGGGGCTAAGTTGGAGTGCTTTTACACCCTGGGTGTTGCACCATATGTTCATCTACAGCATCGGTAGTTTTTCCTCAGAAATGTTCAGACTGGCTGAAGAAATCTCTGACTGACTTTGGGCAATGCCATTTTCCACTCTGGGTGGGTAAAGAGATTGCAACCCCATTGAAGAGCAAGTGTGTAAAGATAAAGCCATCATCTAGGCAGGAGGGTTGGTGGTTTGAGTTCATTGCTCATTTTTCCAAATGCTGTTGACACATAGCAATTAGTGGCAATCTTGGATGTGACAGGTCCAGGCTCAACTCCTGAAAACATATTTTTAAATTAAACTTAGGTGACTGGAGGATTAAGGCTGAGGGAGAGGTAAATGAGGATAGAAAGCTGTTTACCTCCCTAATTAGGGCCTGATTCAGCCAAGCATCCAAGCAAGTGCTTCTCTTCAAGGGCATGAATAGTTAATAGGGACAGTTTCCATACTCAGAGCTAAGAGTGTGCTTACGTGCATTGCTGCATCTGACTATGAAGCAAAGCAATTCCTCTGTGATGGGAACTGAGATGGCCAGCTCAAAGGTTTGTGGAAAGTCAGGAGGTGCCAGCTGATTATTCTTGTTTGCCTGCCACATTGTACGAGAGCACAGTGCTTCAGGAGTGGAGATGCTGGAATAGCTCAAGACAGCATCTTTAGCCAGGTTCTCTTCGGGTGGCTTTGCAGGCAAGAAGGGATAAGACCAAGTTCATGCAGTTTGTAGTTTTAATCAACTGCTCCTGCCGTGACGTTTCCTGCCTGTAATTCTTCTCTGCCTTCCTGGCAGTGGGGGGTCTTACAGCCACCTCTTCACTTATTCATGTTTATTCATGCACAGAAAGTCTCTCTTTATCTCACCTCTCATCCCTTTGCCTCCCCCTTCTCTTGGCCTGCCATTTGGCCTTCTCCTCCCCCTTATCTCTGTCATCTCACCCTCATTTGGACCATCCCTTGTTTTTTATCACTGCCTGTCCTATGCCTGTCCCACACAAACACTCCCTGTGCTCCAGCAGATGTGGTGGGAAATGCAAGGGAAGGGAAGTCTTGGGGGTGGGAGAAAGCCTGGAGCAGGCAAAAGCCACGACAGAAGTCCAGGCTCAGGCAGCACCAAAGACACACTTGTCACAACGGCCAAGAATTCCCTCCTGCCAACAGTCTCCACCACCTACAGCCTATTCCCCATTTCCTACATGAGATCAGACATTCGAAAGAGCTGAACTGTGGTTCAGACCACATTTTGGAGCGCCCAGTGAGACTGGAGCACTGGCAGAGTGGCTCAGCACCAAACTGTTCCCACCAGGGCTTTCTGAAGACCTTGCTGTCAGAGGTGGTTGAGGTGAGGTCACTTGTGGACCTGACTGCTGGTTCGCATTCAGAAGTGGGAGCATGTCTGAAGATCTGTCTTCCTTTCAGAAGCTGTTTATTTTATTTTACAATGGGATTTCAAAAGTCAAGTAATATGTTAACAATACTGTTCACATTTTGACTGTGTTTCCCACCTCATTGTAACCTTTTCTTTTTAAGTGTGCTGTGCCAACTCAGCTCTTGCAGTGGTTTTAGAATGGCAGCACAGAACCATAAGGGACATGATTTATATGAAAATAAAAATGGCTTTTGAATACAGAGGATATGAGACAGAGGTGAGGTTTCCTTCAGCAAATCTGGAATGAAGGGCTAGACTCCTGTCTAATTTCTCCAGCCTTCACAAGAGCTTGCCTGCCTTCAGCTGTTTGTGTTTTATTTTATGGGTGAGTGGGTGCACAAAGGAAGATGACAGCCACAGAGTGTTCATGTGTTTCATCTGAGAAGCCATGAGATGGTTTTAGTGTTGTTAAAAGCAGCTTCTGCTGAGTTTGGGTCAGCAGATGCCTTGACATCAGCCTTTTCAGCATGAAGTCTTCCAGTCAGTGGTTTGCTCAGGGCATAGCTGTCTCGAGGCTGGGTATGCCACAGCACCTAATATTTTTACTGCTTGAAAGACAGTACTTCAAGCCACTGATTGCCAAAATCCTATGCCACCTCCTGCAGAATATGTATCAGTGTTACTTTGGTGCTGCTGAAGATGCTAGCAAAGTACAGTTGTCCCTCTGGGGTACACCCCAGGGCGGTGTGAAAGAGCCATATGGACCAGGTTAGGAGAAATGCATAAAGAGGTCTCCAGTCCTGAGGAAGCGGAACGGTTTGGGGGTTTGTCTCCAAAAGCTTTCATTTCATGTTTTTCAAGTTTCAATCCAAAAATGACAGTAAGTTTCTTTCATTTTCTACTTTTATTTCTTTCGTTATTTTGAAGTTTATTCCCCTAGAAAATGTGGAATGTTTTAAACTTTAACTATGGGGAAAAAAAGTTAAATAGTGTTCCGCTCAAAAAAAAAAAAAAAGAAAAAAAAAAAGAAAAAATTTGGCTTTTCAGTTTTTCTAAGGAAAGCCTAATTTGAGGGGAGGGAGGAGGGAAGGTACTTTTCTGGGGTAGCCTGGCTTTCTTTCAGATTAATCTTAGGTGTCTTCTGTCTCCCACAAAAAATCCACAAGAAGTTTTTGTTCAGACTTCCATCTCTGTCCTTCACCATTTATAATTTCTCTGAAGGGGCAAACAGTTGAAAGGCAGTGGAAGTTTGGAAGTGGTTGTTTAAAAAATAAATAAACCTTCACCTTTCCACTGTATCACCTTTAGAGTCATCATTTGTAAATTAACAACTTCATGATGGAGTCATGAAGAGGTGGGACCTTTGTTACTGTTGCTACCCTGAGATGATGATGTTGATGAGTGCTTAACCACATTCCACACCTTTGTCTCATCTTTGTATTCCACTAAAAACCTCTAGCTATGATTCTGACCTTATCAGAACTTTAAAACATTTTACATTGTTAAATATTTTTAGTAACCTTACTACCTCCCTGGTATTCAAGGAGAGCCTTTATTTTTTTATTTATTTATAAAAAAAAAAACTTTATGGTTGAGTTGCAGGGGAAAGTGAGCCTTGTAGATCTAAACAACTTCTAAAAGTTTGTTTTGTTGCTGAATAAAACCCTAGAAAATTATCTCTGTGGCATAAACATCCACAGTACTTGTCATGAACCAGGAAACTGATCTTCATGCCCATCTTGGATGCTCCCCAAATTGTCTGATGTCCCAGCTGGATGGGTGAAAGAGGAGACAGTAATTACCTGCAGGGCAAGGGAGACTTAAACATTAAAGAGCTTTATGGCTAGGATCAGCTGGAATTTTTGCTCATTCCTCACATATAGCGTCTGAGCTCACCAAAGCAGGCAATATGAAAAATATTAACAGGATTCAAGAAGACATTAGTAATAGATTAAGAGTGCAGGCCTCCCTTGCAAGACTTTTTTCTTGATTTTTTTTTCCTTTCAGCCAGAAAAGTCTAAAGGTGAGTAGGTGAAGTCAATTTTAATAATTCACAGACAATAATGCATCTATTTCTCACTTGACAGAGCTAGCGTTTAAACTATTAGCATTGTCTGGCATAACATAAAACAGGATCAGTCACTCATCCCTTTGAAACCTCTAACCTGGCCTCATTTAAATTTCTTCCTTCCAGCTTTGCCAGTACATTTTAATAGTCTTGGTAGAGCTCTCAGCTGACTTGTGACTTCAGACTTTATCTACCAGGTTGTGGTTAGGCATGGAGGAAGACAGCACCATTTCTTGTCAGCTTTTTCTGTATGCAATGACACAGAAACCTCAGTGCTACAGATAGCCATTGAAATTCAAAACAGACCACTTGACTGCTTAACAGCAATGAGGTTTTAAATCACATTTTCTTTTTGGAACACCATGCTGTAGTTTTTGAAAACACTCTTTTTTCCTTCCTCCAGACTGCTGAACTGGTACTACTTTGCAGTCATGCTTTGTATTGAATAGCTGAAAGGGGAAAGGTGGATTAACAATAATGAAAACAAAAAAATGTGTTTTAAAATAGGACGCCTGCCTGTTTTTTTACAGTAATCTGTGACAAGTTCATGTTTATAATTCACTACAGCTGTTACCAAGTTAGTGCTTTGCAGACCTTAGTTTTACAAATTTCCAGATTGGGTAGCTAGGAGTTGAGTTGCTTTTGTTTTCATTTTTTTCTTTTGTTTGACCCATAAAATACTGCACTTCCACCTTCTGATTTAGAATGCAAAAACATACATTAAAGCTTCTTTACAATAGCAAAGACGTCTGACTAAAGCAATTGGCTCCCACTATAGTTTTTTCTTAGATAACAGTTGTAAATTTCCAAACCTCTAATCTTTGGCAGCATTTCCCTCTTGATCCTAGTTTCTGTTTCCATGTTTTGGGGGAGATTAAAAAGTGGTTGATGAAGGTGAAATTGGAAACAGAGGAAATATGAGGTTTTAAGAAAAGCTCAGGTGAGTGAGAGGGCCAAGTTTGCCCTGTGCACTTAATTAAGTTCTTAAATATGGCTTTGTGGAGGATTTCCTATTCCAGACTAATGCCTAGAACAATTATCTTTGATACCCTTGGTAGCATAGCTCGCTGTGACTAAGAATACCCTGGATGCAAACATCTGCATCCAGCAGCTACCTCAGCTAGTGACTTGCTTTCAGGGGAAGCAGCTGTCAGGGCCAGGACTGCTGGGGGGGAGACTTCTGGAAGAAACTGTCCATGTGCACAGGTACATGGCAGTTGATGTAGGTGCTCTGACTTTTGTGAGGATCAGCACTGTATGCCAGAGTTCATCAAATGGGCATTTTGTACATTGACATGCAGGCAATGGAGCGGAAGGTTTGGCCCCAGCACTGGGACAAGGCAGACCGCTGGCACTTGTGTCACTTGAGTATGTCTCATTGGGACTTGGAGCTGGGAGGGACCACTTAGAAACATGACAGAGCGGTTGGAATCACTGTTGCTTTTGACTGGGACTACCAAGGATTGTCCCATTTATGGTGGTAAGAGGAAAGCATGTCTGAAGGGATGTGTGTGGTGGTCAGAGGAATATAATCAATAACTCATGCTCCACACACCAATGAATGCCAGTGACTGCTAGAGACAGGAGCTAAATGCATCAGATATGAATGCATCCTTGGTTTGTGTATCAACTGCCCCTTGTTACCAACTACTTTTTTTTCTGTAAAGCCTGGAGAAGTCGGGGTTTCCTTCAGGTCTTCCATTGTCTTTGTTAACAGCCGAGAACTCAGCTGGACACTGTTCGCAGTTGCCAGTGAGCAAAACTTCACAAGACATAGTATATTGAGAATGGCCCCAAACACGGGGTGATGGGAAGGCTTTCTCAGTGTTCCCATGTAACCTGTCAAAGGCAGTTCAGGAGACTGACACGCTCCAGTAGATGTATCACATCTGCGTGTCTCTTCCAACAGCCATGAGTAGATTGTTGAGGCAGAGGAAGGAACTTTATATCAAGTTCCTCTACAGGAAAATGTTCGTTTTGGATCAGGATTCAAAGTGAATGAACATCCAATTAGACTTTTCTGAGTTTCCCTTTCATTCATTACTATCAACTGGCCAAATTTTGACCTTATAATGAGTACCACCTAAACATTTTAGCTATCTCTGTAGAGATGCCCTTTGAAGAAAGGCATTCGGTTGATATAAATTATTTTAATATGGGCTTTAGATATTAAGAGAGATTCCTGGGTAAGGAGAGGGAGGGTTAGACTTCTCTGTAAGGATACCCGTTTAAACTGTAATGCAAATGTGAGGAGATGACGTGACAATGCACTGGTGGAGGTAAACAGGCTCATTTCTGTGGAAAGGGTGTTGACGAGCAGTGATTTTTGGGAAGCCTCCAGACAGAGTCCAGACACTAACTTTAGGGATTTAGGCAATATAAAAGTGATTATTAAAAAAAAAAAAAAAAAAGTTTATATCAGCTGTGCCTGCAGTTTTTTCTTTTCTTCTTTTTTCACATACTTTTGTTCTATTAAACATTTCCAGAAACACTTGTACAGTTAAGCCTAGCACTGTGAAAAGGACTAATACCCCTTTTGATAGACTCTTCCTGTGTTGCTTTTGTGTCAAATTGACTACATTTCAGTTGCAACTTTAGGCTTCTTAAAAAAAAAATATATACAGGGCCTTAAGCCTGATAGACCTTATGTGGACCTGACCTGAACTAAAATGATCACATGAAATATCATGTTGGTAAGTGGTCTTGCATATTCACATGGCCTTAGGCATAGATATAGAGATGGCTCCCTCCAAAACTAAGTTCCAGGCATGCTGACAAAACCGTTTACTCGTGTCCCAAATATTGTTTTGGTTTTGTTTGTTCTTATCCCCCAAATTAATTTTTATTTTGCCTAATAAGGTGATGCTTTGGGGAGGGGGAGTTTTGTTCCTTCTTTTTTGCACAAATGCTTCTACAAAGCATCCCACTGATTGCTGCTGCAAAAAAAGCAAACATTGCTTTTTCTGTAGCCTTAGATTCCTCCTGAAAATTTTTTTTGTTGCCCTCAAAATCATTACATTAGTGATGGGCTATGACTTCTTGGGCATCCTGGTGACCACTGTTGTTTCTTGATGTCTCCTCACACTGCCCTGTATCTCTATTTTATTTGTTCCCTATTTCCTAAACTGAAGGCATGTGCATGCGACTTGAATTACTGAGTTAGGTTGAATAAAGGAAATGATCTGGTCACAGGAGATGCAGACCTCCACCTGCAAGCAAAAGCTGAGGCAAGTGTACCAAACCTAGTTCACTGGCTGAGTAACAAGACAGTGTTTCAGTGCCCTGAGACCCAAGGAGCTCATCCTCTTACTGGAAACACTTTGGATACCATCTTTAAATGTTTTGCAGTATTTTTATTAGTATTTTCACTCTTCAGTGGATCAGTGGAACCCTATTCTGAAATTTTAGGCCCTTCTTTCTTTGCATTAGAGTTTCAAATTAATGGTCTGCAACTGTAAACTCACGTACTTGTACTGACATTTTTTAAGTATAAAGCTCTCTGGTGCTTGCAGTTAAAGGAAGATCCAAAGAAAATGAGAATATCTGGCATATAGCCGTGGGCTCCACTATCAGCTCATTAGCTAATTTTACAAATTTAATCTTCATGTGGAAAAAATGTTATGACATAGTGGCTTGTTGGCTGTATCATTTAAGTGTTATACTGGTAACTATGTTACTATAAATTTCAAACCAGTGCACGTTTTCAGCAGTTGCAAGGTATCTTCAGAAACATCCCTGGTGGCATACTTTAGAAAGACCTATTTTGTGTTCAAAAGGACTAAAACATGGTTGGAGGTAAATGTGGTTTAATCTAGCCGTTTTAAGGATTGTATGGCATCTGTCTTTTTCTTCTTTCAAAAAGATGCAGCTAGTATCTAATAGATCCAAGTAGACCTGTCCACTAGTTTTTCTCCTAAAAATAGAAAATTCAGGGTTAGGGATCAGGTGATTTAGTGTCACTGGCATGCTGTGTGCCCTAGCACAAGTTATATACATTTTCTGATGCTAAAGACTCAGAAGGTTTTGTGTAGAGGGTTTGGGAACTTGTTTTCATTTACACTGTGACCTTTCTGTACTTCTTCGACATTGAAACGGCCTTTACAGGGGAAGTTGTTTTTTATTTTATTATTATTATGATTATTATTGTTGTTGTTGTTGTTGCTGTTGTTATTGTTATTATTCAACTACTTAAGCAAAGGCTCAGGTTTCAGCTTAATTCTGCTACTGGCATATGTCATGTGGAGAGTGTACAGTATTTCTGCAGGGCTGAGGCTTGTCTCCTGTTTCTTCTCACTCTGTGCTTGTGGACAGGGTGACTGTACCTCTGTTGAGAAACATTGTCTTCATACTTTATTATTCTCCCTAGCCTTCCACTTAACTCTTTGTACTGTGATCCTCTATCACCCATCTTCCTGTATCACCATTAGTCATCCCAGTATTTTCCTTCCTCTTTCCCCACAATTGTCTGTTATCACTCAGTTCTGCCTTTTTAAATGTATTTAGACATTGCATTTTTACTGTTACATCTCTTCAGAGCTAAAATACTTCTGGTTTACGTAATGCCTTTTTTTTTTCCAAAAGAAATACGAGATTCTTGCCCCAGAACACAAATTCCCTCCTATTACTCCCCAGCACCTACTGCTGCTCTCTGCTTTTTCTGCCCAGCTAGCTGAACACGCAAAGTATCTTCTTGATCTTTCTGCAGAAATGGAATTTTAGGCTTTATTCTAGGAGATGCCTTTTGAAAAGATCCCTGAGAATCCCGAGTTGTGCTTACCCAGAACAAAAGCGAAAAAACATATGCCTGGAAGTACTCTACAGGCAAAAAAAAGGGAGAGAGTCCAACTTTTTGATCTTTTTTTCCCCAGATATTGGTAAGTAAGTGAAATAGAACTTGATTTGGTGTTCATTCTTGATGAGATGCATGTGCTGTGCACATACATGTGCTTTCTCTCTCTTTCTTCTCTGTTTAAATCCCATTTAAACAGTGCTCAGTGACTGCTGGGAGTTGTAATCCATGTGCAACTCTGTCATGAGGCAAACACCAGCTGGAGGTACGGCTCTACAGAGTGGTCTGCAACCAGTTGAGTTGCTGAGGAGTCATAAAAGAGGGAAAAAGGGGTTCATGAGAACTCAGCCAGTGCCTTTTGGAAAGTGTTTCTCACACTCTCTTAAGAGCTACAAAGTCTGTATCTTGTACAGTTTCTTATGCTTAGCCAGGGACAAGACTACAAAACAGAAAATGACAGAACTTCACAGCCAACTTGGTACTGTACAGATTTGTTTGACAAGGTATTTCACACAGCTTCAGAGTAGACTGAAAGCACCTATAAAAATCTGCTGTTTACTACATAGAAAGAAAACCAAAATCTTTAGGGTTTTATTGAAGGAAACTTTTTTTCCCCCTGCCGGAATCACCAACAATGTGAATATTTCTACTTGGTTCTCTACTTCTGATAGGTGTTGCTGCTACCCATCTCTAAAGTCCATGTCTGCGTGTATTTGCAGAAGGTTATCCAAAGAAGCACAGATGTTTGGAAGTTTACCATTCTCTTAATTAAATAACATGTTAGGGTATATTTATAGCTTTGCTGATTCAGAGCCATGGGTTAACTCCTGTACTCCAATACTATTGAGTAATTGCCCAGAGCACTATCCTAACACTTCTGTAAAACAAAGCGCTAGGGACTGTTAGTGTAGAAAACTGTAGAATTTTATAAGGGAATTTTAATAGGGAGCACTATTAAAAATGAATACCTCTGTTTATGGGTATTGGCTAATGAGTGGAACAATAAAAAAAGATGCTAAGCAGCAACAGCTTCAGCAATAGAAAAGATAAATAATAACAGATAATTGTGAGGGGTGAATATACCATAGTTGTTATTCCTGATTTTTCCTGCCTGATTTCCTTGATGTTATGCTCAAAAATAACAAAGTAATTGGTACCTGTGTTGTAGCAGAGCAGATCTAGGGAATGTTTCATGATGCTGTGAATTATAACGTGGCTACAAGAATATTTGGACTTCAACATTTTTGAATTAAGTACATGCTGTTATTTACCCTTCCTGCTTTGCAATAGTTTGCCAAGGCAGCACACTAAAAGATTAGTGAAATGAGAACCTTGGGAACTGTAGTTAGTGGAGAACAAGAAGGTAGCCTTAAAAATGGTGTACATCCTCTTAGGAAAATATGTTGAATTGACGTGGGCTGTGAAACAGATCTCTTAACACCTGACATACACTACAAATGGAACCATTGGTTCCTGGGGTGAAATTGATTTTAATGTACTATGGTGCTGGCTCCTGTCATAGACCACCTTGCAGCATACAGAGGCCAAAGAGTTAAAGTATAGAAATGATCACAGTCAGATGGAGGCTGAAATCCTGGCCGCAGCCTTCAGTGGAACCCAGGTTTCATATGCATGGTCTGTTTTCACAAAAATGATCCCACTGCCTGGGGAGTGAATGCTCTCAACAAAATCCTTTATGCCCTTCAGTGAGGGTTTTCAGTGAGGCGACTGCCAGGGGAAGGAATGGGAATCCCACCCCACATCTGGGCAGTGTAAGAAGGAGAACTGCAGTCACAATGTCTTTTCTTTTCTTAAGGTAATTTGAAGAACTGTATGTAGAGACACACAGACACACACCTACTCACTCACACACTCACACACTCTCCTCCTCCCCTGTCAGTTTGTAAGCCTTTGCCTCCTTCTCTGTTTTTTTCTGATGAAATGCTGCAATTAGAAGGCTTATGAGTATCACTGTACAGCTCTCTGAAGTGGTGGTTTAAAGAATGAGTTTAAAAGGCTTTCCCCTTCTATGTGACTGCAAGAGTGCTAAAGCTCCATTGCCATTCAGATGCTTTCACTTACTTGCTGTGACCAACTGAAAGTCAGCTTTGAAGCAAAAAAGTGAGTGATACCATGTTTAATTCACTCCCAAACTCAGTGCCTCAGACAGTAATCATGCTAATGTTTGAGTAGGGGCTTAGGACCTCAGAGCTGCAGGCGGATCCCTGGGATCCGAGTTCTGCTTCGAGGTGGAATTTGTGAGCGAGGCATCCCCTCCAGGGTTACTCACAGAGGAAGGAAGGGGTGGCTGCTGTCTTGGCCCTTGGGGTTGAAATGCTTGCCAGCAAGGCTGGAGCTCTATGAAAAGGTTGCAGTTCAGCACAGTTGTGGTATAAATACTCCCCCACAGCCAGGATCAGTGGAAAGACAGAGACACTGAGTGAGGGCTTACTTTAGCAGTAAATTTTCACCCTTTGGAAAACAAGTATGTTATTTCACCACCCTTACCCTATTCAAAGGTTCATAATATCAGCATGTCAGAAGTGACCTTGGTTTTCCAAGTCAGCTAATACTGACTGACAAGCATTGTTGACATGATAAAGGAAAGCAGTATATTTATTGGAAGTAACCTTGCCCAAGCATGACTATCTTCAGTAATGACTAAGGTGGCAACTAAGGGGTCATTTCTGTTGATTGTCTTATTCAGTTTCCATCGGATAAAATGCTGGTGTGTTATTTGGGGGTGCCAAGAGTCGAGAATAACAAATTCTACTTAGGCGGCACGGAAAAGTACAAGTGAAAAATCGGGCATGTGGTCAGTAACAATTCTGACCTTGGACTGGAGAAATGTGACATCTGTGCAGACAAGCAGAAGGGTCATTGTACATTTTCAGAGTTAAAATGAAGTTTTTCAGTGTCCAAGTCACTTGCATTTTGTGGTGAAAGGAATAGTATTTCTTCAAAATAAAAATGTTCTTCGGGAAAACAAAACAGTAGTTACGGCTTCAGTAAGATTTTCAACTTAAGAAGCTTTTTGTGACTTTAAAGTTCTCTTCATATTCAGTCCTAAATTCTTGATCTAGGATTTGTGTAACATAACATACATTATGCTTGGCTCCTTAAACACGTTTTTATTGTTACTGTGCTCTTTGCAACCTTGGAAACTTTTTAATTCTTCCTTTACATTTGTGAGTTCACAGCTATCTCTGTGTGCAAGGCAAACATTGGCTGTAAAATGAGCAAGTAAAACACCTCCCTGCAATTAAGAAAGGAGGTTGTTTCCTCAGTGGAAACAATCTGCATTGGCCATAGCAAGAGCTACAATTCAATTCAAGCATCTCATTTAACACTTCAGATTGTCTTTGCATATATGGGCTAGAGTCCAACAGCATTAGGAAATCCTTGGTGGATAGTAATCTGGAACACAAAAAGCAGCAGTCATACTTCAACACAATTGATAGCCTTTACTTACTAGCAGTCTTCAGGCTAAATTATCATGGAGATGCAATTAACTGTCTTTCACTGAGAGGGTGGGTCCTTCCCGATCTAGAAGAGGTCACAGATGGGGCAGTGTGGCTATGTGGTTAAAGCATAATTTGACTTGCTCAGAAAGAGGTCCAGACTCCAGACTCTTATCCTCAACACATGCAGTCAGACAGTAAGAAATGCCATATACCACCAGCCCACCACAGCTGCCACCAGGCGTGATCCATCCAGACTGCAAATTCAGACTTTTTTTTTTTTTCTTTCTTCCTGTGTTTTCTGTCAAGCCAGTAACTTTGACTTGCATCTCTGACTCGCCCTGAGGAAAGGGACATAATCAAGTGGGCAGTCTTTAGTCTTGTTGACTCTGTGTAAGGGAAATAGATTATAATCTTTGCTCCAGGTATTTGTTGTACTGAATACCCTCCTATGGGCTCGAGCATTTCATTATGCATTTCGTGGGGCTCCTCAAGTTAAAAGCTTCAAAGTGTGAAGGAGTTTCATTATCAAAGCTATGATTGGCGCCATGTCCAAAATGTGAAATAATTGAGTTAGTAATTTGTTTACTTGTCTGGGACAAAGTAAATAAAGTGTCATTTCTTGTTGAGAGAACACACTTTCTTGGCAGATCTTAACATAGATGTTTCCAGCAGAATCCTCTCTTTTGAGCCTGTGTAGTGTAGGAAGAGTAGTGTTGGCTTCCCCGTTCAGTTCGAGATTTGACAATGCCCAAGGGAAGGGATGCGTCAGTTTTAAGGAATCCCCCACACCCCACAAAACTTGGAAATTTTACATTTATAACATCATGTCTGCCTTGAGGAGGCAAAATGTTGTTATCAGGATTAACCTTAAACTATTTTTTTATGTTATTTTCAGATGGGCATGTTTGACTCAAAAGTCAGCCTGACTACCACTCTGTATCAATTCTTAATATTATATGGACAGCAGCATTTAAGTGTTACCTTATGTATGAATAAGCAAGGTACAATCAAGTTTTGAAGAGATGTGAGGATCTTTAGCTGGTATTAACTGCTGTACCTTCTTTGACTTGTTTTTCAGTGCAGTTTTAAAGGCATGCATGAGGATTCGGGATAGCTTTGTTGACACAGCCCATTCAGAGCTTCTCTTCCTGGAAAATACCCACAGGCTGAGCAAGCTTCATGGGCCTTGTCATTAAACACTCTATGCCTCCTCCCATTGCACAAGTGTCGCTTGGTTGTATTGGATGTTCTCTCACAAGAGTTTAGACATCAGTTTCTTCCATATTTTTTTTTCCCTTTTTGTATGCAGGGGAATCAGACTAGTGTATTTGGGATGGGATGACAAAGATTGCTACAGCTACAGAGACTTAGCCATTTGCTTTTTACACTTCCTGAAGTGGATTCTGAGCATGGAAATGGGAGCTCAGTCTCTTCCCTCTGTTATTCAGTATGTTATATTGCATCTACCCTGTCCTTCAAGTTCTGCAAGCACTTGTCTTGAAATCCTGGCCTGCAGAGATGCATGTTGAGCTGCACGCTCCTGCTGCATGTTCTGATTTCTCCCTGGGGCCAGGCAAGCCCAGGGAAGTGGCAATCAAAGCAGTGGCACAAAGTCCCAAGTAGGACTCGCATGGAGTCCCAGTGAAGTTGCAGTGCTCCTGTTCTGCAGAGACAATGCTTTTCAGGTGCTGGATTGAGCACCAAGAAGAACTAGCAAAAAGGGAAGGTTGTTGTTGGTCTCCAGAGAGAAAAGAGCAGGGAGAAACAGAGTTTGTGCATGAGTGGGTTAATGGAAAGAGCTGCAGTATCTTTACCTTCACTCCTGTCCTTCAAAAGCCATTGGAGACTGAGTGGTACAGGCCCCTTGCAGACGTTAAAAGTGTTTCTGAGGGCAAGGAGGAGAGCAGTATAGCTATTATTTGATTCTGGAGGAGCGTGTTCTCAGCATCCCTAGATGTAGAAAATTCCTTGAAAAATCCCAGTAGATTAATATTTTCCTGTCTGGTGAATCTGGCACAAAAACTACGATCTGGGAATTAGGATCAGTTTTAAAATTTTACAGATCATGAGAAATCAAACCATAGGAATGTCACTAATTGATTTCATGAGGTGTTCATCTCTGTACTGCCGGGAGAATAACTGCTATATTTAACTAAGCAACAGCTCTTCAGCCAAAAACAGCAGATAGCCCTAACTCATTAGTCAGCTAAGCTTCATTTCTCACTCCCACTGCCTTCCATCGTATCTCTGGTGGCACAAAGCCCACTGTAAAATTGGAAGTTGCCTTTCATATAGCTAGACTGCACTGAAGGAGCAGCGTTAAATGCCTTTCACGCATCCTGCTTTTGTCACTAAGATTTATTTAAAGGATAGACAATTTCCATCCCTGATGGCCTTTCTGCTTTAATCCAATTATTTCTCCAAATGTGCTAATAGTCTCATATATGCAGTTTTCAGAATGAAATAAATTAAGTCATCAATGTAAAATGATGATGTTTGAGGGGTGTTCATCCACATTTTCAGCCTGGAGTGAGTGCTGGTTCAAGAGGCAACACAAATCTCAAGAATGAAAGTTAAGGCGATCCTTTACTTGAATTGCACTGTGCCTATAACTTCAGATGTGACTGAGGAAGACTGTGAGGACTAGCTGTGTTTAATACACCTCCAGCCTTCAGAAGGTGCAACCAAATCCACCTGCTTCTGAGTGCCACGCTTGCCTTTCTGTTTCCATGTATGTAAGCCATTCATGTTTCCCATATCTTTTCTGGGATTTTCAATACAATGTGGCCTTTCTCCTTGGTGGCTTCACTTTATCACTTGAAGAATCAGAACCTTAAAGAAACCCTGTGAAACGCTGTGTAAAGAGGTAACTCATAGGGTCACCAGGCAGCACTTCTGTACGCAAGCAGCCTTGCTGAACTCCAAGTAGGTTGTGGGTATCCCAAAGGATGGAAGAGCTGTAGGGCTTGTAAGGGACAAGGTTGATTGGAACTGAGACGTGGAGCTAAAGGGTCCCTTTTCCTGGCACCATGGGTGGCTTGAACTGGTAGCATGAACAAACTGGAAAATTGAGTAGTGAAGTTTTGTTGTAGTTGTTCACCTTTGCAGACTAATGGAGAAAATCTGCTGCATGACAAGGTAGAAGACAGATGCAGCCAGTGGATGGGGGGAGGGCATCTCTGCCGGTGCTCATCACAGAAAGCCATAATAGTCAAGGAACTGGTCAGGTTACAGCCTTAGAAAGTCTGTCCCCAAATGTCCCGAGCACGTAGAATCATAGAATCATTTAGGTTGGAAAGGACCCTTAGGATCATCAAGTCCAACCAGTAACCTAACACTAAGTCCACCACTAAACCATGTCCCTAAGCCACACATCTACTCATCTCTTAAATGCCTCCAGGGATGGTGACTCAACCACTTCCCTGGGCAGCCTGTTCCAGTGCTTGATAACCCTTCCAGTGAAGAAAAGTAATCTACATTAGGCCAAGTTTAGATTTCAGAGCCCCACAGGAAACAAGCTCATAGACATATCAATTCTGTTGAAAATATGAATGGGCAGGAGTTTCTTGAATCAGGAATTTTTATGACTGATGAAGATCATTGTGTAAACACAGGTTTCATTCCTAGGTGCATTCCCAGCAGCACACTTTGGTCTGTGATTAAGCCAACACATATCCATTGAAGTGAACATACTGTTGCCAGGATGAGATGGTTGTTTGAGTAGAATGGTGCTTCACTTAGTGGCTGAACTGAGCACAGTGACCAGCTGCTGAGAAGAAACAATTTCAAGAGACTGATAGGCTTGGGTTTGAGGTTCCCCCTCCTTTGCTTTTCTTGTTTTATACCAGTGCATCTGACACTGTTCATTTTAAATGTTCTCAGATTATGTGGTTGCTTCTAACTGAAATATATTATGCATGTGTAGGTTTTTCACCTACCAAAAATATTTTGCTTATTTTTTTTCATAGAAGTGCTTCATGTGCAGATACTTACCCACAAGGAATTCTAGTTGCATTGTAAAGTCAGAGGAACCTCAGCTCTTTCATAGACTTGGATTGCATTTGTTGGTGTTAAAGAGCAACTGTTTGCCATAATCTGTTCTTTTATCTGTACCTTTCCAAAGTATTTCCTTTTCTTTGTGTCCCTCACAACTTTTCTACCTTTGCTGATCCTAGCATAGAAGTACTCTTGCTGTATGCTGTTTCTCTTTCCAACAGGGTTTCTTTGGCTTACTGCTTTAAAGATCTGCAACTTGGTCTTGGAATTTCAGGCACTTAAAGGCTTTAACTTCCCTGCTTCCATCTAGTTTGTATCCACTTAAAACAGGGCATGATCAAACTCCACCTACTTACATCTCACTTTTCTGACTCACGGGTATATATTTATACCTGAGTTTTTCAGTAGATTTAAAATAACAGCTTTTATTTATGGACATCCCGTCCTTACCTTTTTCTGTGCCAAAATGATGCAATAGTAAGAATTGGCAGTTTTAACATTTCCCTTGTATGAAGGTTCCTGGTTTTGTTTGTATCTTCTAAGCACCAGTGTACATGCATTGAACAGATCCGTTTAGTTTTCAGGGGAAATTAATTTGCTCTGGTAATCAACAGATGTCACACAAATCTGGAGTACAAACCCTTCACTGCTGGCAACTATACATGCATAGACATACGTGCCTATATTTTTATACTCCTAATGAGTTATCATTTGCTAGCAGAGGCATTTTATTCTTTTTTTTTTTCAGGAGCATTATTGCTGCTTTACCCTGGAGTAAGTAAAAGCTGATCACATCCCACTAAATCTTCTACTGGTCACAGTTCACAAAAGTGTTTATGATCCACAAAATTCAGATCACTTTCTCTTGTCTTTTCCCTCACTAAATATGTCTGCCCAGGCTAATTTAAACTTAAAGAGGATCATCAAGTGAACCACATTTACCAATATGATTGTCCCCATGGGGAAATTTGGTAAATGTTGCAATGCCTCAAGAATTGCTGAACTAGTAATCAAGCAATATCTTCAGGGTCTGTCCTGTGTACTTCGGGCACAGTTGCTCGACGATCCCACAAAAATGTCGTCTTCTGCTTTGGTTGCCGTAGGTCTCTGAGCCTTTCAGGTTTTGTGACAGTCTTGGCACAGTTCGAATCAGGTAGAGGAACGAACAGTACTGGGGAGAGCGGCCAGGGCTGGCCAGGTGGGAGCCACAGCTCCGCAGCAGGATCAGAGCCTGGCGTTCACTGCAGGAGGGAGCCAGAGATCTCCAAGAGCGGTTGTGTCCATCAAGTTGTAGAGAAGCGGGGGGCAGCTGCTGAAGTCAAATTTCATATCTGCCTGCGTTCAAATTTAGTAGTGTTTTCCCACCCAGGGACTATTTCCTCTCTGCAAAAGCTTTCTTACATATCATATTTATAAATGTGTATAAACACAATATGTGTATCAGTAGAGGGAGAGATATATAAATATATACATATGTGTGTGTGCGCCTATATATGTAAATATACGTATGTATAATACACACAAAACTTAAGTATACATTAACCAAGATAAGCTGTGTTTGCCAGTGCTTTAATCTCAGTGGGAGACTGTTATTGCTGGAGTCAGACTCTTGAGCACCAGCTGAGGATAGGAAACGAGATTCTGGCATGCAGGGTGTGGGAGGACTATCTCTTTGTCTACCCCCCCTTATTTTGGTTCAGAGTACATACACAAATAACATTCACATGTGGCCACGAGTGATGTAATGCATGCAACTGACTCCAAAAGAAGCTTTTCTTGTGAGCATAGCCCCTTCAGCACATGCATCACTTTATATCACTATTAAATAATATGTTTTCACGCCACAAGGTAATATGAATCATTTCAGAATGCAGGGTTTTTTTCTGGGAGAAGTTGGAAACATATTTGTATTTATACCAACTGTATTTCTTTACATATGGAAGAAGATATGTTTGTCTGCATAAGTCTGTATACAGCTGTATATGTGCATATAGACAGAGAGGTATGAGACAGGTTTCTTCTGGCTTGACAGATTGTTGTATTTTAATCTGTTTTGTTTGCCTTTGCTTTTCGCTTGGAATTCGGGGAGCCTCGTGGCACTTAGATGCTGCTGTCTGTAGCTTGATCATCAGGTTAACGCTGTGATTTCCTGTGTCTCTGGAGTCTGTGGCTGCAGGGCACCCAAAGCACTGGAAAGCCTCTTTTCTTGCAAACATGTTTGTGCTCCACACAGCACAGACCATTTCCAGTTGTTTAAATTAAATACCACAAAGGCAAAATTTGCCTAAATTGCCAATGCACTGGGTGGGAAGTGGAATAATAGAAAAAAGGCAAATTTCTTTGGGCCCTGGGGGAAATACGAAGGCGGTGTTTGGAAAGTGATCACAAAACTGCAGCATCTATTATTAAAAAAAATATTTAGGAATAAAGTCATATAAGGTTTCTTCACACTGGCCCAAGAAACAATGGTTCACATTTTCCCTCTGGCTGACAGAGGGTCACTGGGAGAAGGCCCTGTATGAAGCGCAACTGTACTGAAGAAAACAGTTACATCAGTGTGAAAAGGGGCATGTGAAATCAGATTCAGAGCCAGCATGAAAACCTTCTTAGCAAGGGCTGTTTTAACACACATGGAAGGTATTAGTGCAGTCCCTCCCCAGATAGCACAGATAGTGTCAGAAAAAAAAATAGCTTTCCTGGATCAAGTATAGATTGCCAGGGCTTAAATTGCATGATAATGAGCCTGTATTACTGCTATTTATTTTAAGTACCGGCAATGTATTTGGCATCACACAAGGCAAAAGTAAAGAATTTCTTCATCCTAAAGAACTTGTGGTATGAAAGCAGACAAAGGTAATGTGACAGATGAAGAGACGTACAGGAAGTATTGTAGTCAAATGTAAAGTATTTTCCTTTATGGTGAAATGACACCTTGTTGGAATAAATTCTGTATGGCCCCAGACAGGCCCCAGCTCCCCATAATCTAATTTTATAATTGGCTTGAAAATACAAATGCAGTATTTTAATCCCCACAAAACAAAAAGATTTGAAGGAGACTGGATGTTGGAAGCAACCATAAAAAACTCTGCCTCAGACCGATCAACCTAAAGAAAAAAATTCCAACCCATTCTTTTAATTTCTTTTCTGTGATTTTCAGCAATTCAAATAGGTCTCCATTACCTTTAATTTCCATTTAAGTAAATCATTATAAAGAGTACTGAAAGCCACAAAACCCCAAGGATCCTCCCGACTTACACAGTTTACTGCTAGAAAGCAGCTTGTGCTTGGAGTTTGCTCTGTCCCTTTCAACATACCCTTTGTAATTCCTGCAGGTGGAGTTCGAGCTGGTCTTTAAGGCACAACCAGCCTTGTCTTTCCATTTGGATTGCAATCTAAAAATGAAAGCTAGCTTTACAGAGCTGTGTGAACGTCTCTGTCAGGTTAGGGGGAACCCTATCATTATCAGCAATGGGTATGTGAAGGGATCTTCAACGATCAACACATTACTTTCTGTTGGCCTTAGAAGTGTGTGTGCCTCATGTCTGCATGGTGTACCTGTTACGAGAGGAAAGTGAGACAGTTTGAGAGGAGGTGGTTGTGGCTGCGAAGCACTGCCTGTATGCTGCTCTGGAAGATGGGGTGCATGAACGGTGTTTGTACCTCCTTGAGCTCGGCTGGGAGCCAAATCCAGTGGGCCGTTCCCAAGAATCACACCCTGGTGTCAACAGTCTGCATATAAAGGGTAGTTGTGGGCAAGAACTGGGCTTTTGTACTGTTTTGTTGACTTAGCTTTCTACCCAGCATAGGAATGTTCACCATCCAGTAAAAATAAATCCTGTCTTTTTTTGCCAGAATCTGTTTTTTGGTTGACTAAGTGGCATCCTGACTCATTTGTGATTAGGGGTGGGTGTAGGTTGGAAGAGGATTTACTGAAGAGGTTGTATTATCTTAAAGTAGATCTATACAAAGAAATATTTAAGCAATACTCTGCCTTTGTATAGAGTTTCAGCCCACAAATAAGCTTCAAATGGGCTTTTACAAAAGTCACTTCGGTATTTTCAGAGCAATGGGATAGGCAGCACATTTGTTGAATCTTAAGAGCGTTACATGGGATTAACTTAACATTTAAGGCCAGAAAGCCACCTGATCCCAACCTGGGAGGAAAGGCTTAGAGTTCAAAGTGATCTTGACTGTTGAGAGAAATGGTCTGATGTGAACAGGGTATGATTCAACAAGAACACATGCAGAGTATTGTGCTTAAGGAGAAGATAGCAAATCTTCCAGTATAGGATGAAAAACAAGAGCTAGAAAGCCATTTTCCAGAAAAGAGTTTAGGGAGATCATAGGGGATTGCCGTCTAAGACTTGTCAGGGTTGTCATAGTATTGCAGAAAAGCCGATATCCTACTGGAACTGTGAACAGGAAGGTTGTGTCTAAAACGTGAAGTGATCCTTCTACTCAGTGCTGGCAAGGCACAGGATGGCATCTGGTTTTGCAACAACAGGATAGTGTCTGGTTTTGCACACCACATTGCAGAAGGACATAGGTTGATTGACTCAGGGAAAAGGAATAAAAACAATTGAAAGTTTAGAAAACGTAAGTTATGTTAAAAAATGGGGTTACTAATTGTTTAGTACAGAAAGGAAGCATAGCAAGTCTTTCAACAGGTAGAAGGATGCTTTAAGGGGGGAAAGGAGTAAGCTATTCTCTGGATTGGCTGAATGGGACCAAAAATAACAACGTAAATTGCAGCAAAAATGGTTTGTTAGATATGAAAAAAATGTTTCCCACTGCAAGGCTGCCTGGGAAGTTAAGGGAACTGAACCCAGATCTCCCATGTCTTTTGATATATGTTGTAACCGCTCAGCTGTTGTGCAAAATCTGAACATCATCTCTTGTGGCTAAAGCTGCTGCTGTGTGCGGGTTGCAAGTTGGTCAGCGCATACCTCCAGTGCATGTAAGCCATAGGGCATGAGGGCCCTTGTGTTTAGGCACTTACCTGTCTTAAGATGGAGTTTCATTGTTAATTAGCCGTGTTCCAGCCCACAGAAGTGCTACTGGGTTCATACACACCCACGCTGGCCTGCTTGAATTTGGAACACTGGAAAACAGACATCCTGAATCAACTGTTTGAGGTATTATTGCCTACAACAAGCAGTCTGAATCTTCTCTTCAACAGAGGCAGCAAAGTACCCCAATGGTGAGGTAATCATAAAGCCATACTGTTATTTTATAATGTTATGCTTCTGAATTGCCTGGGAGAGGTAATCAGAAACTGAAACATTAATAGTGCAGTAGTACTGCAAGACAACGTTGCAAATAGTAATGTATTTGTGCACAAGCTGTTAACTTTTCACTTCTTTTCATATATTGGGAATATGTGGATTAACAACTCTTGGTTTTTTGAGTCCTTTGTGTTACCATAGTATGTTATTTTTCTCATAACATAATCCAGATGTATATTAAGTAAATTACCGAGATGTCACTAAAACTTTAGGGGAAACACATTTACAGCGAAAACGAGAAGTAGTCTGGTTTGGAAAATCAAAATCTCTTCCCCAAATATGACAAACTGTAGTCCAGTTAAGATGAACTGTTTCCACCTGATCCCCCCACCCTTTTCTTTTTGTCCCCAAGAGTGATAGAATATGAATCAAGAAGCACAAAACTCTTAGGCATTTTAGATTAAAGGTGAAACATAGTAATGATAGCTCGATGATTGAATGACGTCTGCCAAACTTTCTCAGGGACTTCAATAATATGAGGGTAATAGATCATTAGAAGTGTTGAACACTGTGTCTGACATGTTTAAATTTATGTATCACATTCCTTTAAAATAATAACTAGTAAAAGGTTAAAAGCTTTTGAGGGATGTGGGATACGCATGCAAAGCCACAGAATAGGTGATAGTTTGAACTGGTGGTACCAGTTAAGTAGCTCAAGATTACCTACTAGTATATTTTTAATATGCTGAAAGGGAACTTGTTAATAACAACTTTAACCATGTTTCCTTTCAAATTGCTTTTTAGAATGTGAAAGTGCTTCAGGTGAATGTATTTCAGTTGGCTACTGATGTGGGCTAGGATCCACTACTGGAAACCACTGCTCAGCTTAGTGGATGGCAGTCCATGAACGACATTAAATCCATCATTTCGGACCATGTCTTTAGATCTGTACAGTCAAAAATTATACAATAATTTCATTAGTGTCTCTCAGCTAAAAGAAAATCAATAGTCTTGGCATTGGGTACTAAAAGTATCACAATTCATCCTCTGATTAAGTTCTTGGAAGGAAAAGGCACCTCAAAGGAAAATGCAGCTTTGTTTCCAATAAGATGACCACCTTGCCTGTAGGTGCAGCAGGGCTCTGCAGCAGCAGGGCTCTCCCCCGGCTCTTGGGGAATCCTGAGACAACAGGAGCATCTCCTGCTCAAAACATGGAAGGGTGGTTCTTGCAGTTTTCCCTCCTTAATCTGGGAGAGTCAAGGATGAATTTATGAGTAGCTTGTAGAGCAAGGATTAAAATAAGCTAAATAACAGAGGTCTGAAAATTACACAGCTGACATATATGTCATTGTTTGTAGAAAGGTACATAAAAGAATATGTGTTGAACTATTGATGTTTGTGATAAACTTTTAAAATGTAGTTCATGCTTGACACACAGCAGCTGATGGACTGGGAATATGAGCACTACAGCCAAGAAAAAGTAACATAAATGCAATAATTCACACTAAGGCGAGGCCAGTCAGGTGCACTGTGTTGTTCATGCCCTTGCATTATGTTGTCCCAAACTGATAATGTAACAACGGACAATGGCCATACAGTATCGCGGTGTTGATCCAAGGATCTAGCTGTATTTTTGGCAGATTGATGATAGGTGGATCCTGATCTGTTTTGCCCAAAAGAATCCCTTTCCTCTCCTCCCCAAACTTTTCAAATAGTGGCAATGGCTAGTGTATGGCACACCTCAGCCACCACCACGACACTGCCATGTATCTGTAACTGGGAGGGGGTGGCATCAGGCCAGACTGCCTGTCCTCTGTTGTAGGTATTTCCTGGGAATGCCATTTGCTTTGGACTCTTGGCTCACTAGCAAAGCGCAAGAGCCTTTGGGAAGCCCAGAATTTCTATTCTTCATGGAGTGGAAGGGTATATTACCTAGACTTGTGCTTGTATTTCATGTGAAGTACGTGATATGAATCCTCCTCAGGTTACTTTTTGGACACGGAACTGTGCAGTAATAATAAATGTATATGATGCTGTACATTGCTCTAACAAATGTAGCAAAACTTTGAATTTTGTTTCTGTCAGACTGTTTTCACAGTGCAGTATCATGTAACTTCATTTAACATCTAAAGCTCATAAAGTACATGGGGCTTAGCTTTTTTTTTATGTAACTTTGATCAGCAACAGCATAGTCATTATACTGGAAAATAATACTGAGAGGCAGAGGACAGAAAGAATGATGGCTTTGGAAAAGTAAGGATTTGGGGAATATTACAGCCATAGTTGTTGCTACTTGTACTGAAAATACGGTCATTAGTCTCAGTGTGACCAGGACTGGGACCCTGAGGTTAATTAAAATTGTTCTTACTTACACAAATGTCTATTAGGTGGCTCACTGTTTATTTGAATAGGACTTTTATTTAAATGGGACTCTTAAGACACATCTGTTCCTATTAAAGTCTTTCTTTTCCTTTTTCTTTTTTCCTTTTCCTTTTTTTTATTTTCTCTTTTTTTCCTTCTTGTTTGTTTTTTTTTTACCCTTATACATGTGAATTTACGACGAAGCTATGTGATGGCCTGTTTCTCCTTCCTTGTCCTCGCGCTGATCCCTGCGCTCCGGAAGGTGTGCACAGCGCTGGCAGCAGCAGCCACCTGACTGTGTAAATGCGGCCCTGGAGCGGGGAGCGGCGGGCAGCTGCATACCGTGGGGCAGCTCTCTGGCAGGAGGCTGCCTCCTGCTTCACTCAGACGTGTCAGGACAGCAGCTTGAAACGCTCTGTGAAAACGCAAAGTGAAATGAAAAGCTTCTCCCACTGCTTTTGAAATGCTGCATTCCAAAAGGTGGTAACGAGAATTACCCCATCGCTGTTCGTGTTCAGAAGTGCAAGGGGTGCAGGTATGCTCCCTTGGCAGCTGTGTGGGTGTCGCAGGGCTTCATTTCCTAAAAGGCAGAAAAAATAATATCTCAGTAGCTATTTTACATTACTAAAAGTCAACAATGAAGATAGGAATGACAAGTAGAAGAGGGGAGAGGGATTTTCTTACTCCTGAATGTTTTGTCAAAGATCCTATGCTGTGTGGCAGCAGAGAAGGCTTATTGTAAAGGTGAATGAAAGCCTGTACATACCTAAAGCGGTGGAACAAGAATTCATGAGACAATATTGTTAACATAATCTCTGTCAGAACAATGGTTATCTGAGTTACCCATGACATGAGTTGAACCTCTCCAGAGACAACCATGGGAACTGTTGAATTCTCCTTTACTTCACGTAAGGAGGTCACCAAAGTCAACAGTACTTAACTGCACAAGAAAAGAGAGCAGAATGTAGCCTCTGTTGTGGAACACAAAACTGAAAAGATGAGTCTCATTTTTTAGTAACAGTGGCTTTCTTGTTCAGGTGTTAAGTTCTTATTTTACTTCTTTTTTAAATCCAGTTTTTATCTAATAAATACTATCAAGTAATTGCCAGGAATCACATTCATTTTTTCCTTTTTCTTTTAAATTGAAAATAAAGCTATTGTGTATTTCCCTGATATTTCCCCTTTTGCCCCTTCTGACGTGAAAGATACAAAGTGATTCGCAACTTTGGGTTCAGAAAGCAATGCATACCATCATCTCAGAGTATGAAATCACTGGATGGAAGAGGAGGTATTTATGCTCTCAAATGAAAGGGGAGATTTTCAATAATATTCATTAGTTCCGCCCTGATTAAAATTATTAAAAATATGTTTATGTTTATTAAATGAGAGTAGAGTTATTAAAAAGTGTAATTCTTTTGTAAATCTCTGTTACAGAGCATATCTACTGATCTAAAGACATCCTGATGAATGTTTGCATTTGTAAACCTCATGAGAATTTGAGGAATGGCTAGTGGGATGTCAGATTAAAAAAAGAATTTAGTTTATGTTGGTAGCTGGCAAGAGACAGAATTCTACCTGTATATCTCAAGACTAATGAGAAGTTACGTGAGCATTTTCTTTCAGCCATATCTCTGAAAAGTCCATGAATAAGAAAAGCTGTATACAGCATTAAAAAAAAAAAAAAGTACTGTATAAAAATTGAGACGGCATCCTATTTTGGAGGCAATACATGAGATAATAAATAAAATGAAAAGGTTAACTCAAAATGAGGAAGCATGTGCAGCGTATGTGAAGGAAAGCTATGAAACAGTAGAAATAATATTGCACAGGTTAGATGCTTTCTCCAGAGGGAGGACAAGTAATGTGCTTTTTGCTTCATTTATGTATTCTTCATATGCCACAAAATAATTGTAGTCGTCTGCTTTCTTTTGAGGTTTTGAGGTATTAAGTCATGACAGCAATTGTGGCTTGCTTGAGAATCTTGCTGAGAGTCTATCTACTGTGAGTTTTACTCCTGTGTCTGATTAACCCCAGGGCAACCCATTGTAGCATAATCTTTTGGGTCAATTTTGGTGACATATTTGCAGTTTCTCTCTTTGAGCAGAGATTACCATGTTGCCATTTTGACTGTAATGTTTTAGGGAACTGTTCAGTGTTGTAAAGCCTGAAAAAAAATCACAGAGCTACATCAAACATAGTTATACACGGAGCATTTCATATAATTACTCTGGGGAAGCTGTATCTTTCTGTAGGTCTTCTCTATATAACTGAAGAGACGTATGTTTTACTAGTCCAGTTTCCATCTCTGAGACACACCATGACCAAGTGGCTATTTTCATCTCCTGGGTAGCTTGGTGAGTACTCTCTTGCTTTCTGACTCCAAAGCGATTGTTTCAGGAGGTCTTATCCAGAGATATCTCTCTGTTATTTCCTCTGCTCTGACCTTTTTGTGTGTTAAAGAAAGAAGCTGATATCAAGTGCACAGTGTTTATGTAGAGAGAGGAGAAACAGCTCCTTCTGACTACTTAAATGCCACTTACACTTTTGAAATTGCTAGGACTCCAAAAAGTTTTGGACTGACTACCTTCACAAGGATGAATTTGATCCATAGAGGTCTCTAGCACTTCAGGAGTTAAATGCTGTACTTCCCCAGAGAATAGAATTTCCTCCTCCCTCCTATCTAATTGAAGGGTACATATCTATGATCTACTTAGAACAGATTTTGCATTTGCTGCACCCAGTGTAATATGTCAGATTAAAGCCTAATTGATATTAATTGTCAGTTTGACAGGTATTTACGTAATACACCTGTGATTTGTCCGTACTGCGACATCAAAGAACAATGTAGTCCATTGTCAGTCTTATATTTCTTTTCCCCTCTGGAAGACCAATTCATTGTTCAAGAGTAAATATGAAGTATCTTTCAGGAGGTTTGCACTGGCATGTTTCCTCCCCAATTGTCATCTGACTAACAACAGAACCAACCTATGCTGATTTTGTAATGGCAATTCCAAAATGATCGAGAATCACTTTGAAGCACATGTTTTCTGATAAGCAAGTTCCAAATTCTCATCATCCTGCTATGAAACGGTCCTTTTACATTTTGTAGCATGTGGGATCTGACTCACGTTTGCATTATGCTCTTCAGTTTTATCCTGATGTAATTCCCATTGACTTAATTGCACTGGCTTAAAGATGGAATGGGGAAATGGTGAATCACACCCACTAAGAAATCCATCGTGAAAATAAGGGAGTTGTCCTTCTACCTTCAAAGAGGTTTCTCAGTTGGACTACTCACCAGAATGGGGTGACTCTGCTAGACAGAGTCAGATATGCTTTACTATTTTTAGCATCTTGCAAGAAAACTGAGGTGTATTCATCAAATCATACCTCAGTGCAAAAAGTAGATATGCATCAGTAGTCTGTAACTAGAAATGGGAAATTACAAAGCAGGAGCTTGATGTCATTGATAAGGCAGGGCATGGTGCTTCAATCAAAGACAGGATTGAATATAATTCTGACATTGTATTTATTTGTGGCCAGCCTGCAGTGTATGCAGTGTACAGTTACCTATAGAAAAGATGAGTAAGAGAGAAAGTAAGTCGGGCCACACTAAAATACAATGGAGAAAATGCAAAACTACATGTATTTTAACCATCAAAGTGCTAGGAGGAACTACAGTTCCTGTACTGCAAGGGACATGAGATCTGAAGGCTTCGGAAAGATCTGGGATCGTGGCGTTCTTGCAGCAGGGGCTGCAGCATGAGTTCAGGAGGAGAGTGCGGCAAAGAGCAGGAGTTGCTTTTACCAGCCGTGGGATGCTGTTGGAGGCCTGACTTTTCTCTGAGACATGTAACATGATTCTTCATACCCCAAGTTCTGTCTAGCAGGCAGGATTTAACCTTTAACTGGCATGATTTCAGTTATATCAACAAAAGATCTCAGTCTTCTGCCACAAACAAACAACTCCAAATTAACTGGTCTGAATAATTGAACAGGGGTTTGTTTGTTTATTTATTTCAATTACTGTTTGTGGTAGCAGTGGGTGGAAATGAAACCTTGCCACTGCTTTCTGCTGTCTATCAGATTTGGAGCTTTGCTCCTTTCTGAACCTTTGTATTGCACACCATTCTTCATCATGTCTATCAACTACTTCTTGAATCTCCCTTTATTTTTCATTCCTGAGGATCTGGTGTATCACACTGGCCATTGTAGTAGTCTTGATCCAAGAATACTGCCAGCTTTTACAAATCTTCTGTGAGATCAGTAATTTTTTTTCCTGGTCTTTTCTTTATTAGTTAATTCTTTTTCCTACATTTTTCAGTTCTTCATATTCCTCTGAATGATTTTTTGCAGACAGTGTCTTTTCATTTTCATCATATTCCAGCATCCTAACCTCTGTAACGTTATTGGCATGTCAGATGTGCCAGTTTTGGCTGTTCTTAAGATGTCCTTTGTTTAGAAGTCCTCTGATTTTCTCAAAGTGCTACATTTACATGTATTGTTGTGACTACCACTGTCTTGTATTTTAAATGTCATTGTCACCATGCAAAAATTACTATATAAAATGCCATATAAGCCTGTCTCTTCTTCAATTTATCTTGCCGTGCAACTCTTCCACAGTTTACTGCTTACTTTCATGGCATGAGCATCAGGTATTTGTTCTTTTACTTTGCCCTCTCACTTTGCATAAACTAGTGATTTCTTTGCTATATATTTTTAATTCCTGCATTATTGGGAGCAACCTGGCCTACTAGAATGCCCTCTGCTCCATGCTGCTGTGCTTGTTTTACCCTGCAAGGTCAATGTGCTGTTCCTGGTTCTTCTTGCCGTTCCACTGATGGAGATGTAGTCCTTCCACCTTCTTCCTCATTCCTAATAAATGCAGCCCTACTTTACATAGGTAACAACTGAGCTTTGAGCCTCCGTTCCACTTTCCATTCTTAATTTGGTTTCTGTGACCTAGTATTTGTCCCATGCTCAGCCATCACCTCATGGCTCTGGAGCTGAGTCACGGTCCAGCTTGACTCTCGGGAGTTTTCCCAGCGTTCAGTATTGCTGCTGAGGTTTTATTTTGGATGTCGTTTCATTGGTTCACTGTAGGAGTCTACAAAAGCTGGAAACGTTCCTGCAGCTACCCAAAGCCATGAAGCAGTTATGCAGCCGGGCCAGCTGCCTGTAAAACACCTGCCCACTTGATGCCTGTGGTACAGAGGTGCTTCCTGACCCTGCCTCATCCAAGGCTGCTGCCGTGTATTTAACCGTTGGCACTGCATGTGTGAGTGTGTGTGTCTATCTGAGAAGGCAAAACCAGACTGTTAAAAGCCTATTTCATCAACACTTGTTGGCTGAAAGTGTGAATAAGCCTTGTTTAAGATGGGTGTCCAGGCTGTTTACATTGGCTCTTGAACTACAGCCAAATTAAATTTCTGAGGAGGTTGCTATTGCTTTCTAAAGACATAACCCCCTATCTTTGTTCATCAGCTCAGAGGTATTTACTAATCATTGTCTGTGTTTGGCAGAAGAACAAGTAAAATAGGAGCTTTGTATTTTACACAGTCTTGGTAAACGTGTATTAAAATACAGCATGATTTTATTTGAACAATATTCATAAGAGAAAATATTAATTATTATTAATGTCAGAATATTAGAGTTTTGCTTTATGCCTTAGGAGATGACAGTCTCTGCGGTAGCATTAATTAATACGTAGCTTGGCTGGGTAGGCAGAAAGCAAATAATCTCCTAGCAGATTATTCCACGTTAGCATACAGTCCATCTCGCACTGTACTTTCAAAGCAATTCTCATCCACTGTACTGCAACCTTGCACTAACCTTATGTTAACAGATTTATAACTTGGAAATTATTCTGCTGACATCAATGGTGTTACACCATGCTAAACCTGTTTAAAATTAGGTCCAAGGTATTTATTTTTTTTTAATCTTAAAATGTGTTCTAAATAGTATTCACATGCTTCAGTAATTGATGGTTTGGGATAGCTTTTCTTTTTCTAGTTCAAAACTGAACTTTTTAAAGGATTTTTAAAGGTTTTTAGTCTGGTTTTCCCTCTCTTCTTTTTATACTTAAGATTGCTCCCTTAGGCAAAATCACTGATTTCCTATCTTCCCCTTGCAATCCAATTATATTATGAACCGACAAACTGAATTCTCTGCCAGGTCATTCTTGAATATGGATTCTTTTCAATGCAGGCAGAGCATGCAGGAATGTCCTGCTTTATGAAACAGAAACTACCTGTCTCTCTCTCTGTGTACACAGAGTATTAGACACTAGAAAAACAGGAAGGAAAAAACCAGAAACCACACATGAGTTAAAGGAACTTTATTAAGGTACAAAGTACAAATATCTTGAAGATAGGTAATGCAAGTGTTGCGGGATCTTAGTTGGGCCCTCTTCCTTGTGTGTTGAGAAAGTGGTGACCTGCTTGCCTTGTCCATCCAATACCCAGAGCACGTGAGATGTTTCAGGGAGGTTGGACTGTCCAGACATTTAAGCTGTCCATCCCTACCGTGCCTCTGCTTGGCATGCACAAACTGCCACCTTTCTATTTTTTCGAAGGCACATGAGTCAGCCAGGCTGAGATGAGCTTTCCCCAGGATGGCAGAATACATACGCCTGTCAAAGCTGCCAATATCCTGCTTTTTTTGAGTCCCGGCTGTAAAATACAGGAGGGCTAAAGCTTTCTAAACAGTCCACAGTTTTCAGCTGGCAGCAGCTGAGGCGTTATGGAGAAATAATGCCCCAGGGGAGACACCCGGGAGTCAGGCACGGAGCCACCAGGTCCCATTCTTCCTCTGTTCCACCCCAGGCTGGTACGAAAAGGGGCTGGAGGCAAGAGGGACCTTTCCGATGAACAAGTCAATGCAGCTTTTCATCCAGTGTCCTGAGAGGAAGAGAAAGGGGGGGTGCAGGTGGGCACACGTGCTGCAAGGCTGCTGGGGTGCCGCTGGGCAGCCGTCCTTAAAGGCTGGATAAGGTCCTGGCAGCTCTGTGATGGGAGAAAGCTGAGCCTACCGGCAGCCCAAAACAAGCAAGCACTTGTTCCTGTAAGAAGTTTTCTCAGTAATCTGCTGAGTGACACGGTGGTTAGTACCATCCTTTTGGGCCTCCTATCGACTGCTGCTGCTTACAAGGAAGCCCGTGTCAGATACTTCAGGTGAGCCGATGCCCTGGAGTCATCTCAGGGGCGTACGTTCATTGAGAGGAGAGCCTCCTGGAAATGAGCGAGCTTGTCGAGAATCTCCCCAAGCCTCACGGCAGCGCGGTGACAGCGGGCGGCTGAGCGGAGCCAGCGCTGGGAGCCGGCAGGAGGAAGGAGATGGGGGGTCAGGGCGGCAGCGGGGGGCTCAGATAACAACCACTCATGGAAGTCCGACCTACAAAGGGAGGGAGGGGGGGTGTCACTCATGTGAAGATACGTTTTTAAAAATTGTTTAAGTAGCACCAGAGGCAGTGGTGTGACCTGCAGATGACTTCTTCATTTGGAACTATGGAATGCAGAATAAAGGCGTGGGGGTGGAAGAAAAAAGCTGTGGAAGAGACACATCTATGACTACTTCTGCTGTTCTGTGGAGAAGCTTTCATTCCTTACAATTAAAAAGGAAATTTCCTTATTTGGATTATTCTTAGAAAGTTACTTCCAAGTTTGACATGGGATTGATTTCTCCTTATCCAGATTTCAGATTATTCTGAACATCCAAGTATGCTGAGCTTTTACTGTAAACTCTTCGAGTAGAGTTTTTCTTTTTTGTTGTTTTTGCTGCTTATTTTGCAGCTTCCAGAACAGTAGGCCTTGAGCCTACAATAGCTAGTAATTTGCCTGTTGTTTCAGGTGTTACCAGTAACTATAGTCCTGTCTCTTCAGTTTCTGTGTTACTTCTGTTTTGTAGCTGTAAAGAATCACAGTTACACTGGGATTTCTTTTTACAGAGAACTGACTTTAATATATCTTTTTTTCACTTATAGCTGATAATGGGATGACCAGTGTGCTGTCCTGGCTGTTTTTCAACAGCCAAACAGAATCTGATAATACTAAGTTTTAACTCTTAAACTACTGCTTTTATAAACTCACACATTTCTTTGCAGTCTCTTTTGGTGAAAGATAGCCACATGACAGTCCTTCAGAGTAATGTCTGTATTTTACCAGTGTGGTTACATGTCATGCCTTTGTTGGGGGTGGGGTGGGGGGGAAATCTCATTTTTTATTAACACAGGCAAATCAAACCAATCCCAAAGTCAAGGTGGAGGGAGCATAGCATCGTTCTGCTCGTAAGCCAGTCTTATGTTTTTTGAAGGTTTGGGTTTGACATCTGGCCAAGCTTTTATATGTGGCATGCAAAGGTCCATTCTGATTTGGGGGCATTTTCATGCATTGCAGGGAAGGTAGCCTGCAGTTGTCCCACCCACTGGGGGATCCTGCACAAACATACTTCAGTATCCTCTTTGATTCAGAGGGATTAATTTGATCAAGTCCTAATGAATCTCCTGAGATAATAGCCCCCGAAGAAGGCAGGAAAGCCCCTAAAATATGACTGTAGCGATGAGTTCACAACATTACACATAGAGAAAATTATTTTCACAGGTAGTAGAAGCATGAGCAGGGGAAATGTTTTTGCCTTCATTCTAATAGGATTGCTGCACCTTGGTCCCTCCATGACATCAACAGCAAAACTCCTGCCTGAAGAAGAAAATAGGAAATACAGAGTACTTACATTTTTCCAGTGAAAATACTTTCTCCCCCAAAAGACTACTTTGGTCTTCCCTATTATAAAATGTAACCACTTCTTTACAGTTTGAGTATAACCACACTTTAAACAGCTGCAGCCTCTCACCTGTGCTGCAGCTCTATTTCTGCAGCGAATTAAACCCTCTCTTCACAGACTGCACATCAATTGCAATTTTTTAAGTGCTTTGGGATCCTTTGGGTTGAAAAGTATGATATAAATTTAAGATATTAAATCGTTAAGAGGAATAAGAGCATTACCAGATGCTGATGCTCATGTTATAGCCATGCTGTTAACAGCAAGTTGGAAGATACTTACACTTCATCTCTGGTGCAGGTATCACATCGCAAAACCCTTTCCATTAATAGCACATTAAAAGTCACTAAGATGTTTGGCCCCAGCTAATCCCAGGTCCAAAACCTGCCTGATCTTATAGTTAAGAATTTTCTTTCAGTCTCCCACCGTATTGGCATTTTTGGCAAGCTTATATCCATCTGCTCTTATACCACTGGCCTTCACTTAAAAAGTTCTTTCCTTTGCTGATGCTGTAACATCTTCCTCCAGGTGACTGTATAGTACGCAGTTATATCACCTCCCAAGTTTTAGTATGGTTGGCTAAACGAACGAAATTCATCCTTGTGTTCTTATAAGAAGCTTCTGCACCCCTTGACCAGCCTTGTAAGTTTTTCCTGTGTCTGCTCCAACTCCTGTTTGTTTTCTTTAACCACGCTACCAAGAGTAGTATTTAAATGCTATACAAAGTATATAAACAAAAGGCACATCAACCAGTGTCTCAGACATTAGCTCCCCTTCTATGGCTGGAAACACCTCATACTATACATACTAACATCATGTTTCCCTTCATGGTTGCATCACGCTTCTGATTCATAGTCATCTGTGATGAACTGGTACCTCCATGTTCTTCTTTACACCAGTTATTTCAAAAACACAGTGAGCCTTTTGTTTGTAATCTTTAAATGAATTATCTCAAACTTTTTCCTCTTAACTTTCAACTGCTTTCCACGATGGCAGCCTTCACGCTGAGCCAATTGTTTCTTTCTAACTTGAGCCTCCTCTGCACTGATGTTTCTCAAAATGTAAGCCATCGCCAACTTTCTTCAGCTTCTTTATAATATTTTTGACATTATAGAAAGTTCCTGTAATGAATCTTAAGACTAGTAATGACAAACCCCACCAGTAACTTCATGCCAACCTAAAACTTCCCTTTTTGTGACCTGTTGCCATCCACCTTTATACATTTTATTATTCCTCTGCTGTACCTCAACTTCTCCAGTTTAGCTGTTACTCCATGTATGGGGAAGGGTAAATGTTGCACTCTATCATGTCACAGCTAGATCACTCTTAATCGCAAATGTAGGGTGAAAGCTACTCAGACTCTTCCACATTATGCTGTAAGCTGTGAGACAGAAATATCTTTTGTAGTGACAGGGCATGGCTAGGTAAATCAGTGTTACTTCAGAAAATTTGCAGGAGAGAATTGATACTTTTTTTTTTTCCCCCTGTTCTCTCTGGATGGAGAGTCAAGGTCCCTGGGTTTGTCTGTCTCATCTGATCCCTAAGGGAGAGAAACAGAGATGCTTTCTGCAAGGCAAGCAATTTGTGCAAATTGTTTTTTAACGTGGGGTTTAGGTTTTGTTATTTAAATGTGTGCTTATCTAATAAAAGGACCCTGCTTTGATTTGAATCACAAAAGAGCTCTGCAGCAAGTTCTAGATTACTTTCTTCCTCTGTATTATGTAAAATTAAGCACCAGGTATATTTTTTTCCTTACCTGCATTTTCTTCCTGCAGTCGAATACTGGCATTTGTTTAATTTAACAAAAGTCAGATGATGTTGCTGCTAAGAGTAACCGAGGTAGCAACTCAGGTAAATTAGTTCTTGAAAAAACTTCTCCATAATTATTTAAGTAGCAGTAGTTGTTGGTTGGATTGGGGTTCTATGTTTGGTTTGGGGTTTGGGGTTTTTTTGTTTTTTACATGCATATTCCTGCTTTGTTAGATTTCAAAACAGTAAAACAAGTTAGTAATTTTTTGTTGGCTTTTTATGTCCTTTATGTTTCAATGCTTTGAGTAATGTTCTGCATGAATATCCATAAGCATGAAATGATTACGTTTTGCTTAATGTGCTTCCTCTTTGCACTTGTAGCAGCAGTTCCACTGACTGGTTTGTTACTTCACTGTAACCAACAGACAGCTCAAAGCTCCTGTTTTAAAATGAGTGCCAGTCTTAGATATTTCTTTAATTTTTTCTTAGCTTCTAATTCTGGGTCAGAAGTCCAGTCTTGCAGAGCATTGCCTACTTCTGCTAACATTAGCAGGAATACTCATCTGCTCAATGTCAGGTAGGTTTTTCTGCATCGAGGCCAGAGTACTTGCAACCTGGCAAGATGAAGATCCATATTCTGCTGGTGGTTTACCAACATTTGCAACACTAAACCACTGCGTTATTCATTCCACAGGAGGCAATACAGCTGACTTAAGCATGATGATATTTTCATTCTTATGTTTACAGTAATAAGCATGTCCCCCTTTATTCAGCCTAGCCAAGCTGTGTTGGCCATGTGCTATACCATATGCTATAGCTCATGTGCTGCTACACAGAAACTTTTGATAGGATTAACTGAATTATCCTCAATGTGAGGCAGACCAAGCTTTATTAAAAATAAATCCGAAATGGCAGGGTAAAGATGCTTTACGTTTTATGGAAGATCTCAGATGAGTGATATATCTGAAAGGGCTTTGAGTTGTGGAGTGCTGGGGGGAGTTCTTTTTAATTGGTGGTGAATTCAGTTTGGGATAATTTTTCTCCTTTGTTTTGTCTTTTAAGTCTAAATCTCAGTATTCAGGAACGACTGTGTGAAACAAACACAAATCTGTTGTATTTTTTAAAACTACTTTAGTCCTGTTTCCAGCTCCTCTTGTGCTGACATTCTACAAACTGGTTTTCTAAAAGGACTGTCACCATCAATTTTGCTTTTTTAAAGGACTTTAATTCTTTCAGCATGTTCATATGGTTTTATAAAGCCCCAGATACATGGCAAATCCCCTTGGTGTTGTAAGACAAGATTGCTGTTAAAAAATGTTTAGGCTTAGTCAGCTTCTTCTCACTACTGAAGTCATGAGGGACCCTGGGAAATGGTGTTTATACTAAGCTTAAATTGATAGGGCAAGTTTAATGCAATCAGGTCAAAGGTACAACTGCTTAGCTAGTCTCATCAACCACTCGGGTTTCAGCATCAGTTTATAAGAAAAGGCCAGTAATGATAACATCTGGCTGTGAGCGCATGGGCTGCATTCTCGGTGCAGTGATCGAACGGAATTTAATGGTGGGGAGGAGCAAACTGCAGGGCAGCTTCATTCCTGAATTATGATCCCTGATAGATAAGGCACAAGTGCCAGACTTTGATCCCCCCTGTTATCAATTCACTTGATGAAGAGCCTTTCTCCAGCGTAACCTGGACAGAGATGTCTTCCTCGAAGGAAGGAGTGCAGTCCATTGCAAGGGCTTGGGGGTTGCTTGCAGAATATGTCTGGTTTTGCGAGCCAAATAAGGTTGTCAACAAAAAGGTATTGCCGCCTTTGCCTTATTTTTACTATATGAAATTTCCTGGTTTATCATTTTTATTTTTTTTCTAAGCAAGTTTCCAGATTTTGGTCTGCACTGGCTGAAATTTTCTGTGATAACTGTCTGACCCAAGCTGAAAAATTTGGGGAATTTCAGCCAAAATAATTTCCACTAATCATTACAGGGAAAAAATGAAATGGATTGCTGTCAATGGACATCTCTAACACTGTGCTCTGAAGTGGGGGCTTGAAATGGGGTGAAGCTGTGGCTCATATGTCATTGACATACATTTTCTTTTTCCTGTGACAATCACTGGACGTTACGAGATTTAGAAAGAAATCACCATTTACACACAGTTAGTCTTTAGACAAAAAGTCTTTAATTTTTTTCAGGTAAAATGTCAGGATATTTAAATAATATTTAACATATTCAGGCTCCTGATGGTGCTAAACAAGATGTTTTATTTCTGGGGATCATCAAGCATTCTCCCTTCACCCTGCCAAGTTGAATTGAATCTGAGCCAACACATGGCATTCTCTGTGGTTAGAGGAACCACTTGGTACAGAAGATCAACATTTTCTCTATTCCCAAGTATATTGCTTACATTGAGGCAGCACAGACCTCAAAGCCTAGCAGGTTGGTGATTATCTGTCTTAACTGTTTTCAGCAAAAGTCCCATGAAAGTTTCGTTGGTTGCACACAAAACAGGGAAGCAGGTTCTCAGTTGCATCTGTCACCTAAAAAATGAGTATACTCTCCTTTGTCTCTAAAATCATGTGTGGGTGGGCTGTCTGTGAGTGACATTAAGAATATCCATAACAGCCAATGTGGGACCCAAATGTTGAATACACTCACCCTCATTTCAGCCTACAAGTCCTTGTAATCACATATGGCAGAAGCTTTGCCCTGGATGCATTTTTTCCATTTTCTCTGCACATGCTTGTGATCTGTTTCCATGTTTGTGTTCTTTATGATGTGTTTGCATTGGTTTTGCTGATATTAAATGTGTATTCAGTGGGGGTGCCTTTCAATCATGTCAAATGAAAATAGGACAGTTATTGGCAGTCAGCAGATCTCTGTGTTCATCAGACACTCATGAAGTAAGAAACTTCAACATACAGGTTAGGTTGATAAGGTTTGCCACTCCTTTTGAGGAACCAAAACCCAGGGAGACCAAACAACTTGCCCACAGGTCGATGGCAGGACAGACCATGGGATCTGTCTCCCAGTCCTGCTCTCTCATCATGAGGTGGTATAGTCCTGCTGCTGGCCCAGGGCACACCCTGTTGTAAGATCAGCTCTTATACACGGTAACGCGCAGCATTTTGCACTCTTATGTCTCGGTACATATATTTTACTGTGCATAACTAGAAACCAGGTAGTAAGCCACTTTTTAATGACACAGAAAGCAGTCAGACAAAGCTTGGCTCACAGTTCTTCCGCAGCTTTGAATTGCCTCAGTAGTCTTCAGTACTTAGCTTAGCGCGTGTAATGCGTCTTCTCATACAGATGGGATGAGACCCTACTTGAAGCAGTAATGATTATATACATCATACTTTTAAATGTATAAACTGCTTTTGAACATCCTGGAAAAGCTGAAATACCAACTGTTAAACCAATGAATCATACTTTGCAAGGGAGTGTTTTTATGTATAATATATAAAATCCAACTGTATATGTATAGGGAGGGTGAATACTTACACATCACATGTGTAAGATATAAATGATCCTGATGAAAACGACTGAAGTAAATTATGTTAATGCTGCAGTTAAAGCCATTTCTACATTAGTTTCAAAATGTTTTTGTTATACTGTAGATTCAGTGTCAGGAAGATGAAGGAATCTGGGCTTTTAACTGCAACCTCCACACTGCAGTGCGACTCTATGGGGATGTTCAAAATTAAACATTTGGTTTAAGCATTAAACACTAAAGTTTTCTTTTTAATGCCTAGGCCTGTGTAACAGCAGATTGGGAAATTGTTTACAGTACTTCCTATTGGGGGCTTCCACACCGACAATGTCAGAAATTACATCACTTTGCTGCTATTTTTTTATTGCTTTTCAAGAACAAGTCTTTAAACAGCCAGCATGTAATTTTCCTGGTGATAAGTGATAACCTTTAAAACAGACCTATTTTTCTTTTAAGAGAAGGATGCTTCTGTCCCGCCTACGAGTTACTTGACTTTATCAAGGGAAGCTGCCATCCACCCCCAAGCCTTGCCAGTCCTGCAAGGTGTGGAAGGATTCATCACTAGAGGGAGTTGTGTTCTTGGTTACCCTTCTCTGTAGTCAGAGCTTGTGATGGATGGTCCTGCAACTCAGCCGGTGGAGAACGGTCCCATGCAGCTGTCTGCAGGAAGGATGTTCTAACCCGTGCTGTCAGCTCCAGTTAAGGAGACCCTGTTGACTCTTGTTCTTATATTGTGCTCCAAGTGTCTCTTCCCTGGTGGAGGACCACGGAGAGGAGGCCACCTTCACACTCCCTCTGCCTCCGCTGGCATTAGGCTCCATCTTGAAGGCTTTGCACTTGGGAGAGGGAGTAGCTAGCACATGGTCTTGCTATTTAAGGGTGATGGGACAAAAACCAGGGTGGGAGGAGAAGTCCCAGTGGATAAGGGGGAATGAAAAGAACCTTCAGAGAAATGGGAAAGGGAAGAAACAGCAAAAGTCTGAAAGTCCCGGTAGGATGAATGGAATAGATAGATGGTAAAAGAAAGACATATGAGGAAGAGAGGTGGATAAATGGAGGTGATTTAGAGGGGAGTATGTCAAGTGGAAAAGAGGTGTGCAATGAAGGAAACAAAAGTATCCAAGGGAAGAGGAGGAGAGATTATGACTTCTTAAAAGGGAAGATGCATGAAGATCTTAGGGAGGGGAATAGGAACATTTTTAATAGAGTATTTGTGGCACTGAAGTAAAAGGTTACATTAATCAAAAAATCTTCACTGTCAATCAGTGAGAGCTGGAGTGCCATACTTACACTAACTTTATATAGCATACTGAGGACAAAATGGAGTTTGGAGAACCAGTTTGACTATGTGATGGACAAAGGAGACAATAAGAGAAATAACCTGTTTCGGTTTCATGTCATGTTTACAGCAGACTCCGCCTTCCCCTGGATAGAGTGACCAGTATCCCCAGCTATGGCTAGATACATAACAAAAGCTTCAAGTGTAAATTAATCCAGCTTTATGTTCCCCTCAGTCTGAGCTGAGCACGTTGGCTAAGGCCACTCTAACGTACAGTTCTTTCTTCTCCAAAGGGGCATGAGCTGTGTGAGAGGTTCACAGTTGCTTTTTCTCCTTGGGCCGGGTCTCCGCAACATACCCATCTGTGGTCTCCAGGCTCTTGGAAAGATACCCATACTCTAGGACACTCATTTTCAGCTGCTTCAGTGTACTACAGCCTGTACTCAGTCGGCTGTAGTGTTTCCGCGCATGAAAATTATATGGGAAATACACAAAAGCATGTGGATTTGGTACAAGCATATTCATATTTTTAAATGGAATGTAATTTGCTATTGGCAAATTAATCTCATTTATCCTAGTTTCATTTGTTTAAACCATACGAGTGAAGTTATTCATGTGCAAAGGAGTCAGCAAATGCTGCCAAATCCACTAGTACATCTGGCTGCTGAACATAGCATTTGGAAATGGAGTTATTTGCCATCTTCTTCTTGTAGTATGCTGATTTCCATGACAACCTAGTGATATTAGAGAAACTTATGGCTTTGCCTGGAGAGAAAGCAAGAAGAAATTACTAAACTGCCAATAGCACACAGGAACTACCAGAAAACTGTAGAGAGCAAGACAGATCTGCAGGACTGGACTCTTTAGTCAGCGGTGGAAATGGTCCCACTAACCTGTTGCACAATATATTTAAAATCCCATTTCAAGTCTTTGCATTCATCTTTTCATTTTTTCAGCTTTCAGTTTGGAGAAGTTGTTGACACTGCTCCAGCTCCTTTGTGCATATGTGCGTGTGGCTACAATAAATATATAAATCTTAATCATGCTGAAGAATCCTAGGTTAGGGGATCCCACATGCTGCAGATGAAAATAAAGTGGCTGCAGCATTTTGGTTGATTTCTGTAGAATATCACAGTAATATTATCTTCAGAAGAGAGCTGTGGGCTGCCCTGGCTCCTTGCCAGAAGCCCAAGGGCTGTATCGTATTTACATGAAATGGAGCATATTGCCACCCTTGGCATTAACACAAAGGCGTGTCCCAAAGACCATGCAGGTCCCAACACGCAATAAACCACCTTAATCCAAGCAGACAGGCCAGGAACTGTGTATTTTCTACAGCTGATGTACCTGTCTGCCTACCAGGGTGACAGCAAGCCTCATTCCAGCTACACTATTTGTATGCTAAGCAAGCAATTAAAAAAACCCAGCAGTGCAGCCAGTATAATTATCTTTTATCTCACATGAGTTCAAAAGGAGGGCTTTCCCACTGCCACTCTTGTTTTCGTAGCCGTCTGCTCCAGAACCATTTTGGCTGTTGGTGTTTTATGTGGAAAATTAAAGGGGGAATGACTGTCATAGCTTCCTAATGACATCTTGGTGTTATTTTATATGCTAAGTCATTCATATCTTTTAAAATTTAAAAGCATGCTGACATCATAAACATAATAGTCATGCAGGACTGCCTGCATGTTTGCAAATAAATGTTATAATTCATGGCAATCTTTTTTTCTCATGCCAAAGATGATTAAATAATTCAGGTCCGTTTTCTTCAAGCACTTTCTCTGTAAACAGAAGTGCTTCTGTCTATATCTGTTAATTGCTAATAGACAAGAGTCCAGCGACAAATGTATGTCGCAAGCTTTTATTTATTATTTATTTACAAATTACAATTGAAGAATCAGAAAAATAATTATTGTAGGAAGTTATTTTCTATCAATTCTACATACATTTGCAAATAATGAGTAACATTTCAACTCTGCCTAGGGCCCCCTTGTAAAGAACAGTATTGAATGATGACAACTTCAGGTCAATAACGTATCTTTCTTGGTACCACTTACTCTGTAAGCATTGCCTAGTTATCTTTTTCTCTCATGGTGCTGTGGCTTTTTTGCTTGTTGATACTCCGCAAAATATATGTGTTTCACACACTCCAATGCCTTCGTATCACTACAGCATACTTCATTAACTAATGAAGACTGGAGCCAGGCGATTTATTTTCATTACATATGCAACTTATGTTCAGTAAACCTGAAAAGTGAAACAGAAATATGCTAAAACATGCTTGTATCATTTTACTGCTTTGATTATATCTCTGTGCATGACTGTATCATGTGACTGACACAAGGGTGTATTTCTTCTTTCACTCATGTTAACGTATATGTAGTCTGCTAAATAGAAACCTATTGGTTTGTGAGTTGAGATTTTTGTAAACCTAACAAGAAATTATATCAATTTAAATGACTTTAAGAACTTCAAAAAGCCAATCTGTACCGTGAAGTATCTTTATATACAATTTTGAATGTTTTAAGGAAGGAAATTGGTACATCAGTTAACTGCTAGAGCTCATGAAATTGCGTATCATGTAAGATCAGTCTACAATATATCTGGAATACCTGAAAGTCTGACAAGCTTTCTATTTGAAATCAAGCCAGTGTGCTGACTGTTACAGTCATGGTGTTCAGCTCTAGTTCTGTAGTGCAAATGTCAGACATACCTGGTTACACGAAGGTGACAAAGCAAAATCCACCAGGCCCACAGGCATTTGACTTTGGACAAAAAATGTCAATCTGCCTCTCTTGGAAGCAATTCATGTCAGCAAAACAAAGGTAGCTCATCACATTCTTAAAAGCCTAATTTAGCAATCACACTTAAACAGATATCCCAGCATTTGCTGTTATTAGGTGTACTTATGGTGTTTGATGAAATATTTATTCCCCATTCATGACTGGTTGTCTCATGTCTGGCTGTATCAGATAACAGTGCTATTCCCAGCGATGGGGGCTTCATGCTGTGTGCCTTTCCAAGCCTTCAGCAGTGGACACCCACGATGCAGCAGCAGTTTACTTCCCAGCTCGTGTGCAATATTCCACTAACAGAGTAGGTGTTTTCACGGTAACGATTTTGGCAAACGTGAGGTGCGGTCAGTTCTCTTTGCAGAAGAATACGGTTTGCAATCAGCTGCTAGCAGGTGAAATATGGCTGTCTTAATCAAAGTGAGCCTACTGCACATCTGTTTCAAATCTGACATATAATTTGAACGTGTATATCTGCTGTTTCTGATTACAGTGCCATTCAGAGTGTTTGGGTTTCGGCACAGTAAGATGGCTGCAGTTGAAAGGGAAGTATTTCTTCTCCACTTCCCATGAGCAGTGGTCCCAGGGATCTACTTCAGCCTACTAGAAAACAGGCCCTATTTATCTGAAACAACTCAAGATAAAATCCAGCCAGCTGGCATCGCATGTCACATCTTTTCAAGCACAATATGTTTGAAAGAGTATAGGCCAAATTCCTTCCCAGTGTAGCTCCATAGAAACCCGTTGGTTTGATTCGGCAGGTAGCCAAATATAAACACTGTTATAGAAAAGATTCGTTTGGAATCAAACATGGAAAACTTTTAAGTTAGGATGATATCTGAAAAATATTTGCTCAGTGGAATTAAGACATTTGAAATACTTGGCTAGATTCACCTTAGGGTTTATACTAGCTCTAGTATAAACTTCATGGTGGATCAGAGCCACAGATACCCGCAGGACCATGGAAGCAACACAGGGGAAAAGTGACCAAAGTCCACTTTGCTTCAGGGAGTTGTCTGCAGTTGTCTTCAGATGGCCCCTAAAGTGGGACATGCTCACTGGGGAGATGAAGTGACTGTTAGGTGAGCAATGACCTTCAGGAGATGCCACCTGTTTGAACACACATGGAACTCAAGTGGGAATTAAATCTGCAGAAATCAAAGCCCTTTCTCCACCAGCTTCCATCTACTAATAATTCCTTACTGAAAATATGTTTCTTTAAAGGTCTGGGATTTCTTTTCTTTTTTTTCCAGTTCATATTTGAATGATGCAATGGCAGGAGACACCCTAGGGTGTTGCCACACTTCGAGAGGTGACTTGAAGGCCAGCAACATTCCCTACATGCAACACTAGCTTGCAGTATTGTCTCATACCATTGTTCTCTGTTGCTTAAATATTTGGAGAGGTCCATCATGCTTTGTCATTGCATTTCAGCCTTTTGGAAAGTGTGGAAGATAGATCTCTAGTGCTGACTGGAATAGTTCAGCACTCAACAGTGACTTGAAAATTTTTCACCCCTGATTTGCCCAGACCAAGGCACTTAGCAGGACATACCAAATGCCTCTCACACTTTCAGTAGCTTATTCTGTGGGATCCCCCATAATGTATGATTTATTTGGATTCTTTACTGCTTTCAAACTGCTTTTTAGGAAGAATGACAAGACTGAAGCCATGGAAGCAGATCCTAATTTTTAGACCAGTGTAAACCACTAGGAGCTCTGCTAAAGGCAGAACTGCCAAAAATCAGGATCAGGTCTCTATGGTTCTTGGCATAGGGGAAGCTGCTCAAGTTTGGTTCCCATTAGTTATTTAGCACTTTTAGTACTTTTGTTGCTTCTGTTACTTCATTCAACTAATTGCCAGGATCTTGAAGAATTTTATTCCATGGAGACAAATGCTATATTATTTTTTCCAAGCACTGTTAAATCAGCAGGAGTTACTTGTATGCAATGTTATAATAGCACTTGAAGTAATAAGATATTATGTGTTTCTGCCTCAGTTAAAAATAGGTTAGTGGCCAAGCTATGTCAAAATGATACTGTGATTCTTCAGTTGCCAATTAAAAAGTAATCGTATGCTCCAGTTTTTTTGAGCATTGTTACACACACACACACACACCCGCTCACGGGTCCTACTTATCAAGTGCTGCCTTCTTTTTGGCTGCTGGCAATGAAAAGTAGAAATGCATATTCGCCTTAGTGCCCATTTTAAACACTTACTTGGCACAAGTGTATCCCATCTCTGTTTGCAGGCCTTTGTAAACACCACCCATCATAATGCATAAGGCCAGCAACAATCTGAGCTAGCCAAAGCATGCTTTCAGATCCAGGCCTTAACAAAAGTGTCGTAAGTTGTAGAAATGTGGACTGACCTGTCAGCATCATGAATAAGACCAAGCAAACTACAAGGCAGAGAGTAGCAGCAACATGTTCATCACCTTTGACTTTCAGCTGCTTGGCAGAGATATGTCAAGTGTCACTGCTGCACAAATATCTGTGCTGAAATTCAAACTTCCATTATATAAAATTTTGACAGAAGACAGCATTCTCTTAAAGCAGGGCTGAAATCTCTGAGATCTGGCATGGGAATGGACTTTTCGCTATGGTTCAGAGTAACCCCTGAGTCACACAGCAGATGGATCCAGTTTGCCTTGATTGAAATATGAGAATATTGGGCTGGTTTGGCAGAGAGATATTGCTGCAGGAGTGGGAAGAGGGCCTTCAAGGAGAAAGTGTAGTAGCAAAGCCTAGTGCAGAATCTCATGATACTGAAATGTATGTCTTGTTATTGAAATTAACTATCATGAAAGAGAGATTTTGAATGTTGTACTAAGAGACAGGTGCAGGACCCTCCCAAGCTCCAAGCAGTATCAGATAATCCTGATTAAAAAAAAGGATTAAAATTTCTTTCCATTTGCTTGGGGTTCATCAGAGAGTGCCCATACTTATATCAACAATTAAAGATTGTAAAGATACAATAAGCAGATAAACAGAGGCTAGCTCCCTAAAGGTGGTGTAGAACAACCATCAAATCCCAGTTTGATTCTCTATCAAAAGGGATTTCTGCTTATAAAACACAGGAGTGTCCATCTTCCTACATGTGATGACACTGCTTACATGCTGTAGAGAACTACTGGGATACAAAAGTTAATAACTGTATTGAAGAAAAAGAAAGGTGGCTAATGTTTTCTTTTTTCTGATAGCTGGTGCCTGCAGTGACAGAAGCATCTAAACACATGTGCTTCCAATGTCTTGATTTTGTAAATGCAGGCCTGTTTTTCAGAGGTTAATTTTACAAGGATATATGAATTTTTACATAGAAATATTTCTTAACTTGAAATAGCAATGTCTCATCTGCAGGATGAAATAACAGTCCTATTAGGTAACCTGAAGACTGTAGAAACACAGTAGCAACACTCGCATGGATCTTGCTTACGTTCTGTGAATGCAGATAAGGCATTCATTGTTTTTCTTAAACTCCCAGTTTCTAGTTACACCCCTTAGTTTAATTACAGTAATTTTAATTAAAAAGGGGGAAGGTGTATCTTTCCATTTCCAAACTGTCTCATTTCCATTCTGCAATTCAGGGCCTACTTCACTCCCCCTGTGTATTTGTTTCCATCCAGTAAGTACTTTATTACATGTAACGTGGTCTAGGTCTTGATTTGGGCATTGTTTTGCACAGCCAGGCAGGTATTAAGGTTTGTTTCATTATCTTAATGACACATAAGTACCTCCAGGACCATCAGTGAGGACTTCTACCTCACAACAGAGAAACATCCCATTTATTTTGTAAGTTCAATCCCTATTCCTGCCCATTTTGCCCTTGTGGATCCAGAGCACAGCACCTTCCTTCATAATTTTATCTTTGTGTCTCTTCCTCCATGCTGTTCCCCAATATCTGTAGGGTAAGATACCAAGAAAAAGATGGGCTCGGTCCTTTCATTTCTGTTTCTGGCTACTCAGCACAAGTAGCTCAGTGATTTAGCAGACACATAGGCACAGTTGGCGTTGGGGACAGAACTCTGCCACTTACAGGCCCCTTAGGAGCTGGCTGTATCTCTACTGGAACTATTGCAAAAGAAAAACGCATTTGTGTAACTGAGCAAAGCACAGAGGGAGTCTGGTGTGCAGTCCAGGGTGTATGAGTTCACTGGCCTCATGGAGGGACAGCCTGGATTCCTCTCAGCTGGGGCAGAAATAAGATGATACATGCAGATCGAACAGTTCTCTGCTGCTGCTTGGAGGAAGGGTTAGATGTGGGGTGAAGGGTTGGTCACCGTAAGTGCGGTGGAGGACGCCTAGACTGTACAATAAGAGACTTTAAGGTTCTGTACTCAGGGTGCACTAAGAAGGTGGGAGCTTGGTAAGGTCTGTTGCATCTGAGCTGGCAACTTATGTTCCTTTGCAACTCCCCCACCCCAGGCTGGTGCACTCCTCATTTTCTCAAACAACTGTTGTTTACACTAAAGCTTTCCATGCTTGTTCTTTCTCCAAAGGCAAATTTCATTGTCAGGTTTTAGCAGAAACCCTGCTGGTGCTGCTTGGGTGGGCACATGTAGGGAAAAAAGATGGTTTTAAAACATCTGATTTTTATCATGCAGTTAAAGGGAAAATGGCTGAAGTCTGGTACTTGGAATGAATGAAAGTTTTACTGGTACCAAGCACAGCTGAGCTTTTTCAGGGCAATATGAAGTATATATTGCTTTAACCCATTTGGTTAAGGTCAAGAATGAAGTGACTCAATGTCCTGGCTGATTACAGAAATGCTGTTCCTCCATGCAGAACTCATTTGAATATTGAGCTATGGTTCAGTGTTGTTGATTTCAACACGTGATGGATCAACCCCACAATTTAAGAGCAACCTCAATTGTCCAGAGAACTTGCAAGCCCCTCCTGGCAGAGTTGTGCAAGACCAGAGGGTTAGTTTGTTTTGTTTTGTTCAATGGGGTTGTAACCTTGCCAAGCAAAAAAGCAGACTGCACATCAGTAAGGACGACTTTTTCCAATTTTAGTGCTCTGCTGAGATCACAACAATCTTCAAGAGCAGATCTTTAAGTCCTTGTAAAAATTGCTTTTGTTAACATGTCTCTTTGGGGTGTTGAATTAACAGCAAAGCTCACATTTCCACTATGTACTTTTAAATAAATCTGGAATTTTACTTGAGGCTTGATCTGCAACCTTGGAAAAGTAGTTTCACCTTTTTGTCTACCTGTAAGAGGACAAGAAATAGAAATTACCTGACAACAAATATGATGTAAAGATAAGAGATTACTGTTGTTATTGTAGAAATATGGAACTATGTGAGTTACTGCAAATACTTGTTTTATTACTGTCATTACTGTTATTGAATTAGTAGTTATCGGAAAGATCTGTAATGTAAAAGGAAACAGAGGACTGAAAGAAATTGTTTGACTGAAAAGGAAGAGAAAGGTATTAGACAGCTAAGAATCCTCTTTATGGTCCAGTCCAAGAAAGATACTCAGTAAAATTATATTGGTGGTAATATAGTGACCTTCTTGGTAGCAAAATTGGAGGTAATTCTGCTATCATTTCTCATTGTTCTTATTATCTACTACTGCATAAGTAGCAATCCAGAAGTGCCCTCAGCCTGTTTGTGCCCGAAGAGAACACCAGCATCCTTCTTGAAAGCATTCCAGATGTAACCAGGACCATAAAACAAAACAGAAAGTTGACGGTTTTATTGTGATGCACGTTACAATCAAGTAGTTATCTGATGGATCATCTGCTTTTTATGATCCATGATGGGAAATATAGCTGTCATATAAGGAATAGATTTCTCATCATAAAACTTACCTCTGTAATTTCAGCACCTGAATAAGTGCTGCCTCAGGTGCTGATTGTGCTAGTAAGTACTGTTTGAAGAGTGATTACCCCATCTGTTTCTCCTCCTTCCTTCTAAATGCACAGTTTGGCAACAAGTGTGTTTCTGCAGTTCCCTTTCCTTCAGCAGCTGCTGCAATTAAAGATTTCATATGAGGAGGTCCTGTTGGGTAGCTGGTGATGCAGGGGTTCACCTGGGGAAAGAAAAGTCTTTGCAAGGTACCTAGGTCAGTGTTTCTGTAGATAGCTAGTGAAGCAATCTCTCAAGGGGGACATAACTCTCTGGTGGAGCAAATCACTTCAAGTCACTGCTGCCATTGGAAGGGGCTGAATTCATGTAAGTCATTTAACTCAGGTTTCCAGTGTAATTAGTGACAGAAAAGCTCCCAGTTCATGTAGATTTTGTATCTCTGCATTGGTTAGGCTCTTAACTTGGCATCTGGGTTAGATGTCTAAAATTACAGCTCTCAAACCCCTCATGCCATATTTATGTACAGCATTTTCTTGATGGGAGAAAACAAGATACATATTGAGGGCATAGATCAAAACATTAGGTCCCCAGAAAGCTGCAATGGTTTCATCACTATCCGTAAGACTTCTGGTATAAATTGCATGGATGTTAAATGTGAGGAAACCTCTTCGCCTAACGTGATGATTGAACCACAGGAACATATTTTCCTCTTGGATTCGTGTTGCAGACCCCCTATGTTAGGGAGAGGTTATACGTTTCAGCGTGTTGACAGACACTATTACATACTGTGCTTTATTCACCCCTGTTCTGCTGGCCTCCAATAGCCCTGTGCTCCTCTGAATCCCTCTGCCTTTGGCACTTCTGCTGGTGAGACTCCCAGCTGGGGGTGTGGTTTAGCTAAAATGGGTGCTTTTCACCAAAAGAATAAATTATTCCTATACTACTGTCTGAAAAGGGTGGATCTGGAGCCAATTTAGTGAGCATAAGTTACAATTGACTTTGGAAGTAATAACTTATGCTTTGAGCTTCCTTAGATGTATAGCCAAGGAGCTGTCTGACTGCATGTGTTTTTACACATCTTTCAGCTAAATTAGAAATCCAAGTGCAAAACTTAATGTGTGGGGATATCTTGGAGATTTGTGACCTTCCCAGAATGGCTTTGGGTCCATAAACCAGCCAGAGGGTCTCTTGGTTTCATATACCTGGGGGACATTGCCACATGTGGCACACTGGTAAATATTAAATGGAGTTTATTATATCTTAATTAATGAATCTGAGTATAATTTGCCCTAGTCCTGGCAAGCAGACTCTGCTGGAAAGCTGATAAGTGGAGGGAGCCAGCTTAACTGAACATCCTCTTCAGAGACATGACCAAAGACTGAAGTGTATAAACTCATAGATCTGAAAGATAGAAAAGCCTTAGGAAAGCAGAAGACAGGGATTGCACTGAGCTGGGAAATAGGAAGACAAGGGGTGGAGCCTTTAAGGAATCAGGGAGGAAGGTAATGGTGAAAAAGGAAAAAAGTGTAGTAGAAAAACATCAAAGGGGAGATAAAAAGAATCAAGAATTGGAGATACTGAGAATGTCCGAGGACACTTGGTCTGAGGAACCAAGCCAGGTATGCATCCTATGTTCTCTCTTGATGCTGAGAAAAAAGAGCTTAAACCAAACCCTAAAGTCAAGGAGAGAATCTGCTGTTTAGTTGTCTTTACATCAAGCTAGTGGAAAGAGCACTAAATCAAGGTGACATATAAAAAGCAGGAATAATGGCAGATGCAGACAGTTCATTTCCTCCCACTGTCAAATTTCTGAGTTTAGTCTGGTGGGATGCTACCAGCAGTGATGATGAACATTACAAAGCTTGTCTGTATTTAGCCCACTCAGTCACTGCTTGGCCAGGCTCCGGTTGATTTCAGTGGGAGTCTGCATGAGAATGTGCAAGTCCTGCCTCCCCAGAAATGGGAATTCCTCACCAAAGTATTCTGTTAGATAGCCTGAGCAGGTGTATTGAATTGCTGGCTCACTTGCAGTACACTAATTAGCAGCTCTGACACAGTAAGCTGAACAACTTCAATCCTGAATGCAGAAAGCGAAGCACTTAGATTTGTGGGAAGAGGTTTATTTCAGAGAGGTGCTGAAGTTTGTATGAAAATACAGAACTTAAGACATACACCTTAGCAAAAATTACCCAATGAGAACAAGAACCATCTCTAAATGTGCTTTTAATATGTGGATTTGAATGTGTTAGACATTATGTATGTTGCTGCACTTATTTTTCTTCTTGTGTAGGCAGGCACGAGTCTTACCTACATTGTACTTTGTCTAATTCATACCCATGCAAAACATGGACCAAGTAGGAGTAAATCGAGTTGATTGCACCTCTTGTTTTAGATATATGAATAACTATTCCGGATGTAAAGCAGCTGAAAACAATACTCTTTTTACCTAATATTTGCATGTCTGCTAACGTGAAGGATCGCAAATTTCACACAGTTCCTACACAATAATAATTGCACATGGTAAATGTCCCGTTACTCATGTAGCTGGTCATTTTTGTGTGCAATTACCAGAATTGCATGCTCAGTTCCAGTAACCATGTGCACAAAAATAGGCTACAACAACCTTCTTAGGATTGTTAATAACATGGTCCAAAGTCTCAGTCTTTATTTCTGTGTTGGTTTATGCTGGTTTTGTAAGAGAACTGAGCTAGGAATGAGTTTGGTTGTTGACTATTCAAGCAAAAGGAGGCATACATCTACATGTACTGCTGAGGCTGCTGGACTGCAGAATTTCTGCATTGACCTGCATATGGTTTAAATACTGAACTTGGTATAATGAGCTAATGGGCCAGAAGAGAGAGAATGCACACAGTCACCAGCTGTAGTGCATGGTTCAAAAAGGAACAAGAAGCTTCTGAACTTCTGCATTTAAAATACACGCATTTTGAGCCAGCAGTGTCATAATGAGGGGTAAGTCTTTCCCATAAGCGATTCAAAATCAGGCAGCAGTAGTTCAGAGACTTAATTGGCATTTCTCTTTTTTGCATATCACTGTTCTCATCAGTTCTAATACACGTTTTTTTCCCACCTCTACAAACTTCTTTGCCTTAAAGGACTCATGAAGGAAATAATTAAAAAGTACACAGAGGAAAACTGTCTGAGCAGAAGGGGCAGAAATCCAAGGTGGTTTAGGGAGGTGCCCCAAACACTCTTTTGGATGATTATTAATTTTTTTCTTACTATTATTTTATGACGCTGTTTATGTTTAATTACTCATGTTTTCCTAACCTGTGTGACAGGCATAATTTGAAGAGCAATAGTAGTGATCAAGCTGTGGAAGTGCCAGCTGCTGCCTACGTGCTCAAGCAAGCATAGAGCAGTCAGTGTCAGGAGACAGTGCTGTCTCTTGATTAGATCTGAACTTCTTTTTTATGTTGATGAAAATGATCCTGACTGTTATTATTTAAATATAAATGATGCCAAAAGTTACTATGAAAAGTCAGAGCTCTCTCAGTTCAGTGCCTGTACGGAATAGCAAGTTTATGGGACTTACTGCAGTATATGCTGTTTAAAATATGTACTGGTTTAGTTTAAAAAGATGCCATTGGTTTATTTGGGTCTTTTTAGTTAACTGCCAGACAGCCCATCTAGGTTAATATGATTTTTTTTTTAATATCAGTGAACGATTTCAGTCTTTATAGTTTCAAATCAAACCCAAGACCACAGAAATTTGCAATTCTGCCATATACCATGTGCTAGTGTACTGTGAAGCTTATTTAGAAACTTTTGTATGTAGTATGTATGTAGTAGTATGTATGTATTGTAGTAGTAGTATGACTTTTATGTAGTATAGGTGTTTTCTGGTTACTAAAGCTTTTGGTTGTTTCATGCTTCAGTTGCATACTACTGCAGTGAGATGTTGTGGGTAGCACTGTTGAACAGGTAGTACATCCCCAGAACATGAAGCTTTTTCTCATACTTTTCAAATAGTAAGTGAAGATTTAATTATATAATTTGTGGATACCTTGGCAAAAGTTTATGAAGTGTTGAGAAACTTCTGTGGTACATTTGAATGCTTTTATATTCCTTTTTTAAAAAAAAAAAATATGCATGGGATGATGCACTTCTAAAAGGTTTTTATGATGTCTCATGTCTTTTGGAGTAAAAATTAAATCAGGGGAAAGAAGAGCATTCTACTGCAGGGTCCTTCCTTGCAAATGACGGAGTGAATCCTTACCTGAATGGCAGTGAAGTGAAATAAATCGGCTTGTTCTGTGTTTCCAAACTTTGCAGTCTTGTAGTTAATATCATATTATCCTTTTTTTCATTTTCATTTGTTTTTATAAAGCAGAAAGCTCTGGGATCCTGCTTTTTTTTTAATTACACAAATCTCAACTTCTTTACATGTTTTTGCCCTGGTGTTTTATGTGTAGAGCAAATCTTTGAAAAGACGAAAATTAAGTCTTTAGAGCACAAAAGACAATAAACTCATTAGTTCTTTGACTCCCAAGTCAATAGTAGGGGCCTGGAGAGGAAAAGTTGAGCAAGTGATGATAATTTTTTAATATTACTAGGGTAAGTATTTGATTTTTATGTGAAAGAAGCTGTAAAAGAAAATCCAGGGGCATAAATAGAAGTGAAACTTGAGGCATGCAAGAAATACGTGATCACGTAAGTCACCTGTTGCATCAAGGTGCATTATGTCCACTTATCCTTGGAGCAGTTTGCTGCTGGAGTTTGCTCACTACAATTCAACAGCAAGGACTTGTTCAGGGCAAATTATGGTGGATGCACAGTGATGTGAATGCTTCTACTGTTTTATCTGTAGTGAGCTATATATCGGAGGGAAGTGGTGGGATACAGCCTGGCTTCTCTTCTTGCTCCTCCCTCTCATTCCAAGGTGTTGGTCAAGTCCCTAAATCATCCTGCCTCCCAGCTTTGTACAATGGGGATGACAGTGCTTTCTTGCCATTGTAATGTCATTACTATTGCTTAATTATATAACATCTGTATCTTTCTTCTCTGATGGTACTTCACAGTCATTGTAGTGCTGCTGTGAAGCAGTTCTATTTTGCCTAAATGGTATTACGTCTAGTTGAAGTCTCGCTCAGATTACAAGCAGAATGAAGTTGCCAAGACATTTACCTCACTTTGTTCAGCTGCATTTTAGATTCTCAGTAGATACATGACAATTCTGTGATTCGTGGGTTTATGTGTTCGTATGTATTGCCTGTTACATTGGAATACATGAAACAAAATAAAGGAAGCCATAAGGTTTATTGGTGACCTGCGCTGGAAGAAAGATGTGAGCTGTGGATGAATTATAACAGAATATTCCAGGAGGTGCTATTTGACAGATTGTCAGAGAACAGGCTGCCATTTCTGTGTTTGCACAATGTATGATGGGACCCTTACCTGGTGTCTCTGCCCTGCCAAAACATGAATGAAAAGTAGGATTGCTTGTCTGAAGACAAGCTCTGTCTTTCATATCGAAACTTGGCAACAGATGATTCCTGTGTGAATGGTCTCAAGAGACACTTTCCTTGTAAAGGAAATCAAGTGATGGATGAGGCATCTTGCATTTTAAACATTATACAGGTGAAAGCATTGGAGTACTGTGAGCCCACGCCAACTGCTGTGTATGTCTGAGTACTTTGCTTGCATTTTGATTGTGGAACAAAAGGAGGTTTGGTAAGTAGGGCAAGACCATTAGCAAATGCTGGCTGTTTTCGTTCTGCAATGGTCTGTCAGATTTGACTGCTGCGGGGTGAAATAATGAAGAATTTTTTTAGTACCAGATCAGAAAATCCTTTCTTGTTTAATTGAAAGCATTTAAGAGCAGAAGGTCATTGAGAGTACAGATTTCAAGAAGTGGTATTTGCATTTGGTGATGCCTTGGAAAGAAACAGAGCGTATTATGCACATTTTTAAAGTACATATGGTGAACGCACTGCCAAACCTGTGGAATTTTATAGGTAGCTACTGTGAACAGTAATAGCAGTAAATGAATCTGCTTTTTACTCCTACTGAAACTGGCACTGTAATCTTTAGGAGATCTTTTTGCTTTTTTAAAACTTATTTCAACATAGTTTCAGCCCTGTCAGCAAACCTCTGCTGTGTTAGTGGTAAGATAAATTGTCTCCCAAACCCTACAATATTCTACACAAAATTCAGAACCTGAGTGAAGAGAAAGCTGGCACTGGTATGTGATGGAGTACCACTAGAAGAGAAAAAGGAACATGTCTGTGAGAATACCTGGGAGAGAAATGGAAACATATTAAATGAAAAGATCACCACGGCAGAAATGAGGTCAAAGAGAACAAAATCTCAGTGTGAACTGGCATATTTTGAGGGTGAAGGAGAGATGTGGAGATAAGGCCAGGTTTAAGGGGGTGTTTGTAAGGAACAGGAGGATGATGCTCAAAAGAGAAATGGGAGGAGCTTGAGTGAAAGAGAGAGATTGGGAGAGATGTCAAATTAGGAAAGAAAAATGTCTTAAAATAAAAAGAGATAAATGGGACTTTACAGGGAAATAAATTAGCCAAAACTGGCAAAGACTTTAACAAGAAAAGTGAGGGAAATCAAATACCACAGAAAGGGAAGAATGAAAGAGAACAGAATACTGATCTTTAAAAAAAAATAAAATAGTTGTATTAATTTTACTGATTTCTTGGAAGATTTTGTGGTGGGTTGGGTGTCTGCTCTGAGAGAAAGTGAAAGATAGAATAGGAAAAACTACGATTTTTTTTTTTTTCCAGGCTTCCCTGTGCAGGAAATGTAATAGGAAGTTATTTTTATTAACCAAGATCAGAGAACATGCAACAACAAACTACCAAGAATGATGTGGAAAATCCGGTTATTTTTCCAGTTAGACCAGAAGAACCTGTGGCCATTGACCAGCAGGAGCCTAGAGGTCAGACTATTAAGCAGCAGGATCAGTGAACTGAATGGCTATTGGAATCTGTGTGTCTTTAAATACACACCAACCAATTTACATTGCAGACAAAAAAATCTTGAACGCCACGTAGCTGACATTAGTAGCCATTCATTAATTGCTTTGCAGCCTGTTTCATCTACCTAATCAATACAAAGAGTGGACTTGTTTGCAAATGTGAAACCAATTGATTTTATGGAGATACACTGCTCGCTGAGCAGTATTTTTCCATCAAGACAGTCAGGTTACACTAGCCACCAAAAAAAGATGATGCAGAAGATCCAGAACAGTGAGACCCTTGGACAGACAGAGAACAGTGTCTTTTGCAAAGTGTTTTGGAAGCTGTCAGGTGGAATGGACCCCTCGGTTCAGTGTAGCCATGCTGCTGAGTGTGCTGGGAGGGCTTCATCCTTTCAAAAGCTGTGAGATGCTGTGGCCATAGCCAGCTCACATCCCTAGCTCACTTGCAAGGGACAGTGAGATGAGGGAGTGGGGAGCACAGTGCCTTTATTTGTAGCAATAGCAAGCTTTTCATCTGTAAAGGAAATACTTAGCTGGCTACCTTGCCTGGACTTACCAGTGACCAGTGTTTTATCTTAGCAGTCTTGGTTGAACACGCATGCAGAATAGAAACACATTTGTTTATGGGCAGGAAATGCATAAGACTTTTAATGGAAAAGCGTGAGCATTAAATGCGACCCGCTTTATTGTATGCCAGTACCTGCAAAGGGTTATTCTTTGTAGTGTCCTACTTGGACTCAAGCACTAAAGCTTTCATCAAAGTAAATCTGATTATTTTGCACATGGTTTTCCTGAAAGGATGTTATGATTTTCTAGATGTTTGGTGGCTGGTGATAAATTAGGCTTTTATGATGTCATGTGAAAGGCCACTGCTTGGACTTCCTTCTCTATCAAACATGCTGGAGAATACATTTGGGACGTACTCAGACTCAGAAATTATCCTACCTTGGTTTATTTTAACCGTTTGTGGACCACTGCTTGCTTTGTAACTAGAGGTGTTCAGGCAAGGATAGCTTCACTTTTGCAGACAGGGGCCCCCTGGTACCCCAGCCTGAGTCCCCTCCGTATACTGTGTTTGATGTGGAATTATTTTTTTCTTTTGGTAACAAAGCCTCAGCTCATGAGCTCCTTTCACAGCTTAAATTCTGTCTGTATATTGTGTCTTGAAAAGGGTTTTCCAATTAGATGGGGGTTTTAGTGAGAAACTGGAATGCAGTGAGGGGTAGGGGGGCAGGTGATACATCTCATAAATTAGGTCAGGTTTATGACCACGTAGAGGGAGGCTGCTTCTAAAAAAAACAGCCAGCAGTAAAAGGCAGTACGTAACTGCTTTCTCCAGAGAAGTGGCAGCTGTCTTCTTCATCCCCCATAGTGCAGCGAGGGAGTATTTCACAACTGTTTTTCCAACAATGAGAAATGGCTAACCATCCTCCACGCTAACTCTCTCGTACTGGTTAATCCATAGAGGGGAGGGAGACAGGAAAATTATCCCCTCTCTGTCCTTCCCCCTACCCCAGTCTTGCCACAAGTTTAGGGGGACAAAGGTCCATGCATCAATATAACAGGTAAGGGAGGGAGTATCATCTCTCCTGCCCAACCTGTCACAGCCAAGCCTTCAGAGTAGTGACATGAGCACTGAACACAGGGCAAAGACAGCAATGGCTGTTACAGGTGGGATAGAATTTTCCAGAGACATGCTGTTTAGATAAAAAATGACTTTTTGAGTAAATTATTATTTTCATTAGGGCAAATATAACAGCACACCCTTCCAAAAAAAGTTGTAGTATCTCTTTAATGTTAACATAACAAATGCCTTGATTTTTTCAGAGATGTGAATATCCATAGGGATAGTAAAATCACCACAAACAATGTGTCTTGTACAAGATAAAGAATTCATCCTATGGAGTAGTAATATCCCCCTCATCATAGACCTGCATTCATTAAATTGCTGATTAATGCTCTAAAGGTAGGTAAATAACTATAGGTAGAATACAAGATCACTGTCCTAATGTTTATCGTTTTGTTGCTTATCATTTGGTACTTCACTAGCAATGATAACTAAAGCTATTAACGTTTCCAATATAAGTTGTTATAAATTAAGTAGTTTTTAATGGAAGAAGAGAAGAAACTAGTAGCCTTGCGGCACAGATTTCTGGGGTTATCAGTTTTCCTATTCATCTTGACATGGCAGTCAGTGAAGACAGCTAAACCTAGGGGCTATATTCCATTTCCAGTAAGAAATGCAGCCATTACTGCACAATAAACCCTCCTGAAATAAAACAGCTTCACAAAGTGATTTCCTGATCTTTGCAGAAAATGTGAAGAGTAGGGAGTGATGACAAAAATCATCAGAGTGGATTAAAAAAAAATGTGAGAATTGCATTTATTAATTTTTAAAGGTACCATGCCTTTGCCTAAATAATACATACTCTGTGTGGCAATAAAACCATGTAGGATGAAGCCATGATTATGTTACTCTTCTCCCTGCAAAATTGCTGTCAGAGTAGAGAACAGGCCACAGTAAAGCAAGAAGCAAACACATTTAATTGTGAACAAAAGCAGGACTTGGAGGTACCAGTGAAAAGAGAAGGAACCTGTTCTTTTCCTATACTGCTGCTGATCTCCACCCCTATGGGAGAGGTTCATCCCTCAAAGGGTCTTGTTTTTTGGTGATGTGAAGGTGACACATGAGCATTCCCTCTACCAGGGAGCCTGAAGAAATATGCTCATATACAACCTCCCCAAAACCTCTGCTATAAAGAGAAAACGCACAAATGCTTCTAACCTCTGTTGCGCAAAATCCAGGTTATTCAGATGCCTCTTTCTTTTAGCTGTAAGCATGCAAGGTCCACTCACACATCATTTCCTATCAGCAGCCAGGCTACAGGGGCAATGATGGCCAGCGGGAGTAGTACCACCTTTAGCCAGCATTTGCAAAGAGCAATTCTGTTTTGCTCAAAGAGCTGGAAAAGCTTAGTTTTCTTCATAGTAATATATAGCATTTAAGTATTAGTTTGTATTTTAGCAAACATGCTAAAGATTTTTGGCTGCAATGTGTGCATTTGGATGACTGGGTATGCCATAACAGCATTTATGTGTCTGACACTAATACCTTAACTATCGTAATTATGGTCTGTACATGGTGAATGGAGTGGGTTTGATCTTACTCCTTTCCTCCAGAAGTTCCCTGCTTTTTCAGCAGAGGTGTTCCTGTAAACTAGAAGTGATCTCACCATTCGGCAGCCTCTTAAGCGTTTTGCTGAGCTGTGAGCTGAGGTTACAATTCCACTTGCATCCAAGCTGAGGAACACCTCCCAGGTCTTCCTTGGAGCGCAGAATGGGCCTGGGGGCGAGCGGGGAGGGAGGGGCGCACCTGCCCCGCCAGCTGTGGGGTGTTGCTGTTTGCAGCAGCGGGGCTTTCCCTGCTGCGGGGGGGGGCACCCTTCAGCCCACCTCACACAGGGGATCCTGGAAAGCAGCCGTGGGGATCCTGGAAAGCAGCTGTGGCTGTGCCCGACGTGCAGCGGGATGCCCTGGCGCTGAGCTGCGCCGATCCCCGATCCCCGTGCGGGATGGCTCCTGACGAGCCAGCTCAGCTCCGGATCCAAAGTGAGTGAAATTCAGCACTGGCTTCAGGGATATCGGGCTGTAATTCGGGAGGAATTTTATCTGGCTCGAGGGACAGCACTGGCCAAGACGTTTTCTCAGGCTTCACTTGGCAAGTGGACAGATCTGAGTAATGCTCGGCCCCGCCGAGGGGCTCTCGCGCCTGCGGCTCGGCCGGCGCCCGCAGTGTGGCTGGGGCCTGCACATGCTCCCTCGCCTCCGTCAGCCGCAGCACCGGCTCTGGCCGGGCCATTAGGCTCTGCCAGCCCACGCCCGAGGCACCCAGGGCCAGACCCCCTGGCTTCACCGCTCTATCAGCCATGTCAGTGGGGCTGCCAGGGCCAGAGCGCACCGGCTTCCCTGGACCGGGGCATTGTTCCCGGCCTCCAGCCACCGCGTGGCCCCACTGGCGGACAATCCCGCCCGTCCCCAGCTTCCTGAGCAGACCAGACAGCTTTGCTGTTTTCCTCACGTCTCTTATCACCCCGTCACTGGAAGAGAGGTCTGGCTTTGGCTTCGGTTTGGGCTGATAGGCAGCAGCAAAGCGGGAAAGGTGCAGGGGAGGAAGGGGAAGAGGAGGAGGAGGGAGAGGAGAAGAGCTCCATTACTGTTATTATCACCCTGATGTTTATTGCTGCTCCGAGTTCACGTGCCTTAACCCTTTGGAAGCTGGTCAAATTAAAGATTATCAAACCGGTAAGATAAAGCTGCTGCTCTAACACACATGGTTCCTGGCAGAAAAGCGAAGGCAGTGCTCAGGTCGTGTTGACCGGGCGGCTTGTGTGATGCCTTGTCGCTGGAGCACAGCGTGGAGCATGAGGTAAGACCTTACCCCAGAGATGCCCAGCACTCACAGCCTGCCAAGGTCCATCAGAGGCACAGGGGCTCAGCACCGCGCAGAACCAGCCCTTGCCTCAAGCTCTTCTTCCTCCTCCCCTTCCCCCTCAGCATGGTGTTTAGTAAAAATGGAGCTTTCTGAACAAGGAGGAGATTTGCATAGGAAAACATGCTAGAGGAAACAAACATTATGCCTCTTATTTTAAATGGCATTTAGTTATACGTGAGTTTCAGCCTATTGATTCCTTTTGCCTTTTCCTGTGGTTCTTTGCAAACAATGCTGTCTTTCTGCAAAAGACTGCTGACCCAAGAGTGGAAAGCGGTCTGTTCATGCTGCATTAAAACAAATTTAGATCAGGAACCAAATTCACTGGCATTCTTCTATTCCCTTGGTACCCTAACTGTTCCACAACTTTTGCTTTTCTAAGAACAGTGGAAAGAAAAAATGAAAACCGAGCGACGACACATTATGGCTCATCTTAAATTCCTTAAGATGTTTACTGCATTCATTGTTAGACTTGCACTTTGCTCATTGATATGTTTTATCTTCAGTCTCCTCATATTTACTATGGAGATAGGAGTCTCTTTCTTTATAATTATACTGTTTTTTTCCCTGTTACTATAGATATTCTAACAAACACTATCCTTTTCAAAGAAATGAAGCCACTGCTCTCTGCCTCATGGATCTCCAGAAGTACTTACAGAGCAGTGCACAGCATATGCAGTGCTTATTACTGTGACTCCTTCTGGGGTTTGATCTGAGTTTAGCTGAACCATGCATTGAATTCTGCACCAGCAAGTTGCACATTTACAGGCTCTGCAGCTCTGATTTAGTGAGACCTTACTGCTTTTCTTAAAGGAATGCACAGGGAATGGCTTGGCTGAAGTCACAGAAACTGCTCTCCAACATTGCATCTGGGTTAAGACACAGTGTCGCCAGGCCTGGTGGCAAGTGTGGGAGAACACTAGGGAATGGGAAATAAGGGTGATGGTAGAAGAACTGCCTAGTGCAGTCTCCTGATTATTTACAACAAACAAAGACTGTTCTCCCAGCAATGAGCTGCAGCAGATACTCCTATGTACTGTGGGGCTGACGTTACTTACTGAGATGTGCTACGTGAGCCCTCATTAAAAACTGCTATTAAAAATGCTCCCAAAAGTGCACAAAAGGGGAGACTATTTCATAAGATAAACTTTGATATATACATTGCTGAAGTAAAACTTTTTAGCACGGCCTGTAGCAATAGGACAAGGGGTAATGACTTTAAACTAAAAGAGGGTAGATTTAGACTAGATATAAGGAAGAAATTTTTGTACAGTGAGGGTGGTGAAACATTGGAACAGGTTGCCCAGAGAAGTGGTAGATGCCCCATCCCTGGAAACATTCCAGGCCAGGTTGGACAGGGCTCTGAGCAACCTGATCTAGTTGAAGGTGTCCCCGCTCATTGCAGGAGGGGTTGGACTAGGTGGCCTTTAAAGGTCCCTTCCAACTGAAACTATTCTATGATAATGGTGAAAACACAATGCTGCAAGCTAATGTTGTCTCATCAAGTAGCTATGTTTATTAATTTTTCTTTTAATGAGGTGAGTTAAAGCTGAAAGGTGACAGTTTTAAGAAGGAAACAAGTAAAATAAAACACAAGCAGGGTTTGCAGGAAGGTTGGCCCCTAGACTCTTGAAAAAAATTCTTAAGCAAAAGAGTGCAAGACTAAACACGCAAGCCAAAGCCTCCACCAGGCTGGGTCTCTGCTCTTTGCTTATGGGAGCTCTGATGTAACAAATCATCTTCCAAGCAGTCGTGCTGATTGTGAACGTAACCCTGGCCGCTTTTCAGATGCAGTAAAACTGTTGTGTGCTTAGATCAAGTCTGTTTATTTTTAGAGGTAAAGCCTTGTCTCTGCTGCAGAGCGGAGCTGGGCACAATTCCATCGCAGGTGTTTTGCTGAGGACTTGATCTCAGTTTTATTCTGGTGTAAGAGCAATAGCTGGCGCTCAGCGTTGGCTTCAATGAAGGCAAATTTTAAAGGGAATCAGCTGAGCTGTAGTAATAAAGGAAGCCTTGGCCTTCTTTCAGGCCACACTGTCTCCTTTTTCTCACATTGTCTTGAGGCTTTAAATTTTTGGTTAAAGTTAATTGAATGAGACAGTGATACATTGCACAGTGAAACCAGATCAATCACTGTGCAAGTCAAAATAGGAGTTGTGATGACACTCTGAACAAGAGCTTGGGAAATGTGATATTTACATTAAAATATTTTACATTTTTGTCTCATGGTTTAAACACCAAATTTAAAAATGCCTTACTACATTGCATAACAGTACTGCTTATCTGTATGTATTTGTGTGCATGCATTTAGACAATAAAACTGAATAATCATAAAATCAGATTTAGTAATAATGGGGCATTTTCTATACAGTTATGCAGACTTACTTACAGAAAAGGTAAAACGGAAAAAACTCAGATCACATAAATTCATTCTTCTCTCAGAGGCACTCATGTGACAGTGAGGTGCATATAAAGCTGTAGGAGAGTTTACTATCAAACCGAGTGGCAACAGAGAATCTGACTGCTGTCTTTTCCATCTTCCTTCCCTTTAAATATTTACCTGGATGATGTTTCTGACTCTTAGCTTGCAGGTAAAACTTGTCATTGCTATTCACTTATGTTAGCTATATTTACATGGAAAATAAGGGCTTGTTCCTCCCAAAATGGATAACTAAAAGCAAAGACTTAATTTTATGCTCATGATCCGAGTACTGTACAAACAACAGAAAGCCTTAATCAGTGTTTTCAGGTTTGCAGACTCTCAGCTCAGTATCTAAATCCTCAGGGTTTTCAGAGTCAAAGAGCTTTGTTTTCCTGTCCGTATGTAAAACACAATGCCACAGAAAAAGTTATCCTGCAGGAACACAAAACATGAAGTGGTGTCATTTCATCAGGTGCCTTTCCATCAGGAACAGGGATACTGGGCAGAAAATGTTCAGCAGCAGCAGTTGTTTTTCAAGAACACACCTCCATCTCACCCACTCACCCCCTCCACCCCCAAAAAAAAAATCCAGGATTTCCCCAGTGGAACCTCACCTTTTCCTTCTTTGCTTTCTGATCTAGTTGTACCTCCAGAAAGTGAAGCCCCAACACTGAAAAATCAATACACTTTTGATGATTGGCATGCCACAGTTTTTTGGGGGGTTGTGGTTATTTTGTGGATTTTTTCCTTTTGGAAGCCTGACAGATGCATCTCTGGTTTCAGTGAAAGACTTAAATAACATAAATAAGCAGTCATTCTGTTCCAAGAGAAGCTTTTTTTAATATTCTTATTTTATTGTAATTACCTTATTGTTTTCATATTATGAGCTACTTGTAGAAAAATACAGGAAACATGACTGCAATACAATCCTTTAATCAGGAATAGCTTTGTTCCAGTCATAATTTTCATTCAGTGTTGAAACTTTGACTAATAAGAACATAATCAAACTGTGAATGTAGATGTAATATAGTGTTAATATTATGGTTTCATTTGATCTCTGTACCTAATAACTTCTATAAGAAAACCTTCTAAAAAGTGCCTAGGAGACATTCTGTCATAATGCTTTTTTCAAGTAAATCTATCTACAAAGTAGTGTTTCTCAAAAGTACACAAACTTCTTCAGGAGAGCCATTTACAATTTTTTAACCTAAGTCAGCTGGGGAATTTGTATTATCATATATATTAAATCTTTTTTTTTCCTCACAGATTATGCCATAATACCTTTACTGCATCATTGTTAAAGCATGTGAATTTTTAAAGGACAAATACTTTGTTTTATACTTAAATGGATTTAATACACTAGTTGTCTGTGTTATCTCTGTATAATCCAGCACTGCAAGGAACTTCACTTTTACTGATTTGCAACTCCCCCCCAACCTTATTGTGGCCTATTCATCAGCTGAGTGTTTATGTTTTTGAATGAAGGGCTGGAATTAGGTAAAGTATTTTTTTAGATAAACTGTTTTAACAAAAAGCATTTGTCCAAGAAAGTTAAAAGACTGCTCCCAAGCTGTTTGAAAGCAGAATGCAGCTACGTACAGCAGGCGATGGCAATTCATTCTGTTCTTCCCGGTCCATTTCTTTTTTAAATGGGAAGCCAGTATCCTAGATAAGGCTCCGTTTCAAAGGATGTTTTTGATACAAAGATTGTGAATGTAAAGGTATTATTTACGCAGCATTTAGAAAAATGAAACTAAGTTTTACAATATGGCTTTCATGACTTAAAACTAGGTGGTATTAAAACCCTTCACTTACAGCTAATGGCTTGAATTAGGACTGAATAAAAGGCAGTTGTTTTTATACTGAAATTACTATTTTAAGAAGGATTTCCTTGTTTCCAGGCACATATATACACACGTATATAATGTAAATTATACCAAACTCCAGATAAAAGGCATACCTCCGTGAGCACATTAGGGTCTGATCCAAATTTTATCAAAGTTAGTGGGCATCTTTCCCATTTCAAACCAGATTTTGCAATCCATATTCACACGACCCTCCAGGGGATCCCTCAAGTTGATGCGGTTTTGCATGAGTTGGCCTCAAATGTCTGCTGCAGTTTCTAAAAACCCATTATAGGGCTGCAGTAGGAAATCATTTAGTCTAATTTAAGGAAATCACGGCATTTTTTATTTTCATATCATTTTGTTCTGATCCATCTGTTTACTCTTTTCTGAAGGCAGGCTGAAATGTTTTTAGCCTAAAGACTGAACCAGTAAAAATGCTGCCTGGAATAGTCTCGGCAGACGTGTTTGTTCCACATCCCCTTCTTCAGTGCAATGTTTCCTTTGGTGGATTTCCTCTGCTCCTGGAAGCGAGCTGTCTAGCTTTCTGGAGCACAATTATGAGGAAGAATTTCCTACACTTTACTGCACAGGATGAGGTGATTTTGGAAGTTAACATGACCTGAACCACAGATGCATGAAAGATAGCATCTGAAAAAATGTAGTGTGCAGCAGTACAGTTAAAAAAAAACCTACAGCCAGAAAATGCTCGTTAGCCCCACCGCTGGTCAGAGAGTGGAAGAGGGAGAAGAAAGGCAGTCCTTGCGTGTTTCTGGAAAGCCTGCTGTGTTACCACCATAAAGCCAAATGCAAGAGCAGAATTCAGCCTTAGCCTTGTTGTTCTGTAACAAAGTTGGGTTTGTTTTGTTTTCTTTAAACCTGGAGAGATATAATTTTAGTATTTAGTGCTACAGAGAAACGAAGCTTGTGAGGAGAGATATTTTATTAAACCAACACACACAGCTGGAAAAAGCTATTTATACAGAGTATTTGAACTTTAAAGGAAAATGCACCAGTTTTTTTCATTCAGTTAGAAATGCAGTCAAAGGAGCTTTTCTCTTTGCTTAATTTTGTTACGTTATTTTTGGTGGCTGGTTGTGGGATTGTTTTGGTGTGGTAGCACTTTTAAGCATATTCACAGTAAGGTGAATATGACCAAAGTCTTGGTTTCTCTAACCGTTTCAAGATAATTTCTTTTCATTTATGAGATATTTAGTCTTTTCTTTGCATATGGATGCTCAAAATACTCTAGAAAAAAAAATGTAGGTGTGCAAAAGCTGGATATTTACTACTGTTGCATATAGTTGCCCATATTCATAACAATCTTTCAGCAGCATCTGTCTGTGATCACATTTTTATTTGAAAGAGACTAGTTGTCATGTTTTCTTTGTGATTTACATTATTTAAACAAATGGGGGGAAAAAGAATTTGAAACAGCTCATTCAATAGCGTGACTAAGACATATGACAACTTCTTACAAAATGTTCACCATTATATGGCCATAAGGCTGGAGTTCAAACACCGTGTGCACGCAAAAACAAAGAATAACTCTTTTGGTCTGAAATAGCCTGGTGAAAGGATGCTGCCTCCTGGTGATTTATAGGCATATGAGCTTCCACTAAAATTGCATCTTAAAGAGAAACATTTTGTCCTTGGAAGAGTCCCACGGTGGCCCTGGCTGTGCTTGGCTCACAGGGAAGCGCAAGCAATGGGGAAGCCATCAAGGTGGGGAAGGTGGACGCTTGTCTCACAACACCTCTCTCTTCTTTTCCGCAGGATTTTCTGCAAGGGGACTGTACCAAAGCCAGACAAAAGCTGAACTGGAAACCAAGAGTCACATTTGATGTGAGTGGCCTTTCTGGCATGCTCTGTACCTGCTGGGTGTTCATGACCTCTAAAAGCAATCCACGGGGAGGAGAAGGGACGGGGGAACCTCTGTGTGGGGTGACTCGGGCACACCAAGAAATCCCATTTTTGGTGACACTGCCGGGGTTCTTGCTTTGACAACAGCAGCCACCATGGCACTGATGGGCACCCCAGGTGCACAGCAGCGCGCTGACACACACACTGAGGCCAGGGCCACTGCAGGAAGAGCCCAGCAAAGCCCCGTCCCCTCCCTGTCCTGTAGTGGGGGGCCAGGGGGTTCATTGTGCTCCAGGATGCTCCCGACGTGCAGACTGTTCATCCCCTGCACTAGGGCCCTCATCTGCTTCTCTTCTTCCTTGCAGGAGCTGGTGAGGGAGATGGTGGATGCCGATGTGGAGCTCATGAAGAACAACCCTAACGCCTGAGGCCCAGCTGGCATCACAGGACCTGTGGCAGGGGCGCACCCCACAGCCAGCACCGCCATGAGCCACCAGGGTGGCCCCCCCTCTTTGTGATGGTTTTATTGCTGGCCTGCCTGTGTGTGAAAGGCCAGTTTTAACCCCCCCTGCACACCCTCCCAGTGCCTCTGGCCCCACACATCACCCCAGGGTCAGCCCTGCCTGGGCTGACTCCAGCTCCTGCCATTAACTGGGGAAGGGTCACCTCCCTCTCCCAATACTGTACCTGAAGTACCCATCAGCCAGCAAGCCCACTGCTTTCCTTTTTTAATTAAACCTCATCTTTCTGTTACCTAGGACCTCCACCACATTTTTAGTACTTTTTCCCATTTGCAAAACAAAAGCATCCCCTGCCCTCCACCCCCAACCTCCCCACTCCTCTAGCAACAACAGCAGCAAACCTCTGGCACTAAAGTGGGCTCGACATCCCTCTGGCCCTTGCCTCACGGCTTCCCCTTTTCTGCCTTTCCTGAACACTCCTTGTTTTTCTTTCCTGCAGCCTTACCTCCACCCCAGCGGCCCATTTCCACCACTTGAACTTTGTAAAAGTTTGGATAACTTGATATAACTTACAGTGAAATCGCCTTTTGACCATGCCGAATTAATTCCTAATTGCTGGAATCGCTTTCAAACCAGTCAGAAGGGGCTTGTAAGCGTTTTTCAGATCTTCATTTCAGAGTGTGCATGAGTCACAGAAAGCCTTTTTGTCCGGCACCTTCTCCATCTGGGGGTTTAGGGTGTTTTGGGGTTTTGCCCCCTCCCAGAATCAACCCATTCCCCTTCCATCCTCTTCCTGCTTACTATAATTAGACCTCAGACAGGAGCTTGAACCATCTCAAACGATGACTTAAGAAATAAAAACAAAATAAATAAAAAAGCTTTAAAAAACCAGAAACTTCAAGGTGAGTAAATATTTTTGTGCTTCTCATGCCAAGGTACCTGGGTTATCCAGAGGTCGTCGAGCCCATACATTTCCCGTTGGTTTAGGATCTTCCACCCACCAATTACTCCCATCATTTTAGCTTTATGCCTCTAGATGAGCAAAGGGCAAGATACACGGAGGGAGAGGAGATACACAGGAGATACGCCTTGTCCGAGTGCACCTCCTGCTTTTTTAGTATGTGTTGGGAGGGTCACCCCTGTTAAAAGGAACGGGGCGGGGGGTGGGGAGCTGGGGGCAGCGGCTGCGGCTGTGCCCGGGAGCGGGTCCGCGATGGAAGTGCTGCCGGGGGAGCGGACGGGAGCAGCCTGCGACGAACCAGGCTGCCGGAGAGAGGGGGCTCTTTGTACGCCTGGCGTGACAGGCTGCCTTTGCCAGAGGTGCAGTGGAAAATGCGCGGCGCGGAGGGGCGCGGAGCGCTGCGCACACGGGCAGCCGGAGCAGCCGCTTCCTTCGGGGCTGCCCGCGGGAGCCCCGGCACACGGGGAAAGGGGAACGTGGGAGCCCGGCCGCCGCTTGGCACCCCCTCGGCAGGTGCACCGGGCCCGCGCCCTCGCAGCGTGAGGAGGGGGAGCCGTGGAGAGGGGGAGATGTCCCTGCTGCAGGCGCTCCTAGCGCGCTCCACGCGTGTGAGGCTCTCCAGATCCCACGCACAGTCTCGGCGGCGCCTCGGGACTCCCCCGGCACAAACCAGCGCCGAGGAGGTGGCGGAGGCCCCGTCCGTGGAGAGGCGTGGAGCTGCCCGCGCCGCGGGGGACGCGTGGCGACAGGCACACGTTGCAGTTCGCCCCCCGCGTGTGCGCCTCCACGCGTGGGTACAGTTACACAGAGCCTGCTGGGGTGCTTCTCCCCTCGAACGGGTACGACCCCGCGGCCGCGCCTTATTTTTTAGCCTAAAATAACACCAAACCCCCTCCCCGTGGGTGCGTGTCCTTTGCATCAGCTGTCCCCCGTGTCCCCCCGCAGCATGCGCAGCAGACCCGGCAGCACGCGCTCGCCCCGCGTGCCGCGGGCACCCACCCGCGCGTGGCCTCACGGCTGCCGCTGTGCCCTGCGGGCTGCCACTGCGCACCCGGGGGGGTCCCCCCATGCCCAGTGATGTGTACCCCCCCCCCCCAGCGCCGGGGCCGCGGCGGGTGGCGGATGGGAGGGGGCGAGCTCCGCCTGCCCAGCCGCACCGAGGGCTGCCCCCTTCGCAGCGCCGTGGAAAGCGGTCGTGGCTGCGGGTGGCGGGTCTTCGGCGGCGTACGCTATTTATTTAAAAAAAAAAAAAAAAAGGTATTAAAGTGCTTTTATGACAAGGTATTTTTGTATTGCTGAGAACTATTTCTTGCTTACAGTGATTCACTGGGAGCCTTGCTGGTACATCTGAACATTAGTTCACACATCTCTGCAGAGGGCTGCCAGTTTTCCTTCGACCTCAGGGGCTTTTTCTTTGGCATCTCTTAACTGTGGCGCGTTCAAGAGAAGGATTTTTATTCTTCATTTTCGGTCTCTATATTGGGAAGCGAGCGGGGAAAAGGATGGGAAGGCAAAATCTAGTTCTACACCAAGCGGTCCCTCCGCGGTGACCTTGTGCTGGATGTCTTTTTGCTGCTTTTATTAAAAAAAAAAAAAAAAAAAAAAAAGCTACTGGTCGTGACAAGACAAAACGTGCGTCCCAGCACTGCACCGCTGCTTTTTACATTTTGGCAAAGGTCTAAACTGCTCTTCGGTTTCCTCACCACCACCTTCCTGCCCGATTTTGAATTCCTACTAAAGTACCGCTCTTTGCAATGACCACGGGATCATTTCTCAAAAACGAAATAAAATATTAAAAGAAAAAAAAACAACCAACCAACCACGCGGCGATTTACGGAGATGATACCTATACATGTAGCTAATGCACCAGTTACAGACTGGCGTTCTGAATATCCGTTTCAATGTGTGGATTAAACGCTTTGTGAGTGCAGGTATAGCAAGACATCCCCCTGCGCCCGTCCCATGTCTCATCGGGGGTCATTACAATTCGGTAATTTAAAAGGGCAGCTCCAGTAGTAAATAACCCAGTATACTCCCGTCTCCTGCACCTTTCCCAAGCGCCCCACCAGCAGCACCAGCAGCACCAGCAACAGCGAACAAAGTAGACGGCAAGGTGGGCTTTGGGTTTGCTCCCTGGCACGCCCGGGAGCGGCTCAGCCCGGCTCCGCCGGCTGCCGAGCGGTGGGACCGGCAGAGAAAGGCCGGTTCGCACCGCGTCGCGGGAGGCACAGAGGGCTGCCCTGCACCCCTGCCACCGGGAGAAGCGGGATGGTCATGGCAGCGCTGGGCGATGGGGACTGCTCGAGCGTGCGCCCCGTCGGGAAGGGGGGGATTCAGGCGGGCAGGGAGAGGAAAGTGGGCCCAGCTGCTCCTGACCAGCGGGTTGCGGAGGGCTGGGGCCCTGCCTGCGGCTCCCTGCTCCGCCACACCGGGAGCCGGGAGCAGCGACGGCCGGGCCCGCTCCCTGCGGCCGCTGCCTGCCAGCGTCGCCGCCCAGCTCGCAGCCGCAACTCAGCCCCTCGCCTGCGCCGTGCAGGCCGCTGCCTTTCCCCCGGAGCCTGTCTTGCCAAAGGTAACACTGCCACGACAGCCTTTTTTTTTTTTTAATAATTAATAGTATTTTTGCCTCTCCTGAGGCCTTTCAGGCGCGCTCGGGACCACCGGCCGCTCGTGGACTGCAGGATCCCCGCAGGCAGCCAGCGGCGCGGCGGTGGGATGGCCCCACGGGGGCACAAGCCCCTGCCAGCCCTGCGAGCGGCCGGGGCGGGGGTCGGCCCGGCCCCAGGGCCCGTTGGCGGCGCAGCCGGCCCGCCCGCCGCCCTCCTTCCCGGCCCCGGCGCGGAAGGCCGGCGAGACAAAGCGACGGCGTTTTCCTCGGGGTCGCGGAGCAAAACCGCCTGCGCCATCTAAAAATACACCTCCCGCTCGCAGCGGCAGCCCGAAGGGTAAAAGCAGAGGGGGGCTGAAGGGGGGCAGGCCCGCTGCTCCGGCACGCACACGTCGGGGGAGGCAGGCGGTGGGCACCGGCTCCGCCGCCGCCTCTCCTCGCGCACGGAGACGGATCGATTGCTGTGAGTAGATTTAGAAAAAAAACAAAATGTAGGTGTAAAGCAGGGGAACGGGGAGCCCCCTGTCGACACACCTCCCCCTGCCCCTTGCACATAAAGCAGCCGCGGCCCCCCGGGCGGACATGAGGGTCACATCCTCTTCCCGCTCCTCTCCCGGCCGGGCAAGCAGGCACGGGGCTGGCGGGGCAGCGCGGGGCTGGGGGCACCGGCCTCGGGGTCGCCGCCCCGCCTCGCCTCTGGGCGGCAAGTTTGCAGGGGTGGGATGCGAGGGGAGGCCCCCAACCCCCTCGCAGGGCCGCGCTCCCTGCCTCCCCTTGTGACCCCCCTTCACCTCTGATAGTTCGCTGGCGGAGCATTGTCTCCAGACACAACAAACCCAGAACGGAGTGCTGGAGCAGGCAGAGCTCCAACGTTTTGACGGGTGGAAGAAAAACATCAACAGATACTTTGCAATTATTTGGTGATGGGGGCTAGGGGAGGCGGGCTGGGGAGAGGCCGGTTCGCAGCAGCAGACGCTAATTGCAACTTCTACTTCGCTAATGAGCTCGCACCGGTTCATTCCGCGCTCCGTCCCGTGTCCCCCTCTTGGCGGAGCGCTTGGGGGGCGGGGAATGGCGTCGGGAAAAAGCCGTAATTTTTTTGCAATTCGTTATTCGGTTTTAAATCCATCCCATCCCTGAGAGGCGAGGTTAGAAGCGCTGGCCGCGAGCACTTCCATAAATCCTCGCTAAGGGAAAGGCGCGCAGCTCCGCGCTGGCAGGGGCGGGGGGCGTGCGCGGCACCCCCGGTCCGGCGCGGCGGAGCTGGCGGGTCGACGTGCCCCTCCGCTGCGGACCTCTTTCACACAGTCGGAGCGGGGAAATACACATTATACACACACACATAAAAAGAGTCTCAGTAGAAACTCGCATCAAAAAGGCAGTGCGAATGTATTTATACTCGGCAATCTTGCAAGCACCGACATTGTTTAAACAATTCTCTTCTGCTTTGGACGATATTATCAGTACTTTTACATTATCGTTCAATGGAAAACATTCTTCTTTTCCCCTATTTCAAATATTTATTTAAAAAAAAATTAAACTCGGCCGCTTAAATGGTCTGGCAAGTAAATAAATTCCAGGAACAGTGGGGGGAAAACGGCCATGGCGTTTCTTCTAAACCGAGCGCTTGCCGTCCGAGGGGCGACGGCTGTAGCGATACGACCTGTTTATTCATCGATTCATATAATATATAAATATCCTGAACTCATGAGTATAATAATTTGCGTTTTTTCTACTGGAGGAAATTCAGCTATTTTAAGAGTTAATGGTTCTAAATGTGTTGGTTTTCCTGCATTCTCCCCAGAGGTGATGGGAGCTGGAAGGGAGGGAGGGGGGGTCCAGTTTGGGGGTTTCATTGTTGTTGTTTTACTTCTGCTGAACGCAGCCTACAGCGGCTGACCTGAACGTGGGGTAACACACTGCACACCCAAGCCCCCTGACACCTAAAGGTCAGGTGAAAGTCCCCAGCAGGTAAATCGCGGGCCGGCTGCCTGCCCAGCTCACTTGCTCTCTGGCTCACAAATTGTTCCCTTCTGCCCACCCAAGTCGTTTCAAGCTGTGTTTATTTAGGGGGCAAAAAAATTGCCGACCACCCAATTCCCATTCAGCCAGAGAGCTTGTGAGCTCTCACCGGTAGCCCGGGCCGCCTCTGCCCGCCCCCCCCCAATCCCATCCCAGTGCTATCTAATAGCTATTATTTTGCGGCACACGCATACCAAGAAAGACGCAAGTTACAGACGTAGAAGGTCGTGAAGGTGCGCGCAACAGATGCATTTGCTTGGGGGGAGCGAGGGAGAAATATCCCCTTCCTCCAAACACCCCGCCGGTGCAACCGAGGGAGGGATTTTGCCGGCTGCTTCCCCGGCCCGCGGGCTGCCGAAACGGGCGAGGCCGGGTCAGGATGAAAACGAGCCCCTGGGACCGCAGGGGCTTCCCTGCGGGGCTGTGCGGCCCCCTCCCTGCACACCGCGGCCCCCCGACGGCCCTGTCCCGCTGTGCACGGACACTCTCCGACAGCGCTGGGCCGGCACCCACCGCCCGTCGGGTGTCCCAGGAATACCACCTCCGCTGTCGCTTCCCGGTTCCCTGGGCGCCAGCAACGTTCCCACCAAACTAAAACCACGGGGGGGTGGGGGGTGGTGGTGTTAGCTGAAAGTGACACCAAGGTCCCCTGCTCCTGCCGGGCCGGCCGGACTGACCCTGGAGAGAGCAGGGGCTCACTCCTGCGGCCCTGCAGACGGGCCTTTCAGGACGCTGCCTTGCGAAATGAGGGGGTCCCGCTCTCCCCCCTTGCGCACCCGGCTGTTCGCTGCCGCTGTCTGCACTGCCAGCCCCCGGGCTAGGACAAGGAGACCTGCCCGTTGCCCCAGGTGCGTGTGTAAAGTTTTACGGTGAAGGGGTGTGTGTGCATTGCACTGCACTGCTGCGAGGGGACCCCGGTGCCCACCGCGCTCCGCAGCGCCCGGGGTGCGGGGCTGCAGCCTGGCCCCGCAAAGCCTCCCCCGCGCAAGGAGCCGGCCCTCCCCCGCCGATGCGGCTATTGTTTCGTTCAATTAGGCTCCGCTTGATAAAAAACAATCGCTCGTTAACCCTCGCCCTCCTCCCTCCCGGCTGGTGTGTTGTGAATGGCGACATCGTCTCCCTTGACCCCCGTCTGCTTTTCTGTCTTTCTGTCCCCTGAAAAATGATTCCGCGAGCTCTGATTGAATTTTATTCCTTCCTGACCTGGCCCGTTTTTATTGCATGGACACCATCAATCTTGACCTAACGCGACGTTTGTTTATTACTTTGGAAAGAAGCGAATGGCTTTATGAGCCCCAGCGTAATTAAGCCAGGAGGGCTACGCTCACCGCGGCACCGCACCACCTTCGGGGCGGATTCACAACACAGACCAGCCGCCGGGGAGGCGAGGCAGAAGGGAAAAGGAAAAAGAAAAAAAAGGGGGAGGGGGGGGGGGGGCGGGGGGGGGAAACACCCACACGGGAAGGGTAAGTGGCATCCTCCCAGCCCGCGAGCTCGTGTGCGAGGTGGCGGCAGATAGCGACCCGTGCACGTCCCGGGGGGCACCGGGCAGCTCAGCCACACTTCAGGCCCGCCGGCTGGACACGGAGCGCCCCTTGCGCAGCTTGCCGCGTAAGCCCCTGCGCACCCTCCGCCCTGTCCCGCCTGCGCGCCCGGCCGCGCCACCTGCGCCCCTGCGCAGCGACAGCTCGGCCTCGGGCACCCCGACGGCGCCCACTGCCGCGCTCTTCATCCCCCTCCCACAAACACCCACCCGCGCATCTTCAAATGACGGAAGCATTTAGCCGAGGTGCCCGGCCCCGACACAGGGAGCCGGGGGGAAGTGGGCTGGCCACGGCGAGGGTCTGCATTGCGTTACAAGCGACACTAACGGAAAGTCAACGTTAGTCGGCGGCTGCAGCTGGAACGCGCGGTTTCGGGGAGCGGACCGGGGAGCGTTTCTCGCAGCCGCCCGCAGCGCGCAGGGGAGCCACGTGCGCGCCACGGCGCTGCACGTTTTTGGCTACGTAATCAAGACGACGCCATAAAGTCCGCGCAGTTACGTCACGCTCGTTTTCACGTGGGCACCGAGGCGCGCTCGGCTCCCGACCGTGCGCGCCCGCTCCTTCTGCCCGGCCGCACCACGCTGCCTCCCGCAAACCCCGCACCGGCCTCTGCACGCGCCGATTGCGACTCGGCACAACGCACAAGCAAAGCCTCCAGAGCAAAGCCTTGAGCTCGCCCCGCTCCAGCAGCGTCATTTTTGAGAGGCGAGGGCAGAGGACAGCGTGGCACCGCAGTACGGCCGGCTGGTCGTTACACTGTAACCCCAGGGTTACCGGTAGCGATACAAAATTAAGTCCAACCATGAAAATATTCCCGTGCTAACTTCGAAGCGCCTTTTCCGAACCTTGCGGCTTTCAGAAAGGGCCCCAGACACTGTATAACTCCGATTTGGAAGCATTCCCTTAACATCTCCACCCGCAACACTGCCTCACCACGTTCTCCATCTGACCTGGCCTGTGGAGGTAGGGATGGGGTTTTAATCCATGTCCTCTCAACTATTTGCATGCATTTCTCTGCTATTTTTGGTTATGACCTTTGCAGAGCATAATACGAACTGTAACTGCTTTAAGAAGAAATTCTGAGGAGGAAACTTAGGAGGGAGAATGTTATTTTTTTCCACATTTTCCTCAGTTTAAGTGACAGATGAGCAAGTACAAGTAAGAAGCACCAGAACCAGCTAAATGGATGGTGCCTCAAATGAATGAAAAAAGTGTTTTGTTTCCTCCCCCCCCCCCCAGACAAAAAGCAAAGCAGTAGTTTGGAAAAACTTCAGCATGAGTTAAAAATACATCACAAAGCGCTATGCTAACCTGGCACCTAATGGACCGCTCTGCAGGCAAGGCTGGGGCCGAGCATCCCTGCCGGCTGTACGGGCTGCCACCAAAGATGCAGAGGCCTTACGGAGGCACCTTCCGCTGCTGCCTGGCTGCACGTCCCGTGCCCGCCTCCGCGCAGGGTCGCACCGCATCTCTTTTGGCGTTCAGGGCAGGCCCAGTTCTGCTGGGAGACAATCACAGGTCAGAAAGGACACTCGGGTTTGCCTCCTGCTCTCAAGGGGAGGGAAGCACACAAGGGACGCGGGGTCCGTGCCCCGCTGCCTGCCGTTTCTGCCTCACAGGCTGCAGTGCTGGCTGCCTGCGGGTGGACGGCCCCGCTCCGTGCCCGCCTCGCAGCCCTGTCCCAGCCCGGGAAGGTTTCCAGCGAGCCCGCCGGGCCTTGCCCCCCGAGCAGCAGCAGCAGCAGCAGCAGCAGCAGCTTCTCATGCTGGAGGCCCTGGCCCGGCGGGGCAGCGCGGCCGGCCCACTTCGGCGCAGCCCCGCGCAGCCTGCGCAGAGACCCCGCGGCACCGCCTCCCCGCTCCCCAGCCCGCACGGCTAGCTGCCTGCTGGGGGGACCCTCAGCACCGCTGATGTTATTTTCGTTGTGAACCATTTCTGTGCGGAGGGGGAGAAAAAATTATGATAATAATAAAACAACAACTTTAAAAATAACAAAAAAAAAACAAGCAAGAAAAAGCAACCAAAACCAAGCCGCAGCACGCGTGTGGTGTGGGCCAGCCCGTCACCCTGAGAAGCGGGAGGTGACCTCCGCCGCGACCGCGCACGTCACTTCAGGAAAGGGATCTCCTCCGGGGGCAGAAGATCCCTGCACGACCTACCTGGCAGCCGAGCGGGACGTTTCCCTTTACCCCCTCCCTAACTGCGAGCCGCCCCCCCCGGCCAGGCGAGCCCCCTCCACCCGCCCCTTTTGCAGCCAGGGCCGCCGGGGAGCGCAAGTTGCGCGACTGCCCCGCGCTGCCGGGGCCGCGGAGGGCAGCGGGCCGCCCCGGGCATTAGCAGCATTGACACACGGCACTGGCTCAGGCTCTGCAGAGCCCCCCCAGCTCCCCTCATGGAGCAGCACCACTGACAACGCAACGGGCGATGGGGCCAGCCGAGCTACCGACCGCTTCCCCGCCGGTTTATTTTCGCCACAAACACGCTGCCGCTGGAGACCTCTGAGAAACCCCAAAACACAGGAAAGCCGGCGCCTGGTCGCAACAAAAATAACAGGCAAATAGCACATGCAGTCCCCTCTCTACCGTCTCCCTTCTTTAATTTACATTTTTATTTTCTATACGGGACGGGGAGGGAGGAATGGCGTTGCAGTGCAGCCCCCTCGCCGGCCAGCCCGGCTGCCGGGGGCAGAGGGAGCCCCTGGCCCGGCAGCCCCGGTGACAAGGAGAGGGGAGGCGGCAGCCACCAGCTCAGCTCCCCGGTACCGGGAGAGGGACGGTGGTGAGCAGAAGGTGAGCCCGACCGGGAATAGGTAACTTTAATTTCCCTGTCCTGGTGGAAAACAGGGAGCAGCGATTAAAACGCGCCCGCGGACCGAAGGCGTTCAGCTTTGCGCGTCCTTCCCTCCAGCTTTACCATAACCGGGCGATGGTGCGTTTGAGTTTCTCTCACCCAGCTTAGCAAACAAATAAATCTAAATAAGGCCGGTAATCTCTGTAGAGGTACTAGCACGAAAAAGCAAAGCCTACGCGATACTTAAATAAACATATTTTAAGCGAACGTTACAAAATTACTCCCTCCCCGACTCGGTGCATTCGATCTGCTGAATGTGTTTTCTGAATACTAGATTATTGCTTGGGGGGGGGAAGCGGAGCTCAAAAGCGAGGTAATAAGGTTTAACTGTAAATACCTTTGTATTTATTTACAGTGTAACCCTTAACAATGCAACTGCAATTACTGCTAAGTGTTGCCTTTAGATAAGAGATACTGATAGGAAACTGTATTATCTTGAAAGCAAACTTTAGGCCTTAAATATCTGCAATCAAATAATCTTCTTCCCAAGTCTGACTGACAAGGCAGATTCTTTTAAGTTAATGAATTTATTGCATTTTGGTGGTTATTTACAAAGGGGGAAGGTGATCCCCATTGCCCGTAGGTTCTTAATTGCAAATTGTCCAGAAGGTGAGATTCTTGATCTGACGTGACGTCAGTCTGTGCAGCACTCATCTACTACCCTAGTAATATTTATTGTTTTTCCCCTGATTTAAAGGAAAAAAGAGGGAGGGAAGGAGACACCCCCCCAAAAAAAAAAAAAAAAAAAAACCCAAACACAAACAACTATATAAGAAAAATTCTCCCAAACATACTCGTTTTAAAATAATTTCAGTCCGAGCAATTGGGGCACTTCCAGCAGACCAGTAATGTCCCTAAAGGACAGGAGTAAAGCAGAGTTATAAAGGTGTAAGGGTAGACTGTTCAAGTCACCCTGTAATCCAACCTTTCTTTTTTTTTATATGAAATAAAAGAGTACTGTAAAAAGATAAATATTACAGAAGCGGCTTCACAGATGCGATTGCACACATTGCTATCAATTCTATGAAGCAGTGATTTATATGCTTACATTATATTTAAAAATACATGTACTACAGAATATCTGGAATCTGCTATACACTGGAGTTTAGAAAGGTATGCAGTGCGTATATGAAGCTATAAATAAATATGTAATCCTTCTTTAAATATAGGTATATAGGTATATATGTAAATCTTATATAAAAATACATTTGAAATACACACACAGGGATCGATAGCTCAACATATATACACAGTTACACAAGGGCAGGAATCTAGTGCATGTACTTCTACCTCGGAGTTACCGCTTAATATATCCTTACATAGGCATATTATTTTAAAAGCTGTAATGTTGTCATACTACTGTGTATGGTCAAATGTTTCCAGGTCTTGCCCATTAATTGCTAAGAAAACGTGTTTGTTTATTTGCCAACTCAGAGCTGCCATGGGAAAGTATTTTTTTCCTAGCGGATAAGGCGAGCTGACTAAGTGGAACATATTGCAGAAGAGACCGAAAAGGGATTTTTCGACCTGGCAGTTCCTAAATGGTCTTTGGAATTTGCGCGGAGGGGAACGAGCTGTTCCAGCGACAAAGTTAGTTATGAAATCCCTTTTCCTCTCTTTCTCCCTCTCTCTAAATGAAAGTATTAAAATATACAGACGTGTAAAGGATCATTCCAACTGAATGGTAATTTATTAATAAACAAACAATGCAATACCTTCAGAATATTTTCAACAAAAAAAAAAAGAAAAATATTGATAGAATAAGATTAATACAGTTTCCCTTTTTATATATAGTGAAAAATTCAGCGTTTCAGTCAATTTTAACGTCACTTTTCAGGGGAGGGGGAAACACTTTCTGGCGTTTGGTCCGCAACATCCAACTACAAATTAAAAATAAATTACTATGTCGCAATTTACATTTTAAAACAAGTCCTTGTAGAAGAGGGAGGGCGGGGAGGGGGGGGGGGAGAAGCTGGTACTCTACGCTGGACTTTTCGCCCACTTTTAAACACGGGGCATGGCAATATCTTAAGGGATGGGGGGGGCGGGCAGGAAAAAAGTATTTCTCAAAGCAATTAAAAAAAAAAACTTACGTGTTATTGGAGTAACACTGTCCTTTAACAAACCAAGACATGCTTTGGGGCTGTCTCTGTACAAAAGCTTTTCGCGTGCGCTCGCTCCCCTCCGCGGGCGCGGCGGGGCCGGCGGCGCGGTGCTGCGCGGTGTCCCCGCGGTGTCCCCGCGGCGGGGCGCGCTCAGAACTTGCCGCAGTCGTAGACGAAGGCCCCGGAGGTGCGGTAGAGCGGCTGGCTGCCGGGGAAGGCCATCTGACAGCTGCCGCCGCCCCCCGCCCCGCCGCCGCCGCCGCCGCCGCCCCCCGCCCCGCCGCCACCGCCGCCGCTGCCGCCCGGCGAGGCGCTGAGGCCCAGCCGCGGCGCCTCGAAGACCTCCCGCGGGGCGGCGGCGAAGCCCTGCTGCGGCCCCCGCGTAGCCCGCCGCGCCCGCCAGCGGGCCCAGCTCCCCCGCCGCCGCCGCCGCCGCCGCTGCCGCCGCCGCCGCCTGGTTGAGGTACCAGGAGGCCAGGCGGCCCTGGTGCGGGTGCGGGTGGTGCCCCTCCTGGTGGCCGCCCGCCGCGCCGCCCAGCCCGCCGTGCCCCAGCGCCCCGCCGCCGCCGCCCCCCGCCCCGCCGCCGCCGCCGCCGCCGCCGCCGCCCGTGGGCATGGCGTAGTCGGGCAGCGGGTCCTCGGCGGGGCTGGCGGCGGTGGCGGGCAGGTGGCCGGGTCGGTCGGCGCCGCCCGCCGCCGCGTAGAGGCTCATGGCCTGCATGTTGCAGTGGTAGGTGCCGGCGGCGGCGCCGGCGGCCGCCTGGCCGCAGGGCGAGCCGTAGACGGAGCTGTGGCCCGGCGAGTAGCCGCCGAGGGAGAGGGCGGGCGGGATGCCGGTGCGCGGGGCGGCGGCGGCGGGGGCCAGGAGGCCGGCGCCCAGCTCGGCGGCGGCTTGCGGCGAGCCCCGCAGCGAGGTCATGATGTTGTCCACGCTGAAGCCCGGGCCGTGGTGGTGGGGCGGGGGCGGGGGCGGCGGCGGGGGCGGCGGCGGCGGCTCGGGGGCCTCCAGGCTGAGGGAGCGGCTGGAGGGGAGGGTGCTGCGGGGGCTGCCGCCGCTGGAGAGGCTGCTGCTGCTGTCGGGGCTCTCGATCTTGGGCACGGCGCCGAGCGGCGGCGCGGCGCCGGGGGGGGACACGGCCTGCGGCGGCGAGGCCGTGCCGTTCTCCGTCTTGATGTCCTGGATGCGGACGGGCGGCGGCGGCGGCGCGGCACTGCCCCCGGCGGGGCCGCCCTCGGGCTCGGCGGCGGCGGGCGGCGGCGGGCGCGGCGGGGCATGGTCCTTGAGGTGCAGGCGGTCCTTCTCCTCCTTGTCCTTGACGGCGTCCTTCTTCTTGAAGCGGCGGCGGCGGCGGAGGAAGCTGCCGTTCTCGAACATGTTGTAGGAGTCGGGGTCGAGGGTCCAGTAGCTGCCCTTGCCGGGCTTCTTGTCGTCGCGGGGCACCTTGACGAAGCACTCGTTGAGGGAGAGGTTGTGGCGGATGCTGTTCTGCCAGCCCTGCTTGTTGTCCCGGTAGAAAGGGAACCGCTCCATGATGAACTGGTAGATCCCGTTCAAGGTGATCTTCTTATCGGGCGCGTTCTGGATGGCCATGGTGATGAGGGCGATGTAGCTGTAGGGCGGCTTCACCATATCCTTGGGCTGCGGCGGCGGCGTGTAGGGCCCGTAGGCGCGGGCCATGCCGGCCGGGTACTGCTCGTGGGCCGGGTGGGAGTACATGCTCATCGGGGCCGGCATGGCCGTGTAGCCCCCGCCGGCCGCCGCCGCGGCGGCGCGGTAGTAGCTCTGCTCTCCGCCGAGGTACGGCACCACTCCCAGGGAGTTGGGACTGGACACGGAGTAGCGAGCCTGCATGTCCTCCCGTCAGCTTTCCCCCACCCTCCCCGCCGGACCAAACAGCGCGTCCCTTCCCCCTCCACCCCTCCGCCGCTCCGCGGACCGAGCTGGACCGGGCGGCCGGGCAACCCCCACCCCCCCACCCCCCCGGCGGAGCGCGGAAAAAGGGAGGAAGAATAACGACGGCAGCGCCGAAAGTCTCCTCTTCTTCGCCCAGGAGAGCCCACCGGCAAGCTCCCGCACTCCACGCGGAGGGGAAAAAAAGAAATCAAAAAAGGGAAAAAAATGGAGGGGGGTGAAAAATGTTTTTAAAAAGAAAACGCGGGAGGGGGGGGGGGAAAAGTAATCGCAGCGGAGAAAGCAACTTCCAAACGCAGAAAGAGTATTAAGAAAATAAAACCTTTGCAAAGAGGCTCCCACGCTCCCAGTTCCTTGTTCCACGGGGATCTGCAACAAGTTGTCTGCAAAGGAGGGACAAAAGTAGAGGGATGTGTTTTGTTGGCTTTTTTTAAGCGAGCTGAAGAAGAAAAAAATCCACCTTCCCGATCTCCCAGTGCAAAGTCTCCCTCTCTCTCTCCCTCTCGCTTTTTTTCAGTCTCTTTTTCAGTCGCAGGCTGCTTTGGGAAGCATCGGAAAAACTCCTGAACTTTTGAGCATCCGTCACCACGGCGAGAACTTTTTTACGCACTTACAGTTTTCTCCTTTTTTTTTCCCTCCCTCTCCTCTCTCGGTCTCCTTTTTTTTTTTTTTTTTCCTCTCTTTTTTTTTTCTTTTCCTCCTTTTGCAGGCGGCCCAGCTCCGCCCCGCCGAGCCGGGGCAGCCAATGGAGGCTGGGAGACACCCGGGGCTCTGAATGAGGAGGGAAAAAAAAAAAAAAGGAGCGAGCAAGCAAGGAAAAAAAAAAAAAGCCAGTAAGAAAGAAGGAAAAAAAAAAATCCCCGCAGCAGCCCTGGGAGTTGCAGCTCTCGGGGACCGGCCACACACGCTCGCCGCCACACGCGGCCGCCTTCGGAGCCGCGGGATCGCGCGGGGCGCTGCGTACCCGGGGGGACCCTTCCGCGCCCGCGCACGTTGCGCGCCGAGCCGCGCGAGCCCTTCCAGCCCGGTGCGTGCCCACCCACCCGCGTCCTTACGCGCGGGGCCACCCTCGCACACCCGCCCCGGGCACACGCACGACGTGCACGCCTGCACCAATGTGTGTATGTGTATAGATATAGATGTGTATGTATATGTGTATATGCTTCCACGGAGCGTTTTTGCACCCCGCGCTCCGCCACGCGTGTTTCTCTCACACTGTTACACACACACAGCGTTGTTGGTCTGTCTGCTCCGCACGCTCCAGCCGGGCTCTCCCCCTCCTCCGCTCCGGGCTGCTGCCCGTGCGGGCCGGGGGCTCCACGCCGCGGTGCCGCCTCGCTCCGTGCCCTCCCCGGCCAGGAGGCTCCGCTCACCCCAGCCGCCTTCCCCCCCCCCCCCCCCCGCGGGGACCGAGGGGACAGTGGGAGGGGGTGCGATGCCCCTGCTCCAGCAGCACCACCCTGCCCGCAGTCGGCTGCCTGCCCAAACGCTTCTGAGGAGGTTGCATTCCTCCGGCTGGCGGGGCTTTGACGAGCCCTCCAAAGCCCCTTTTTAATGAATCAGCCACCAAGGGCTTTCCTCTCTCCGCCTGCAAATCAAGCGCCCGCTGTCCCTGCTGTTTATAAACAGGGGCGCGTTGCTTTGTGCGGGGTCTTTAGCTCGCTCGTTCAGGTAATCTTTACAGACCTTACGGGATGTGCTACGGAAAGCGGGTCTTTGCTGTATTTATTTATTTATCTATCTATCTATCTATCTATTTATTTATTTATTTACTTACTTACTTGAGGCGGAGAGGGCATACTTTTGTTCCTACTCTAATGTGGACTCCGTGGTAGGTCAGGTGTGTCAAGTGGGGGGACGGACGACGACAGGAAGAAAAAGTACAATAAAATGAATGTTCCTTAAACTATTTGGCCGGTTCGGCCATGAAGGTTTGATTTGGTTTGCTGTTCCTTTTGTCTAAATATCTCAAATAATATTTGGGCTCTAATCAGAATAACACTTTAACGGGAGCTCAAAGGGAGCAGAGAGAGGGCTCAGTTATTATTTTTTTTTTAATTTTCCTTTTAATTTGCTGTTATATTTTAAGAAAGAAGACCACCTCTTCTTACTTTAAACACGGAGAGATTCGTATAGGTATTTTCACATTAGTGCATTTTACCAGGACTTCAGATATTCGAATTGCAACCTAGTGCTCTTCATTCACTTCGTAGCCGATACCTCTGAAGCTTCATTAGCGTTAATAATAGATCAGTTGAAAGGAACAAGCTGAAATCTATTTTAAGGGGTGGAATTTGCACGGGAAGACGTGTGTGTGTGTGTGTGCGCGTGTTTGTGAGATGTATCACCCACCCTGATCTCGTGACACCACAAATACGTCAAAAGACCCTTTTGGTTTCACTGATTTCAAACTCCCTTTCCACACTTTTCCCTGTGATCGATTGCTTTGGGGATCGTGTCTTTGGAGCGTGTTAAAGGCGCATCGTTTGCGTGGCGGTATTTTAGCACGTATGGCTTTTTCCTCTGAAACACCAATTCGATGGTTATTAAAAAAAAAAAAGTGTTTTAAATGAGATGCAAGTCATGTGAAGGAGGTAATTTATATAGCCTAATATCTGCTCCTTTTCATATTCAAACATAACGGGTCTCCTTTTGGTAATAAATGTCAGTCCTTTAATGGTGAATACATTATCCCGTTTAGCCTGTTGTATTTCATCGTCTGGAATCTTTCACCTGCTCCTGCCTAATTACACGTTTTTCCCTTTCCTCCCACCACGGCAGAATTAATAAATGTGCAAGCACTGGACTAGATGTCAATTCCAACACTTTATATTTTCAAAAACTTTCTTGCTTTGCTGAAAAAAAAAAAAAGAGAGAGAGAGAGAAAGAAAAAAGGGCATTTTAGCACGCTTCCATGCAGCCCAGGTCATCCGGTTTTCCCACGGTGTTACCTGCCGTTAAAAACAATTTCCATGGGCTTCCCGCTCGCTCCCAGGAGCGGCCGTAACGTGCCGCCCCGAGAGCTGGACCCTTCACTGCCTTTTTCATTTTATCTGGATAATGTTTACGGTAGCGAAGCTGTTTCTCAGGCAGAGGCTGGAGTAACACAGAGAAGTTTCAGCAGAGGGAAGGGGGACCATTAATCCGCTGCATTTTGCATTTAATATATTTTGCAATAGCCTCTCTGATGCTATAATTGCGAACTGACGCAACTGCCGTGTGTGAAGTTACATACCTCAAACCAGCAGGACTCTGGGTTCTCTAGTGGAGGCACAAAAGTCACCATTGTGAGGGTTCGCAGGGTGATTTGGGGGTTGTGTGTGCGCCTGTTGAGGGGGGAACAACGGGTCGAGGGAGCCAGAAAGATCGGTTTCCCCCCCGGTGTGCTCGGATACCAACCAGAAAGAGTCCTTGGCGCTTGGGTTTCACCCACCCGCTCGCAATGCCGAGCTGCCTTTCCCCAGCGCCCTGTCTGGTCTGAGCCGTGTTAACCAGCCCGGCCTCCGGGTGGGACAGCCACATCTGCGGTGCACCGCCGGGGTCTGCCGCAGGAACGCAGCAGGGGGCCGCGGCCGTGCCCCCCCGCTCCCCTGCAGGACCCGGGCAGCGGGCACTGCCGCGGCCGCCTCCCCCCGCAGCCGGGCGAGGGGCGCCGCCGGCTGGAGCCCCGACGGGCAGCCCCGGGCCGAGGGAGCGGCGCTTCTCGGGAAACCCGCCGAGGCTTCACGTGTGTGGTCATCGGCAACCTTATTTACGGAGATGTCAGAAAGAAAGATGACATCGGAGCGGTGGGCGGAGGGGCTACCATTTGACCTGGGCAAAGCCCAGGTGGACCCAAACAATTCGCTGTGGGTTGTCCTCTCTTCTGAGAGACCTGGAGGTGACCTGCTTTCCAGCCCCGGGCTGTTTATGTTTAGACGTAGCCAGAGCTTCGCTTCTCTCCCTTTCTTTTGGCTCCAACATCACAGCAGTATCCCTCTAAGTCCGAAACCAGCCACCCAGCCCGGCTCTCGCATCTCAGGATGCAGCTTTCCATGTTCCTTAAACAGCGGGCGACGCCGCAGGAGAAAACCGCTGACATCCTTTCGGGGGGCAGGGAGGGAAGTGATCGTACCAAATCTGTGCTTCATCAGTAGAAAAATCTATTGTGCCGAAAGTCCCCTCTCTGATTATAGCCGCTAGACCTAGGTGACAGCCATCCTTCCCCCCTCCCCTCCCTGCAGCCAGCACCTCTGCCATCTCAGCCCGTGCAATTAAGCCGAACTCTAAATGCAAGGTCTGTTTGCGTGGCACTCAGTTAAGCAAACAGGCGTGATTGTTGTTTTATTAACGTGGGTTGACAACTCCACAAATAAGCCGAGGCAGTTTTTCAATCCAGGGCGTCTTTTATCTTAAGACATAAATAACACAACTTAATACGAAAATGAGCGCTCCGTTCCCTCTGGCATCTCTCAGACTCTCGTTCCTGAATGAGAAATAAATTATCCTTTGCAGTAAATGCGGCAGCGGTCATCGGCTTCATGCAATTCACAAGAGAAATACCTTCATTTCACGTTCGGTATCTAAAAGCGAATTTAGCATTTAAGTTACCAGGGAGAACCGAGACCACCGAGAGGTCGGAGCCCGCGCGTTTCGTCTTCCCACGATCGCTGCCGCGGCCGCACGCACGAGCCGCCTCTGTGACACAGGTTGCGTCCCAGAGATGTCGCGGCACTAGCAATAAAAACAAAAACCAGGCTGTGGGAAACTAATTGTGTTGTTTCTGCTATTCAGGTAGAGTACTATCACACAGAAAAAAAAGAGAAAAAAAACCCGCAAGCGCGTAAGAAACCTTTAATTTGGTAGGGTCTTTAGCTTTGGCATCTCACACTAAAATACTAACATCTAGGGGGCTGGGGGTGTTAAAAATTCACTCCTAAACCGACAAGAAGATAGCCAGACACGGATTTTTTTTTTCTTTTACTTTCCAAGTTCCCTTGTCCCTTTTGTGTTCCTTTTCCTCCCTTATTTCCTTCCTTTCTCTGGGAGGGGCAGCGAGGGCGGAGGGGGGCTGAATCCATTGGATTCTCTGGATTCATATAAATGAAAACACACACGGAGCAGCGAGCTGGGAGCATGAACCTTTGCAGCCCTGTCCTGCTCCATCTCTACTGACTGCCTTAGCAGTCGGGAGGAGAGAGCGAGACTTATTTGTATGAAGGGTTTATTTACATTAGAATGAAGCGACAGTTCCTAGTCTGGGAAGTGATAAGTACTTGGCAAGTCATTAGGTAGCAGATAGAGATCAGCCCCTGGATACATTATTCCCTGCCTCTTGCATACTCGTTTTTGAAGGGCTGAGAGGTTTTGCGGAAGGCTGCGCGGCAGCGGTGGGGTTGCGGGAGGTGGGTGTCAGTGAGGGCGCGCAGCCCCGCTGAGAGCCGCGACTGCGCGCTGTCCCGCTGCGGGGGCGGCCCTTGGTGGCGGTGGGGGGAGCGGCAAGCCCCCCGCCCTCCGCGGCGAGCTGCGCGAGGGGAGGCCGACCGTCCCGGCCCTCAAGCTGCCGATGCCCGAGTGGGACAGCGGACAAGCAAGAGAAGCCGCAAAGCCGCGTCCTCCTAGGGCAAGGGACGACGATGCCACCGCGCCCCGCACCGTCCCGCCCCGCACCCGCGGCCGGCGCCACCTGCGTGGCGGTGGGGCGCTGCGCGGGCCGCGGGCGCCCCCTCCCGGGCCGCTCCCGCCACTGCCGCCCGCGCCCTCCGTGGGGCCGCCGCCCGTAGCCTCCCCCGCCGCAGGGCCGCCCCGTCGGGCACCTGCCGGCGCACGGCCGCGCTCTGCTCTCGCCCACCCCACGGGGGAGGAGGGATTTAAGCCCCCCCCAGCCCTTTCCGCCGTGCCGGTATCGCGATGCGCGGCCTGTCGCGGGCGGTGGGGGCCAGAGCGATGCCAGCGCCGGCCGGGCCGCTGTTTCATTTGCGCTGCCAAGGAATGTCTCTATCGCTTGCCAGGTTTGCCAATAAAACTTGCGCATGAAAAAGCGTGGCTTTCCAGGAAAAGTACTTCTGTTTTTTAACCTCCCCCTTGCTGTCTAATTACTGATGTGTTCGACCTCTGAAGAACAGCTTCGTAAAACTGTCTGGTAAATCCAGAGGCAGATGCCTTCGCACAGTTACAGAGAGATGTGTAAGTATACACATATATGCACACATGCTAATATATATGCATAGCTAAGTGCATGCATGGCTTTTAGAGTTTTACAAGGCATTTACGGGTATTAAGTACAATCGCACCAAAGCACTAGTCTCCTTTAAGGCTCCTAGGAGCTATGGTAATACAAGTAATAAATCTTAGATATCTGCATATGCACTTTTATGAAGCCACAAATGCTCTCTTTGCACAGTTATTTGCGCACTGCTGGAAGTAACCCATTACAGTTGTTGACATACAGAAAACAATGTCGTGCTCTGCAAAGAGTAAAGTATAATAAAAAGAGGTGAAAGAACAGTTTGAAAAGTTGAGCTCTCAAGATGTATCTGTTATTTTCCATGAAACACAGGGAATGCAAGAAAAAAAATGATTTTGAAATGCACCCTGTGTAACGACCGCATGGAACTTGCAGCTGCAGGAGTCCCACGGGCTGTGACCCCAGGCAAGCCCCTCTTTCTCGTAGATCTCTGTCCTCAAAACTAAGCAGTGTACTGTTTAAAGGTAAAAGAAGTCATCATTCAGTTCCTGAGCACGTTATCTCTGCAGTTTCCTAGTCTTTCTCTCTCTCTCCTGCCTCCACAAGGCCACGTGCAGTACCATTTCTGCAAAGCGATGTAAGCAGGCTGGTAGGCATGATTTGAAACAAAATTCACACTAAAGCAGAAAAAAAGCTGTGGCAGCATGTATTTCAGTGTCCCCCCAAACAGTGTCCCTTGTAGTTCTTAACAACTGAATAAAAGCAAAGCTTTTATTTAAAATAAAATATAGCTGAAAGTAGTTCTTTTTTATTCAGGTAGCATTAGCGCCCTTCACTCGACTGTTGCATGTGGGATGTGTGGTCCTGGCATGCCACTCATGCCCCAATCCCTGTCCCAGCTGTGATGGCGGCCTGGCTAATGTTTGTGCATCAGGGTGGCATCAGCCAAGCCAAACAAGGTCAGTTCCCCTATTTTGCAAAGCAGAAGAGATTGCAAGCCTGTATCCAGTACTAGGCAATTGATTTAGAGGTGCTTCACTTGATAAATACAAATACAGGTCTTTTAAGATGGAGTAGCATGAAGGAAAAGATGCTTGATGGATTATTTTTAAAAATTAAGTTTTCCATTTTACTAGATAACTCCTAAAATAGAGCCAGAGATTCTTAGCTAAGGCTTACGTTTAGAAGTAATTGCATGTGTATAACTGTGGTCAGTTGGGTGGATAAGCAAGTATACAGCTTTGCTTTAGTACGTGCTTTTTGCTCTTGAGTGTTCAGGATGCTGCAAACATGGAAACAATAAGCTGCAAACAGAACACTCATGGTTTGACACTTTGGGTGGTAGTTTTCCCCCGGTTTAGATGGGCTAGCCAGGTAGCAGAAAACAGCATTTCACTGTTCACTGAAGCCTTCTGGAGAGCTGCAGCATGTTCCCTGCATGACAGGGAGGCCCACGGAGGCAGGAGGAGGGTTTGCATGGGATGGAGACTGAAGCTACTGTAACCGTCCCTGTGGCAAGAACACCCACAGAAACAGGTAATTTGCCCCTCCCACACCAACTAACAGCCAGAAGCAAAAAATGTTAAAGTAACTTACATCATCGTTTGCCTGTATCATTACTAAGGAGGAACTGAAAGCTGTTTTATGAGGAGCAGACAGACAAGACTAGCTTGAGCTTGAGACATAAAAAACCCAAACCACTAAGATACCTGAAGGCATCCCAATTAAGTGATATTACCATCCCGATCAAGATGCAGTCATTGTTAGTAAGCATCCCTGATTTTTAACAGAGATATTCCAATTAGGTAGATTTCCTGATTAGGTGCACTTAAATTAAGTGGAGAAAACAGTGTGGAGGTAACCTGGTCGGCTTTTATGAGGGCCAGCTCCAGAGGGGGACTTTGTCACTTGCAACAGGACATAAATGGAGTCCAGACCCTTTAGCCCAAAACCACAGCAATGCCTCTTTGCCTCATGCTGAGCAACCATCTAACCTCGAAGGCATCCAGCCTTGGTCGGTGCCTCTGTCTTTTACCTGCGTGTTCCCCAGGCACTGGTAGCTCTGCTGCTGGGCATGCCCGCAACCGCCTGAGTCAGAGCATCTTGGCACCTGTTTTCAGCTGAAATCCCAATAGGATCCAAAAAGTAGGCAGAGTGGCGTCGAAGTACCCGCAGGAGCTGATCTAATAGATAATGTCTTGGGCTTTGGGATAAATTTGAAAAGAAGGCACTTATCAGCTCTGCACCACATATCTCTGTAATTTACGGGTCTCAACTCTGGCTAGAGTCTCATGGTTTTTGGATGGAGTGACTCGAGGTGACATGCTTGGGCAGTAGTCACATAGCTTTTTATGCCATCGCCTCTCTCCTTGTTACTCTGGCCTTGAGCTTGAAAGTCTAAAGTGCAGGTTCTGGAGGAAAAAAATGCAGACAAAAAGACTTCCAAACACTTTACGAAGTCCTTTAGAAAGCCCTGGGCTGAACCTGCCAAGTGTGCTGAGCAATGAAGGAAAGAAGGGTACATCTAGTTGTGCTGTCCTTAATATTCACCATGGCCACAGCCATGGCTGAAACAACTCTTGTGGCTGGGAGAGAGCTCTGTGCAAGGAGGTTGCAGTGGCCAGGGATGGCCTCCCTGGGCCCTGGGAAGAGCGTTGTGTCTCTCCATGCATCTGTTTCCCTTCAGAGGTGCTGGGCTTGTCTTGCATCTACACAGGAATGTGAGCCCTCCACCACACCTCTAGCTTTCAGCATTTGCTGAGCCTGTTTGTCTATTTTGGTTTGGGTTCCCCCCCCCCCCCCCCCCATAACTTTTGAGATTGTAATCTCAGCAGGGTAGGGACTGCCTCCTGTTCTACATTTGTAAACTGTGTCTGTGCCTGGGATCTCAAGCTGATGTGCTAATAATGAATAAGCATAATTGTCTTGGGGGTTACTCTTCCAGGATTCATCTGGAACTGATTGCACTGGGAATAAAATAGACCACTTCCTTTGGAAGAGAAGGGCTTACGGTAACCACTCAATTCAAATGATCGCTCTCTGCAGGGGTGAACACAGGTGTTGTGTTCCGTGGTGTTCGTCATGGATTTGCATAGACTGAATAGTACATCATGTCCCTCTTTCTTCTAAATTTAGGGGAATGGCAGCAGCCATCTAAACCTCTTTGAAGAAAAAGATGACACAGAGTTTTCTTGCTGACCTGCAGCAAAGGTGTGCTCTTGAATCCTGTTTTTCAATTTGCCTACCCATAGAAATTCCAAATGTAGTAGTTTCATGCAGTTATTTTGTCTCAGGGGTCTCTTGCATGTGTGCCATCCTGACCTTGTGCGGCTGTGTGGCATGCAGTAAATCAGTCCAGAAATTAATGTTCAATTTTTTATTTATTTTTTTTTTTTGTATTCTGCTTTCCCTTTCAAATGAGGCCAGATCCTCAAGCCATTAAGCTGAATTGCATCAGCTGTGGCTCTGGCTCGGAGAAATTAAAGGTGAGCACCTCTGCCAACTCAGCACCACCATGGTGAACACACTCACAGAAGTTAAGTCACTGGAGCGTGAGCAAGACTAGAGTTTGGACGCTGCTGCTAGATTTGATGTATATGTTATGTGCCAGGTAGCACTATGGAGTGGTGGTGGTGAAAACTGCTGCTTTGGGCAGCTCCAGCATTAATATCGTTTTCTTACTCTGTTCAGTTTGAAAACTGTCCATCACGAAGTGCAGTGCGCAGTGGTGGCGTAGTTCCTTTTTTTGCAGAGTTAAGTGAGCTTGTTAACTCTTCAAAATAATGTTATCTCTTCCAGTACATTTCCCATTGAATGGAAACGTTCCCATTGACTTTAAAGCACAATTTCCTCCACCTCCTCCTTCTTAAAAGACTTAATCAAGCATGTTTAGTAGAAACCTATGAGAGCTGTCTAATGACTGGCTCACTTTGCCCAGGGAAAAATGTAACTATAAACTGAAACATGATGCTGAAAACTAAGTTTAGTAGAAAGTGTTTAGTCTAGTGCGAGATGAGTGATGGAAGCTTGTATTTGTGAATAATTTATTTGACAATTGGTGGGGAAAAAAATGACCGAATAAGTTCTTTGCTCATTTTTCCTTGCCTGTCTACAAAACTGGCTGAACAATGCGCAAACAAATTGCTAATATTTATTCAGGAGCAAAGAGGTCAGCTTTTGTCAAAAGTGGTTTTAACAGTGACTTGGACTAGCACCAGATTAGTTTAGTATTCTTCTGTCCTCTGTGTAGTAAACAAAGGAAGTTGTTCTATTAGTTACTGAATTCACTGCAAATTTGCATGTCACCAGAAACACTTGTATTCTGTCGCACACCCCATGTCGTAAAGACTCTGCAGATACTGGAGCTTGGCTTTCATGCCCACAGCCAACCTCCGGAGACTTTAGAAACCTCAGTGAGTTCGACTTTATAGCCTGTCTGCCCACCTTCAGCCCCTTCTGAAAGGGGCTTCTTCGAAGTCATGTGCAGTATTGCAGATGGCAGCTGTGTACCAGGCCGAACGAGCAAACCTCCACCGCTTCTGTGAAGAAGGTGTGTTTCATGATCAGGAAGGCTGCCATCTCCATATATGATGATGCAAATAGTTGCTGATTGCCAGACAGAAGCTGCTTATTAATTATTTTTCCTCTTGGTGAAAGAGGAAATACAGACAGAGGGCAGAGTCTCTAAAGAGCTGTCTTTATTAGCTTGACCTGACAGCAGCACCGAGGTGTTTTGCTTGGGGACAAAATCCACGTTTTGCCTTGCAATTTAGTGAGCTTGTCTGCATCACCTCCTACACTTCCTCCTACAACCTTTCCCTTCCCCTATGACACACACACACATTCTTCTTTCTTGCTAGTCCTTCATCCTCTGCTACCTTTCTACCTTCTCCCATGCCACCAAATGAGCTTAGAAATGTTCTAAAATTAATATATATTTTTAACACTTTCCTATCCTCCTCACCCCTTCAGAAACACTACAGACAAATCTACTTTCTGTGCAAGACACTGAAGGTACAAGAGCAGGTCTCTCTTTGCAAGTGACCTCTGATTCCAAATTCAGTGCTATTGCTGTCAGTAGGTTTCAAATTAAGACAAGGGCTTCTGTGAGGCAGGAAAAGAACCGTGGATTTGCACCATGGGTTCCCAGAGAGGTGTCAAGGACCTTCAAGCCCCGTGGGAGCCAGGGGAAGCTGTAGGCACTTGAACACCTCTTGAACTGGGTCCTGTCAGCTTGGTGCCTGCCCACACCTCTTCCATACACCATCAGCTGCAGCTGTTGCCTGTATTTATGCTTATCCTTTTGAGAGGTTAAGTTTTCAGGTGCTTACTTCACTTCAGTATTTTCTATTCAGGTGGGAACAGCCCACCCTTTTAGTGGCTTCACCTCTTCAGGGCTGCCTGTGCGTGTGTGAGTGCAGAAAGGGGAGGCAAGGTGGGTTCTTCTCAGTGATGGTCACCTGTTCTTGCAGGAGTTGTGTTCCCCAGGCTTTCCTAGTTCCCATCTGTTCCCCAAAACTGCCTGACAGTGTGCAGGGGATGGATCGTTTCTTCTCAGAGCGTGGGATCTACTTGCCCTTTCACGCAGAAAGGCTCAAAGCTGGTCAGGGAGGTTGCAGGACAAGGGAGGGAGGGTATGAGACATGGATACATGGATTTCTTTTCAACCTTAGCTCAGGTGAGCTCCTCGTGCACATAGAGAAGCACTGCCTGATTAAACACCACAGCCCTTGGCTGTATGTGCTGTGTCACAGAGTCCAGAGGTGCACAGAAATACGCTTAACCCCATGCCACAAAGTGAAGCGGTCACTCATGGCTTTGTCCTCAGACGTGACCCAAATTCAGAACAGTCTTGTTTGCGCTTGGCTACAGAAAGCCAGCTGGGTGCCAGTGCAGCTCCTGGCATAATGCGGTGCAGTTGCAAGGCAGTAATGAACTATATGCTGCTCTCACAGCCTCCTCCCTGCCCCTGTTTCTGAGAATAAAGAAGAATGGAGTAAACCCAGGGACTCTGACCCGAGCTTTTCCCTGGCCCTGTGGGCTCAGGGGTGGCAGTGCCAGCCAGACACTGCAGAGGAACAGTGCGATGTACGGGGAAACTGTGTTCAGACTCACGCCTTTTTGCAGTGCAAGAAGGTCAGAAGGTGTCCTTAATAGAAAGAAGCGCTCAAATCCCTGGCTGCCCTGGTCACATTCAGGGAGAGCTCTCTCCTAAAGCCCCAAGTGCGAGCTGAATAAAACAGAAACACAGACTTCAGGATTTGATGCTCCTAAGTGGTTTGATTGAGCTGAGTTCTCGGGTGAGTGTGCTCCCTTTTGCGCACTGCCTGTAGGACCAAGCCCTTGTAAACTGCTGAGAGTCACTGCTGCTCCTCCTGGAGCCAGAGGCAGCTTGAGGTAATCAGCACGTATTGGAATAAGCTCTGAGAGTGGAAGCCTGGTAAAAGCCCAGTTTAGTTTCACTGTGGTATGCAGCACTCCAAGAAAACTCCCAGACTCGGTCCTTTTCCTTCAAGCACAACACCTTATCAAGGTCCTTGGCAGCAGTTCACTGACAGAAAGGAGCAGCTAGCTGTCATGGTATTCCCACATACAAACACGGAAAAACAACCCCTCCCTACTTTTCAGTGCAGGGATGTTACGTAGTAAGAATAATTACAATATTTAACACTTGTATCTGTGCTTTCAATCTTCAAAGTGCTTAACGAGCACTAGCTACAGGTAATTGTAGCTGCAGAGTGATGTGGCCCTTTGCAAAAAAGAGGAGGACTGTGTGCATGGCTGCTCCAGTGGTCCTGCACAGGGTGGGCACGGTGCAAATAGGGCTGTAAAGGCTCAAGGAGATGTACTCATCCAGCTGCCAGAGTTGATTTTTCCTATGACTGGTTGCTGCCCTCCTGCTGGAGGCCACTGACTTCCCGGGTCTGTTGGTGGAAATGCTCACCTTACCATTTCCCAACCCATCTCAGTCCCAATGAGCTTGGTTAGGAAAGACCTATAATGGCGAGCCATGTTAGCTGACCTGGCTTGTTTTGACTGGAATGGATGAGGGAGTGCTCAGACGAGCAGCTCGTCTGGCAGAGCTGGGAAAGTGGTAACTCCTAGCAGATGGGCAGAAAAGTAGGTGACTGTGGAGAGGCTTGTAGGAGGGCTGTAGGAGGCTGGCAACTGTGGCAGCTGGCACAGGAGGTGTGTATCTGAAAAAAAAAAATGAGCCCGTGCTGGTTCTTCCTCCTCTGGTTTGTCTTTCAGTCCTACGGGACTCTGTATGGAAAGCGTTACTGTAAAAGGCATCATACATTTCCTCAGCCTTCTTGCTCTGTCCGTGTGGCTCTTGGCTCACACTGAAAAACTAGAAGAGGTAGTGGAGAAATCGGTGCTGCTTCTGATTTTGCTTTCAGATGGTTTTGGGGAGGAGGGAGAAAAGACAGCTTTTCAGTCTGTTTGTGAGGAGGAAGGTCACAAGACAACTGTTCTGTCCTACCATTTTTATGGCCACCTGTTATTGCCTTAATCTCAAAACTGACCCTTCGCTCTTGCAATGTCACTCCTGCATTCTCTCCTGTTCTGCTTTCTTACCAAGTCTGCTCATCTGAAAATACTCAGGTAAAGCTTCTGCTCTTTCTTAGGGTAGGAAAATGAGATTAGTGGATGTGAAATGCATCATCAGAGCATGCAGCTCCACAGGGTACCAGCTCCCAGCACCTGGGAAGCTAGAGAATAGCCATACACAGGGCATCCTGACCATCCAGTTCAACTCATTGCCTTCACAGGTAAAAAGGCTTTATGTTTATTAATGTAAAGTGATCACACAGGGAAACGAAGTCTGTGTTGGTCTGGTCCCTTCCAACCTCGATGACTCTGTGAGTCTGTGTACTAACTGTAACTGTTTACATAAGTTTGAGGCCCACATACCTTACAATTTGATTTTAAACAAAGCAAATACAAACCTAACTGCTGGAACCTTTGTTTTCACTAGAAATCACACTCTTATCTGTGCAGTATGAATGTCTGTCCTTCCTGCTGCTTAAGAGGAAAATTAAGTTAATATATATTGTAAGGTCATAACAATACATTAACAGGAATTGGTTCATTCAAAGGGGTTAGCTCGGGTTTTGCTTTTATTTTAACTGTTCATGCACATTATCATTTTCCCCTTGAGGATTGTTTTGGGCAGAAAGATTGTGAAACTCCAAGCTAGTTCTCTCTTGTGCTGCAGCTTCATTATGTGCATAACTTCAGAAAATGAAGTCTCTACTTCATGAAAATAGTCCCCATAACAGTGTTGTCTCTGTCCCTTTGGTTAGTGAGGTTTAGTCATATAATACTTCCAGATTTCATTATTATGAATTGCATAACATTTTTCTTCTAAGCACTCCACTTCTGAAATGAATTAAAATGAGAACCTTGCCATTCTCTTAAAAAAAACTAAAAAGATTTCTTTTCTGGACCCTGTCGTTGCAGAGGAAAGCATCCTATGAACCTGAGTGTACTTCAGAAGTGAAGAAAAAAAGCTCTGGAAAGAAACACGTGCACAAACCAACCTCTGAAGTTTAACCTTGTGACTCTTAAGTTCCTCCTCCTTTTTGAGGCCTCAAATATTGCGACTGGCAGTGCTGTGGCGGGGGGCAGCTCTCAAAGCCAGCTGCTTGCAGGCAAGCAATGCCCTGGGAGAAGGAGCAAACCTAAGCTCTCAGCTCGGTAACTCAGTCTCCTGCCTGTATGGTTCTGTGGTGGGACTGTCTGTGAGATCAGGGAAAAAAAAACCTGAAATCCTCTCCCTTGCTCGCACAGTTCCAATTAAGTGCAATCAATTGCTCAATCAATCTTTTGCTTTTAATAAAGTCAGTTATCTTTTTCCTTCTAATTCCCCTCCAGGTTTTTTAACAATTGTTCAGACAGACACAACAAGCAGCTTTTGTAAAGGAAGAGTGTAGGCGTTTCCTTTGGCTGTTTTCACTTTCTGCCTATGATGATGTTATGCTCCGCACCCTCCCCAAATCCTACTCATATACAATGAGTGTGCTAGAAGCCCATTTTTTTTTTCCAACTGGCATGGATTGAGTACCCTAATTTGATAGCAAAATCATGCCAAAATATTTTGGGGGGTGGGGGGAGGAGAATAGACATTTTGTCATCTTTGTGTTGCTGATGAGTCAGACCATTTAAACTAAGGAAAGGTTTAAAAAAGGGAAGGGAAATGCTCTCCAGCCTTATCTACTCCAACATTAATTTGGGTAGAAGGTAGGAGTGGAGGAAGTCTGAGTAAATCTGTTCCTTGTTCAAGTTGCCTTTAGATGGTTACTGTCATCTGCAAGCTGGAAGAAGATGCATTAAATTGTTGGCCACCACTGAATGACCATGACAGAGAGGAGAGGCCCCACATGTGCTTGCTTTGGTTTTCTGTGAGTGCAAGAGCCATGCATTCTTGATATACGTATATGAAAAAGGCCAGCACTGGCTTCAGTGGTATTGCTTTAAATCCCCTGCATTGCTATGTGGGAGGGAGACTATGTCGTACCCATGCAAAGCATATTTATACCTGAATAAACCTGCCCCTGGTAGGTTTAACTCTCCTGGCTTAAAAAGCAAACAAACTGTCCTTAATTGACATGGTCACACAACGGCAAAGAATATCTGTGGGTCAGGCCATGTCGGGGAGCAGAACTGGTTGGTCCCACTCAAAGGGGATGAGAAGGTTAGATTGAGCAGATCCTAAGTAAGTTAAGAAAAAGAGATGTAGTCAGGAGAGTTGCAAGTGACCTGAATGGGAAGAAGAGGCAAGAGGGTGTGGTGCTGCAGAGAGTGCCAGCAGCGCAGTCCTTACTTAAACTTTACTTAAACTTGCCCACACATTGATGTTAGTATAGGGACAGTCAAGTCAAGCCTATACGTTTAAAGTAAAAGACAAGGAATGTCAGGAAAGTAGTGATATCTTACTGTGAAATAAAAACCAAGTCAGTGGGAAGCCTGGTGTCCAAGGGGGGTCGGTGGAAATTACATTACACGAGGGCACATTTGCAGTGCAACAACTCCCGCTCCTGTCAACAAACTCAAGCCAGCCTTGCGCTTGCCCACAGTCTTGCGGGCACTGACTGCTTGTGCACAGGGCCAGCTTCTCCAGCAGGTTTTGCAGCCCATAGTGATCCCTGTGCTCCTGTGTTTACATTGCTGTCAGTCCCCAAGTAAGGTGGTTTGAAGCTATCCTGCGTGCAACTGCTGTGGTGCAGAGATGCCCTGGGAAGTTTAAAAGTGGGTAAAACCCAGACAAATGTGCTAAACGTGGTAACAAGCTAACGAGAGGGAAGTGCTATCCTACCTGATGGGCCATTTTGAACTCCATTTTTGTGGCTAACCCTGCAGGAAGGGGAAGAGGTGAGGAAAAAGTTTGCTCATTTTATTATCCGGCTGCTTCTGTCCCTGGTCACGGTCTCCAGCTGGCTCAGTTGAAGGCAAATCCTCCAGTGTAGCTCAGGTGAAGGCTGCTCCAAATGATCCCAAATGATAGTGCCTGCAAGGTACTAATATGGCAGCGGAGACCAGTTGGATACTGAGATTTGTCATGGATGCCCCTTTGCTTGGCTTTAGGGATGGAGGAGCTGTACAGGAGCTGCTGTGCTGGTTGCAAGCCAGAAGGCTATCTCCTTGCACTGGGGTGATCCTCCCTTGGCTGGGTCTTCTGGCCTCAGGGCTGTTTGCATTGTGAGGATGGCACAAAGCAGCCTTACTTCAGGGAAGGATTGGGGCACAGGCCTTATCTCACTTTGATTATATTAAATAATCTATCTGTCTGCCACGTTATTTACATAACTCTTATTTAAATAGTTTTACATCAGACACACTGAATCATGAGACTGAAAGTCTAGACGATGCTTGCTAGGCTCAGCCTGCCTTTAACCGTCCTGTGTTGCCATTTTTCTTGTCTCACCCTTCAGGATTACCCTGCTCTACACTCTGCATTTGGTCCATGTCTGGTGGTCCTCGGATTTAAGAGTGAGCAAAACTGAATTGCTGAGGGGAGAGCACAGAGAGCAGAAACAGGGGAGTGGGAGAGGAAGTCAGGGAGGAGGAAGGTGGCTGGGAGTTGTTTGGTTTTACTAGGTCAGCTCTGAGTGAGGCTGCAGGGCAAATGGCTTTGGACAGAGAAACTTAGGAAAAGACTTTACCCCTGGAGCTTGCCTTCTGGCAGGCGCTGCCCTGGAACGCTGCTATAGGAGGTAATTCATTTCAGGAAGAGCAGAAGAAGGAGGTATAGAGTTACCTTGTGCTAAGTGGGTTTATAGGCAGAGGCTGGAAGCGGGGAATTGGGAGAGAGCAAACGGCATAAAAAAGACATTTGTCATTTTAGAGAAAAGCCAAGAAAGCCCATTCATTTCCCTGCATTCTCCCCACTCCTCTAAAAGTGCGTTATAAATTAGTAATAATTCATGAATGGCTTGTGTTATGGCATGCTTAACAAATTCATCTGTCTCTCTTTCTGAAGGCACATTCCAGGCTTTATGCTTCACTGTCACAAGCCTTGTTGTTATGATTTCATTATATATTGATTTTGAGTTATGTTTCCTGCGATACTGGGTGCGCTGGAACGGAATCTCTACTTTGGAATGAAAGGGGACCAAGGCTTCTGGTTCCTCATCTTTCGCTTCCCGGTGAAAATGATTTTGTCAAGGGTTGCACCAGCCCTGGCTGCCTCTTCCAGAGGGCTTTGGGATGGCAAGGCTGGGATGGAGCAGCACTTCCATCTAGTGGTCTGCCGAAAATAAGGCAAGTGCTTCAACCTGCGGACTTCCAACTCCGATTTCGGAAACCGTGTATCTTGCCCTAATATTTACAAACAGATTATTCATACCCAAGAAATAAAAATACAGTAATCCTTTTTTTTGGTTTTTTTTTTTTTGTTGTTGTTTTTTTTGTATTTGCAAGTCAATTCTTGGACTTAGTTCAGTGGAAATCGATGTAATTTGTTAGATCGCAGGTTCAGGGATGCCATGTCAGCAAGGTGAAGCAGAGAAAATCATGTGTTCCTAAATTGAAGAGCACCGCACCGCAGCACTGCGCAATGCTTACAACGGGCTCTGCACCCACCTGTGCATCCCACCGTATTTTGCACAGGTTCGCACTCACCCTTAGTTTACAGGTAGAGAAAACAAGGCGTGTAAAAGTATGGCAGATACCTGGTTTGAATCCTTGTTTTCAGGTGCTGCATGTCGTTACTGTTCTCCAGAGAAGCTGAGCAGTTAACTGAAGCTGGGAAGGATTTAGAGCGCATATGTACCCTGCATGGCAGGATCCTAGTCGGTGGGATACTGTTTCAGTGCAGATAAATAACCGCCACAGCAACAGCACAGTATAACATAAAACCAGAGGAACCTTAGACCCTCAGAAAACCAGACCTAATGTCTCAAGCCAAGGTCTAAGAGAACTGACACCTTTGATATGAGCAGATACTTCTGAATAAGTTAGAGGGGCCAAACTGAGAATAACTCAGTGGGGTTAAATCACATCGGTGTGGCTGTCGGTAGCAAAAGCCCTATAAACTTTTAAGGGGAAGGCCCAGGTTTGCTGTCTCCTACTGCCATTGTCGATCTGTTCTGCCTTCTTCCAGCAATTAGCTGTTGTGAAAGAGGAACCTGCTGTTCTGCAAGGGCTGTTTCCCAACCAGGAGGCTCAAAGGGTGGAATTGTTATTGTGGAGACTGGGGAATTACACACACATAGGCACACACACCAACACACACATACTCATACTCTCCTCTGATTCCTATGAAGGGAAGTTGTAAGTTCAAAAGTGAGGATCGGAGCAACTGAGGTGATTCTGCTGTGAAGGCAGTATGTGATTGACATCTCTGGGCTGATTCAACATCCAGGCATGATACGAGGTGTGTTTAAGTTATTTTAAGATGCTGTGGCCTGCCTTAGGGTATCCTGAAATTCTGACACCCTGCCAGAATAGATTTGATTCCCTGGGGGAGGGGGTGATCTTCTGATAGCCACACCCTCCTGATTGGCTGCCCAAATGCAATTATATTTTAAAAAGTCTTTATTGACAGAGAAAAATGAATAATTTGTACTGGAGGAACACACAGGTCATTGTTCCTCTTCTGCCGTGTGACTCATCCGGATCAAGCTGTCTGTTTAGTGTATCTACTAATGCAGCAACTTGGAAAAGCTAACCCATAAGTGCTTCTTTTGTTTCCTAAAAAACAATCGCTGGATGCCTTTTGAAGCTTTTCAATTATTTTTTTTTAAGCCTGCCGTGTTTTGGAATGAGAAGAGCACAGGCACTTTCTTGTCAAATCTTCCATAACCTTTGCTGTTCCACCCTTAGACAGTACCTTCTTTTACTGGGCTTGCAACAGAAGTGCTTTACACCTCTGAAGAGAGGAAACCTTAACGACACGCCTGTGAGGCAAGCAAGCCTGAAGGCTAGCATAGTGTCACACCTTATCATTACATCAGGTCTGACACACATTCCTGAGGTCCGGACCCACAGCATGACCTCCCTCGACCCAATCCATCAGCACTCAGTGGCGATCTTCCTGGGACAGGAGCAAGATGTGAGCCTTTACCCCACGCACCCCTTCTCCTCCCAGAAACATGTGTGCACTCTCAGCCCCTTGCACCGTGGAGGTGGTGGCTGTGGTGTCAGGGTAGGAGCCGCGTGGATGCAGATCCACCCCTGCTGCTCCTTTCTGCCCATTGCCTGTTGCACAAGCGAGCAGCACCAAGCAGGGAGTTTGCAAGAGCACGTTGCCTCCCCCAGCCCCCCGCTGCGCAGCTGCCTGCCCTGCCCCTTTGGCACAGCAGAATTGCCCCATGTGCAATGCAGCTGGAGAGGGCTCTGCCCACAGAGGAAGCATGACATTCATCCCTAAATGCAGGAACATTTCTGAGTGCTTTTCCCCTTGGAATTTGTTTTGTTTTGTTTTGTTTTGTTTTCTGTTTAAGGTGGCTGATGGTTAGCCCCTAAGTTCTTTCAGAGTAAGTATTAATCAGAAATAGGCTAATATACAAACAAATATATTACTCCCAATTAGAAAAAAAGGACTTCAGAGAATGCACTTATCTCAATACTGCTTGGGTAGTTGAAGCAGCTGCAAGAAAGCTAATAGCAGGGTTGAAACCAGACTTGCCAGCAATTTCATTCTTGGCCAGACAGTCAATTTTTTCATGCTTTTGTCTGGCTGTCTCTCTGTAGGGCTGCACAAGGAGAGCAGTTTTACTTTCTTTCGTTGTTATACATATATTTTTCTGCTGAATTCATCTATGACTGCCATAATAACTCAGTGGCACTCTGTTTCCAAGGAAGCTTGAGTGACTGAATAATGAAGATGAATCGGGATTCCAGAAAAAAAAAAGAAAATCCTTCTCTTCCGTGCAGCCCAAACCCAATAATCTACTTTTGCCAACCTGTCCCTATGAAATAAAAAAGAGGCATTCATTTGTACTGCCTCATTTTCTTCTCCGTACAGTGAAAGGATTTTTTGTTGCAATGTCACCCTCATGTGCGCTTTCTAAACAGCCTGTGCCCCCTTCTACTCCAGGCAGTACGGAGAGCAGTTATTTTTAATAGGAACTCATTTAACATACCTATGTGTTGGTTTGTAGCAGAGGTCACACTCTCTGGACTTCGTTTCAGCTGGGATCCTCCTTGGGACAAAGGTGATGTGTCTTAGAGCGTCTTTGGCTTGGCAGGAACGTTTATTAAAATACCACAAGTTCAGACAATGCTGGTTACGAGGAGTGCACAGTGCGTTATATGTGGGAGGACTGGCGCAGAGTTTCCAGTAAAAATGAAGTGACTTAGAAAACTCTTCTTCACCCTGGCACATCCCAGGGAGCGTATTCTGTGTCTGCGTGTCTGGTGGAGCCTGCTCACACTCGGTGCACAATGTGTGCTTGTACATGTCTCACAGAAAATCTTGGGAATCGTTTAGCTCCTCGCTTGCACACAGCACAGGTTTCAAAGTGTCCCAAAGAGTATTCTTTTGTGTCCAATGAAAGCCTGCCTCAGATTTTAAGCATAGCAGGGGCCAGAGTTTCAGCTGCTGTAAATCAGTGAAGTCCCAGGGAAGCTGGTGGGGCTCTGCCAATTTACACCAGCTGAAAGTTTGGCCCTCGCCTATCTCCGATACTCTGTCCTGAAGATGTAGGCAGCATTGGCAGGAGGCAGCACCCCGCGTAATGACAGCCTGCGGAGCTGTAGCACAATGCCCACAGTGAGCTGTGGAGCTAATGCAATGCGATTTCATCATCCATCCAGGCAATATGAGGACACTGATATTGCAAGACAATTTCAGGCTGTTGCCACAAGCTATTTTGCATCTCTTGGACACTTCAGCTGTCACAGGAGTGGCGGTCTCTTCTCAGCCTTGCTTGGTGGTGGTGAGAAAAGAGGCTGTTTCTTATTTCCTTTTTCTCTGGCCTCTCTGCATTTCACAGGACGGGGAAGGTCTCCTCTAGCTTTTGTTTGTTTTTTTTCTCAGTGCTACATTTGAGCTCCAGTTAAGCCCGGGGAATTTTTGTGATCCTGGCAGTAGGTCCCGAACTGTTGATGAAGGGCTTAAACTGCCTCAGAAGGTGGAAGTCGATGGTTTCAAAGAATCAAAGTCACTTTGACCAGCGAACCCTCCAGTCCTGTCCTTTTCAGTCATGCCATGGGACTTGGTTTCATGGCTGAACCTCTCTAGCTTTTGCTCTGCCTCTTGTCGTATTTCAGTTCACCATTTGATTGATAGTTCAAAGTATACATCAAATTTGAGGTGAAAAATAGCACAAGCTAAAGAAAAGGAGGAAAGTATTTTCAGATTCATTCCTTAAAACTGATGGTATAAGATTTTTTTGTTAACTTCATAACCGCTTGTAGGTTCTTCTCCAACTTGGTCAAGTCTACAGATAAGATACCTAGTGAAAAGTTAACGGAGCTATACTCACTTGTGCCTGCTGACCCAGTAGCTTCCCCCACCTTTTTTTCTTCTTCTGTTTTAGACCCATAAACCCCTAAGTGGGTTGGGATCTGACAGTCTGAGAGAGCACACTTGACTTGTCAAGGTGGTTTTGTTGTTGATAAGCAGTCAATGTATAAAGTTGCAGTACTCTGGTTTTCACCTCCACACCTGCCCTCCCTATGTCTAAGATTGAAAAAGAGTCCAGGGAAGGCTGGAGTCAGGAGACCAACGCCAAAGGTTTAAGAAGACCCAGTTCTGCCAGAAAGAGCTGTGACTTCAGTTCAGATTAGGTGTTCATTTGTGCCCCGGTGACCCATCTTTTGGTAATATGTCCCTATCTCTTGAGACTGGTGTAAGGACAGAATATAGTCACATTTGTGAAGCTGCTCAGAAGGCAGGGTGACTGGTCTGTGGTTATAAAGTATTGCCTACTTTTGGCTGTGTCTTAAGGCTCTGGGTGACTTTTTCCTTCAGGTAAGTGTCTATGGGACAGGACACAGACTTGTGAGTCTGAGAACTCAGACCTTCTTTCTGTCCCTATCTGCTACTGAAGCCAAAGAAAACTGTGAGTGAGGCTGTGGGTACAAGTGCTATTTTCATCTGGCTTGTGAGTTCCTTAAGCGCTTTGAAAATCCCATTCCGTGCCTGAGTCAGCACTGCAGTGTTTGGCCCATAGCAAGGTATCTACTCACCGATCCTTTTGCCAGCAGCAAGCAAACAAACCCAAAACTTTCAGTCTGGGCTGTGATTTCACTGATGTCATGTTAGTCTGAAATACAGATGAATATGACTTTGTTTCAGATACCAAGTTGTCTTCCAGCACCTGAAGATGTACATTCGTCTTAGCAGGAGTGGAGGATTTCAGTGGCTAGGAGTACTGTGGGATTTTCCCTTTATCCATTTATGCCAGTTACATTGGCAACAGTGATGGATAAAGGCAAGCAAACGGGGTCCTGGCATGACGGTTACTGCTTTCCTGAGCTTCTAAGCTAGGTAAGTGATAGATACATCCTGAGCTGTAAGCGGTGTGATGGTGATAAACGGCAGATCAGTGAATGGGTAGATGTATTGTAGGGGAAGAGAAGTGGCAAAGCCCCACCTGTAGCATGGGCACTTTAGTTCACACCTGTATCAGCCACTTCCCGTTCTGACGGGTCAGCTCAGCTCAAGGAGAATGTTTGGAAATAAATGTGGGAGCAGACAGATGAGTAAGGTGCTGCTCCGAGGCCTCAGGCTTGCTCGTCTTCTCCTTTCCTCTTTCACTGGGTCTCTTAAAAGAGGTTGTGTCCCTTGGCCCCGTTGCCACCGCCTCTGGGTGCCTTGCTTTCCCTGTCAGGCTGAGCAGATGCCAGGGCTGCTGTGAGAAACCTGAGGAAGGTCTGAGTTGGCAGGTAGAAGCAGTCCCTAGGTGCATTCCCCTTCTCATCCACCTGCCTTAAAGACTTGGAGCCACTGCTCTGACCGGGAGAATGAGCTGGTCATGGATGTGTTATTTGTGCTGCCAAGTGTTCCCAGTCCTGGGGCAGGAGCGGGGAGGAAGCCGAAGGCTGAGCCCTCCTTATCTGGGGTCTGCCATTGCCCTTCCCATCCCCACCCCCAGCCTCACCTCCCTTTGGGAGCAGCTGCAGTGGCCTAAGGGGGCTCAGGTAGTGGGAGAGAAGGCAAGCAGCATCTCTAAAAAGCCAGAGGAGGCTCTGAAGAGTGGCAAAGGGGGTGTGGGAGAGTGACAGGGTTCAGGCATGCCCACCTGCCCTGCACCTCCTCTCCTTGCAGCCTCTACACACAGGTGGTGGGAAGGTGCAGGAGGTGGTGCCCTGGGCAAGCTGCCCTCCAGCTGGGGAGGACAGATCATCAAGGCTGGGATGAGAAGGACTTAGAGAGAGAAGAACATTTGCCTGGAGATATTCAGAACTGGACAAGGCTCTGAGCACCTGGGTCTGACTTTGAAGTCACCTCTGCTTTGAGCATGGACATGGACTAGAGTTTTCCATAGGTCCTTTCCAGCTAAAGTTGTTCTGTGACTTGTTTTCTTTTCCACTTAATCTTTGACTCTGAAGATCAAGTGCTGAGGTGAAATCAGAGTCTGTGTGTGGAGCTGGCAAGTAACAGTACAGTTTTTCGGTTGGTTTTTTGGTTTGGTTTTTTTTTTGGTCCTGAAACTGTAGCTGGAAGGAATGCACCTAATTCGGTCAGCTTTGACTTTGAATGTCTGCATTTGACACAAGGCACATGTTTTATTCCTTGCTTAGCATCTGTTCCAAAACTATTGCTCTGTGTTTATAACTAGGATGCTCTGAAAAGAGCTGCATCTGTGAGAGATGTTGCCATTTTCAACTGTAGATTGCTATCTACCTTCTGAAGGTCCCTCTCAGTCTCCTGGAAGAATTGCTTAAGTAAAAGCTCCCTGAACCATTTCAGTCAAAATAGATTGGTTTAGCCAGGCCCTGCAGTTTAAATCATTTGAGCTCCTCCAGTGCAGCGTGCTAAGAATGGCTGAGGACTCCCTTGAGCTGCAAGGACAGCAGTGACATGTAGGTAAGGGAACTGGAGATGACACCTGTTGTGGGTGGCACAGCTGGGGCTGGAAGAGGGTACCTGGCTAGAATGGCTGTGAAGTCAGACTCAATTATGGGTCTACTGCTCCTCTTGTGATATTAGTCTTATGCTGGTAGATGATTCTGGTTTTGAGAGAAACATTCCTGAATCACAGTGAAGTGAGGAGGATGAGGGCAGTTATTCCTGTCTGCCACATATTTTGTTCCATGTGCAAACCTGCAGACCTGAGAGGGAAGCTTTTTGTCCTTAAAATGTGTAACCAAAGCTGCATTCAGGTGCTTCTAAACTTCAGGGTGGATGGGGAAAAAAATTCTGAATGTCATTTGCCAAAGCATGTTAGTAAAAACAATACGTTTACACTGACAGCAATCTGTGAGTGAAACAGTCCTGAAGATTCTGAGCAAAACTTCAGAGGTAACTTTAAAGACCAATTCCACTGAAGAAAGTGATCAAGTATATTTTCCAACCTATCCCAAGGCAAATGTGCTGATTGGTCTTAGCTCACCTCAGGGAGATCAAGTGGGAAGGAAATATTTGGTATGTACCTTTCCACCTTCCCACACAGAGGATGCAATCTGAACCTTTTTTAGCTTCGTGGTTGCTACATTCTGGGACACTGTTGTATCATTAGTCACACGGGGAGAAGACAGATGCTGAGACTTAGTCTATGCTAGTACATCCAAGCATGCTTGTCAGCCTTCCTTGGCCCTGGAAGATGATTGCCTATGCTTGTAAACTAAGAGCAGACTTTCTGGCACGAGCATGGCCCATTGCAACTGGCAGTCTCTCTGAACAAGTTCTGAGCCTGGTCTGTCAACCGGAGTGTGCCAGGGACCATACCCAGTAGGCAGTTTGCTTGCTGCTACCTCATTTAGGAGATTTGCTCGCTAGCACACTGCTCTCTGCCAGCTGGCCTGGATGGTTGGTCCTAATGCAATAATGGTCCGGTTTACCGGTATGGATATAGCCTGACTATAACCCAGCATGGGGTGTGCATGTGCCATACCGGAATTCAGCGTGAAGCATGTTAGCTATTCAATGGCTTGTGCAGATATGTCAGTAAAACTCCTGAACTTTCATGTTCTGTTGCCTTGAAGGAGAGAGAGGTGGGACGATGGGGGGAAAATCTGCCATGGTGGGTCTTGGGAGTCTGAAAGGGGGGTCTAAAAGGGGGAGGGTGGAAGTGCCCAAAACCCCGCTGTGTTCAGTTTGCCCTTGCCAACCTAGGATTCTCGCCAATGAGCACAAATCCTGCCTGACTCCCAGAATGATGAGAAGCAAAAATCACAAAGGGAGTGAGTTTTCCATGGTGCTGTCTCATTCCTAGGGGTTTTTCTAGAGGCAAGAGCAGAGCTGGGATACTTTGCCCACAACACCAAGTTGGAGGCTTGACTGTGCCATTTAAAAACCAGAGATGCAGTGCTTAGGGACATGGTTTAGTGAAGGACTTGGCAGTCCTGGGTTAACAGTTGGACTTGATTATCTCAAAGTTCTTTTCCAACCTAAATGATTCTATGATTCTATTCCTCCTTAAGCACCTTGGGGCAGGTCATTGAGAATATCCACCTAATGAAGCTAAGCTCAAGACTTCTGCCCAGAATGTGCTGAGGCACTCGTATCATGCCTTGATGCTCACAGCTGCATTCCTAAATTTTGACATGTTTTTTGTACTTGCATGATCTTAACATCTCCAGAGCTGTATTGCTGTGTTTACTGCACTGAGTATCTTTGGGGCTGGAAGATAAAAAAACCCGGTAGTATTCAGAGGTGCATTGGTTTCAAGATAGTACTTGGTTGAGAGTGAAATGAATGTCTGGGACAAGAACTTGAGCGTGTTTTGGAGGAACGAAGACATCGTCATTACTTCTGTCCTGCAGACACAGAGAGCAGAAGGGGAAATACCAGGACGTGCTCAGGGATTGTGCTGGAGGCAGGGAGCCTGTGTGAGCTGGAAGAACAACCAAAGGGAGTGAGTGTGGGATGGGAGTCACTGCAGTATTGACCCTGGCAATGGAGGACTGGGAAGCCCAGCTGAATATGAGAAAGGGGCTATGAGCTGGTGATGGGCAGTCAGAGACAAATAGTAGGCTGCAGAGTAAGAAAGTTTTGTAGGCAGTTTATGGGCCAGACATTCATCTGATGTCTGTCTGGTGGCCTTCAAGATGGGTATGGGGCAGGGACTGTTTCCTGTGCACACCAGCTGTGATGTGCTGCATTCTCCCCAGCTATGCAGTGGCTCACAATGCCTGCTGCCTCTCACCCAGCACCTGCAGTCCTCTGGGACCTTGCAATAGCTCGTAGTGCAAGAGCTCACAGTGTTGAGGAAAACTCTTCCAGCAGGGAGGCTTAGTTTGGTATCCAGCACCTACACAGCCCAGTCTGTAATGCACACAGATTCCGCCATCAATTGACATCCCTGAGATATCTTGTAATGCATGACAGCTACCTTTGTCTAGCTATCTCTTCTTTTGCACATATAAATAAATCTGGGTTGCAGTAAACTGTACTTTATATAAGTGCGGTAAACCATAGTTTATGTACACAATAAAGGAGCACAGAGCAGTGCAGATGATTTGTGGTCATTAAGTAGGTGAACTTAATTCTTCTCACTAGGCTTAAGGGGCAACCTGCACATGCGACAGTGCTATCAGTTTTTCCATCGTCTGTGTTGCTTTCCTGATCAGTTGTAGCTACTTTTCTCCTGCTGCAATCTCCACATCTCTATGAATTTCTACAGCATTTAAAATACCATGTAAAGAATGGACAATCCATTTTCTGGGTGCAGGATATTACCATTGTCCTTCTGTGCAAAATATCTTCCAAGGTAGAGTGATGTTGCCCAGATGTGATAAGAAACCAGTCTGCTTGCTGACATGTAATTAGAAATGTGCATCATTTGGATAATGCTTGTCTAATGCTCAAATCTTTGAAAACTGATTTCCATTTTCCCTATAAACTTCTTGTTTTCCCTCTGCTCCCCCAGTCTTGGTGTCAACTGTTAATAAAATTAATGTTTTTTTCTCCTTCTGCTTCCAGATAACTGCTGAAAACGTTAAACAAACCAGAGCTCTGGCACAACCCCGCTAGACACTTCATCCAAACATATCATCTTACAACTCTGATAAAAGGATCTGTTGGATTTTCTTTCAGATGAGATAGTACATTTGTATTCATTGCAACCAATGTTAATGTGAGTATAAAGCACTGAGATCTAAATTAGGTAGATAAGTCATTACAATGAGGCTATTTTCAAGAAAGAGCAGTACAAGAAGTGGAGAGCCATAGACAACTGGCATTAAATGTAGATTTTAGTTCATGCTGGATGGGGCTAACACTGTGTGTTTGCAAGTTATTGAGTAACAGGCGGTTGGAACTGTTGGACCGTGAAGGCTCTTGTATTGCCACATTTATTGGTAGAATGCTGGAGAGAGTGGCTCTGAGACATCTCTTTCTGGGCTGACTGGTACACATGGAAGAAAAAAGGGGAATGAGAACAACACCACCCATTTGCCCCATCATGAAATTTGGATACAGGCTTTTATTTGGGTTTCTTTTTGACTCTACCAAACATCTTCAACTGGCCTATTTTCCACCGCCATTTAAAAACACTGCTTTGTAATAATAAGATTCATAAAAAGAGTAAACAAGACAAGAATATATTAAACAAATAAATCTGATGGATGTAAAAAAAAGCGAGGCAGTGCCCACATGCTGTCTTCACCTCGCAGTTCAAAGCAGCTGCTGAGTGCCTCTGCACGCCGCTCCAGTGGAAGTCACGAAGAGCACAGATGGCTTGGCAGGGCACCCGCCACGCCGGGGCTTGTCTCTCAAAGGGCTGCACGTTTGGCCTTCCAGTGCTGCTTTCTCCTTGTAGGTCTCCCCGCGTTTTGCCTGCTGGCAGGCAAGCTGCCTTTCGTTAGTGCCTCCGTTCCCGTCTAATTGTGTCCCTGCTTTGGGCCTGATCCAAGGCCAACGGGGAGACTTTTGCTGGCTCCAGCCAGCTTTTGGAACAGCCTCTTTGAAGGGAGAGGCTGGCAAAAAGGCCGTGCGGAGAGCTATGAAGTGCTCATGCATGTTCTCTTTGAGCTTAATGGTGCTCTGCGCTCTGAAGTGTTCATGTAGGAGTGCAGGGTGAAAAATAAAAAAATAAAAAGAAGAAAGTGCTAAGCCAGGAGAAAGAGGGCAGGGGAACCTGATCCTGCATGAACTGGAGTGCAGCTGCATAGCCTTGAGCGTTATTGTGCATAGTAGCAAAAGTGAGGCCCAGAAGGGGAACACTTAACTAAGTACCTCACCAGCACTACAAGATGCTTACGCTCATGTCTCTTCAGACACGCCTGCTGTGAGACTGGGTGGGAGTATTAAGGGATCCTGAGGTTTCATGCTTTATGGTGAAAAGGACCCAAACAAGCATTTAACTTGCACCTGCATGTGAGCCCCTGCTGGGACTGCCACGAACGCATCTTAGCATCTGTGATGCTGCGTGGCCAAGGCTTTTCATGGGCTGGTGGGTATTTTCTAGGCTAGAAAACTCTGTGTTTCTTGAGTAGCAGGGGTGATAAACAATCTGTATTGCATTAAATGAAAAAGGCATTCTGAAACCAGGTAAAGAGAGAACAGGGCATGCTAAAGTCAAATAACATGCTACAAAAATCCTTCTTCTGTACCATCAACAGTGATGGAAAGAAGCAAGAGCTGAGTGTGACCAGACAATAAATATTACGGAATCAGTTATTCATGAACTGAGAATTTGTACGAAGCCAAAAAGTTTCAGTAACGTGACAAGCAGGAACACTTTTCCTCAAGCACAGTTCAGGAATTTGAATTGCTGTTCGGGGATGCTATCTAACATTTTGCTCCTTTTCAAAGTAGGAGGAGCAGCTACATACAGACACAGAAAGAGAAGGGTGAAACACATTGGCAAGCAGGATCCTTCCATCAGATTTGTGTATCTGGGTGTGCCATGGCTGAGCACAGGGTATAGCTCTATTTGTTGTTTTTGCCCAATGGAGATCACCTTTCTGCAAATATTAACCAGGGCTCAGTAATGGACCTAGGACAGAAATTTTCAAGAGCATGGCATGTCTGAGAGGTGAAAGGAATTTGCTCATGGACTGAACCTAAACTGGAGTTTCCCCATTCTGGGTTCAAGAGACCCAGCTGGGATGATTGAAGGCAGCTGTCATGGACAGCAGGAAGAGTGAACTTCCTTTCCGCAGACCCTGGGCTCACACAGTCCTTAGCCCAAGGGTATAATAAAAGCTGGAGGAACCGCGCTGACACACGTGATGTTGTGGAAGGTTTCCCTGACTAAGAAACATTTGACTGTGAATGAGCTCCGTGGGGAACCCGGAGTTAGGCTCCACAGAAAATGCGAGGAAAGTCAAGCAAGTATGGAAAGGAGAGGTAAAGAAATAGCCAAAGATAGTATCTAAAAGAAGGAGGAAAAAGTGCAAGTGTTAAGTCAAAGGGAAGAAAAGTGAATGAAGACCTGGAAAGGAAAGAACCCAGAATTAATGGTTACTCTTGGGTGCTGTAATTTTATTTCATTTTCAGTCATTTTCTGTCAATTTATTAATGCTGAGCTGGCTGTCTAGTGAAAATGTATAGCTTTTGGGGACTGTTTAAAAAATATTAACCTATGTTTGAAATTGAAATTAAGAGACTGACATGTTTTGTTGGATCTGTTATTTGGATGCTTATATTTGACACATTCCTTCAGGCATTGTTTTGTCAGTGGTCATTAGGGTAATGTTTTCATGGGGTGGGTATGTGTGTGTTTGTGTGTGTGTGTGCCAGGGAGGAGGAAGAGGAGAAAGTGCAGGTTTTCCCAAATGGGGGTCATGACCCACAAGCTTAGTGGGTCAGAGTTGAGGATTTAAAAAAAAAAAAAGAATTTTAATTTCCTTTCTTTCATGGGGTGGGGACTGAATGAAAGTGTGACAGGCACACAATCTGCTGGCTGCCCTCAATTTTCCTATCTTGAGGAGCGGTGAGTTTTTTTGCCATCTATGCTGAAATGAAAAATGTGAATGCTGGTAGCTCATTACAATTTAGGAAATGAGATGAGGACATTTTTCCTGGTGCTAAGATTCTTTACAGGGCAAGGAGGTTGCTCCTCAACACATGATTCTAGGCTGCTGCTGTGGCTCCCAGTAGCTCAGTGCTGGCAACTTCATCATGGCTTTGCTGTGCAGCACAGGTACCTTGGTTATCAACTGCGCTGTGCTGGCACAGGAAGGACAACTGCATGAGGGCTTCTGCTTTAAAATTAGATAAAGTCCCCACAGCTTGAGCATCTCTTAGAACTTTGGTCGTAACAAGGTCAGTAGGGGCTTCCCAAAATCAGGGACACACACACACACACACACACATGTGCCAGCCTCTCTGGCACATGGAGGGCAATTGTCTCCCATGCCCCAGCCATTGCCTTCCCCATGCTACTTGCTCCAGAAAATTCAGGTGGTTTTAACAAACACAGATTTCTTAATGCTCGAAGTGAGGATTGAATCAAAGATCTGGGGGCTGGATATTAAAAATATTGTTGTTTGGATTGTCCAAATAAGGGTGCAGTCACTTATTTCTGACACTCTTCAGCTTGCTGGAGAAAGCTAGCACAGTCCCTGAGCCTGGGAGAAGTGACGTAGTGGTTGCTTGTTTGTTTGGAAGCATGTATGCAGCTTCCAAGAAAGCCAGCCGGGCTGCACATGTGTATCCGCAGGGAAGAATTCCCATCTCCCGTGTAAAACACATCCTTCTTATTATGCATTCACTGGAAAGAAAATCCACTGTTCCCTGTCCATCAAAATGTTGTCCTAAGTGGTGCGAACAGTCTGATGAATGGCAGGTGATTTAAAACTTCTTTGGCATCATTGGAAATCAATGGCTATTCCAACCAGGCAGCAGTCTACATCAAACACTGATGTGGGACGCAAGCAGCTGACCCCCTAATAAATATGAAAGGGCCAGGCAGTACAATGGGCGCGATGTGCGAGCCCACAGAGCGACTGCAGGTGGTGGGTCACACCTCACACCAGCCTCTGCAGCCAGGCATTGGGTCCCACGATGAAGCCAAGCATACAAATCTGAAGAGCCCTTTTCTGGGCTGACCACTGGATAATGTGGAAAAGGGGTGCAGCGGGACCAGTTTGGTGCTTTACATATGTATTGAAGAAATTCACACCTCCTTGCACAAATAGACAGCTACAGTAGACAGATGTGGTGATGGCTGGGTCCTTCACTGTAAGAGGGAGCTGCAACAGTTTTACCTAAAATCCCCCCTCCCAGTTTGGATTTATTTAACTGATGCAAACCTCAATGACACCTTGAGGGAGCCGTAAGCGATTGCACCTTACTTCGCATTGCAAGGGCCTGGAAGCACCACTTTGCAGTGACTCAGCAGAAGGGAGAGGACCTTTTCCCCAGAGAGGCAGCAACCTCCACCTGAGGTGTGGTATCTTTTTTATCTGTTCTTGACGGTTAGCTTTCGATCAGTGGAATATATTCTTCTTTCAGTTTGAGTAGACGGTTTAAACTGATTTGCTTGTTTAAGCTAATTTATGCTAATACGGAGTAGCCCTATTTCTACCCCAAAACAGCACCTAACAATTTTCCCATAGATTTAATGAAAACTCTTTACAAAATTGGGCTATAAGTTAAATTAAAAAGCCCTGCCAGCAAATATGCACAAACCTGTCAATAATGCTGTGCGAACAGTACTTTGTTGCCTTTCATAATACAATAAAAACATATTCATTTAAAGAACTACAAGAAAATTGAAGGCTTCAGGATATAGTGGGTTGAAAAACAACCTATGATGCCTCTGAGAGGAAATACTTTTATTTCTTTAAATAAAAAGGAGAATGAAAAATGCCATAGAGCTTGAAATTATGAATAGAAATTACAGAAAATTACGATGTGAGTATATGCATTTGTTGGTGTTGACTCAGAGAGGTCTTTTGGCTCTTCAGTGGCTCACAGCTGGAAAACGTTTAGAGATAGGGAGCCTTGTTAGCCTGTTATTAGTTTCTCCTATCATGTCTCATGGGTAACATCAAAAACACAATATGGCTTTATTCCCCTTTGTCACACCATTAGATTTCCATTTAAACTTCCATCCTACCATGAGCTTTAAAACAGAGCCTTGATTTGCATATTCTCCCGTACTACAGCAAAAGCTGTAAGAAACATTAAAAAATACAAACATAGGTTTGAATTATGACCGTTTTTAGATGATTCAATTAGCTGCTAATAGGTGTTCACAGTGGTATGTTGTAATGGGAAGTCAGGTTGTAGTTAATGGTTACCATAAGTTAGAATGGTGTTAAAAACAGCCGTCCTGTTTGGCTTAGCCATACAATCAGAGCTCTGTCTTTAGAAGTTAGCATGGTATACTGAATAGGCAGGAACCTGGGCTTTTGCTGGTAATTTTATTGCTTTCACTCTAGTGCTCAGCCAAAGTGAATAGGAATGGCTCTGCGGAACTGTGCAAAGAAGAGCCCTATTAACCCCCGACGATCCTCTGGAGGAATTTTGCATCCCTGTAGGGTGCTTGTTACTGCAATTATGTGTTCCATTATGGATTTTCTTTGGAATGTGCAACCCTCATACAAAAATCAGATAGCTGTGAGTATGACTTAGTTCATCACAAGCATGAAGAATGAATCCATTGATGGTTTAGAATATTAAAACACAGGTAGCCACAGTAGAAAGTCAGAGAAATGGGAAAGAGACTCGTCATCTGATCTCTCCATCTGTGCTACATTTCAAAGATAATTTCACTATTCTGTCCAAACACGTGCTACCGTGTTACAGAATGTTCTGTCTTAGTCAGGGTATTAAGTGACATATGATTATGAAAGGAAAGGATATTACACGAAAAACATACAGTGCGCAGACAAGCCAAATATACAGTGGTATTAACCACTGCAAGCACATTCACATATCAGCATGTATAAATATAGCGGGGGCGTGTCTTGCAATATGTCTGGTATGTGAATCCACTGATCCTACTAATTAATATTTATTTTTTGTATTACAACAGCATCTAGAGATCTTAATTAAGGCTTTGCTGAGCTTATTGCTGTACACGTACAGCAAAAGGCAGGCATTGCCCCAAAGAGCTTCCAGTCTATCCAGATGGCAGAAATGAACAAGGATGGAGACAGGAATAGAAGTTAAAACTTAGCCAAGGGTGTGCTGAGCTGAAAGTGGGATCCTTAGCTCTGAGTGAGGTTTCTGAGCTCCACAGATGATGCACAGAAATAACAAGGTATTTAAGACAAGGAGTGGCAGCAGCTAACCTACTAAGCACCATGCCAGGTAGCTGGTAAAATGTGGAGAAGGTTTATTCCTCAGACTGTCCTCTTCCCCCAGTCAGGATTCAGAGTCCAGATGCCTTTTATGGATCCAAATACCACAACCCTGTCCCTAGATGTTAGCCCCAGCCAAGGCTAGGGGACAGCTGGGGGAACACTGTACCACTTCTTGAGGACCTCTGGACTTATATCTCTCAAATGAGCACCCGGAGTTGAGAGGGCATCTTCAGAGGATAAGAAGTGGTGACACTATCTCTCAGCCCAGCTACTGCATTTGACCCAGGACAGCATCATGGGGAAGACCTGGAGAGCAGATAGGAGACTAGAAGCTCCAGCTTCCCATCCCATCCCAGCTGTGCTCATCCTCCCTCGCTCCAGACATCCTTCATCCCATTACTGGAGCACAGTCCTTGGGAAGCCCACTGATAATCAGTGGAGGGCCTTACAAACTGGGAAACATGAATATTGAAATAAAAAGTTAGTGAGTGAATCTGCCAGAGGCAGGAGGAGGAAGGCTGAGCAATGTGCCTGAGAGGCGATCCAACAGGGAGAGGCTGGGCCTAATTAATCTCTAGGGTGAGGAGGTGGGTCAAGCGACAAGTGTACTACTGAGCATGCCTCGGGCTGAGCCTCTCTTTCAACACCTGCTTTATTAATACTCAGAGAGCAGTGGAAACGGGTATGGGGAAAGACTGGGGTTTGGGTGTGGTGGTGCTCTTCTTCTTCTCCTCTTCTTTAAGCAAAGATGTCCCATGCAGGCAGGCCGGGGTAGCTCTTCTGCTTAAGGGGCAACCATGGCAGGGGTTTTAGTTGCACTGTTGTAAGCTATGAAGTTGCTTGTAGACATTGAGTGAGTTAGGTGGGAGTGCTGCTATAACACAGGAGGATTTAATAGGAGGAAGGAGAGAAAAACTCTTAAACTCTTGATCACAACCATGACATTCAAAGCAGAAGAATAGGTTATATTACTAGTTGTAAGTCAATGAGGCTCTGCCGTAAAATAAGCTGAGACAGGATTGCCTGCTTCCACTGGAAAACATAGGTTTGAGATGCACGCTTTCAGAAAGGTGCTGGCCTTTCTCTAATGTGCCATTTCAAGGCTATTGCAGCTGCAAATTTAGCTGCTATTTCTGCTGACTCTGCTTGGCTGGGTCGGTGTTTGGGGCAGGAACAAGCTATGTGTATGCAGACTTGCTTGCTATTTGATTAGAAAGGAAAGCTGGTCTGGAACACTTATCTCCTCAGGGCCTTCGCATGGCAGATAGCGAGAAATGGACTAAAGCTCTGAAAGAACGGCAAAGCTCCAGTGAGCTGTTAGCCAGCAGCTTAAATGAGCAGGCAGTTGCTGTGAAGGCCCTTGCTCACATAAAGAAATGAGAGCAGCTGACAGATTGTTCTGCTCACTCATTGATCCTGCTGTGAGACTGCTTCTTTCTGATTTTTTTTTTTTTTTTAATGTGGGCATTCAAGGGCTTGTTACTTCATCTTAATGTCACTTAATAGGACTTTGGTCTTAAAGATTTGGAAATGCTGTTGTAACTTTTAGGGCTGGTCAAAATACAGGGCAGCCTGGAAGGACCTCATGAATGCATTTGGAAATTTTTGGAACAAAGCCTGCAGAGGTAGTTTAGACCTGTGTATGTTGAGAGAACCACTTACAGTTCAGCAAGCTCCACAACTGGTTTCAAGGGGCATATTAAAAAAATTGAGAAGATTCAGAGGAAAGTTACAAAAGCAACCAAAAAAGTAAAACCAAACAAACAACCCCCCCTCCCCATGACAGCAAAAGATGTGAGGGGAGTTCAGCTTATTCAGCTTTCAAACAAGTTACTGGTCGCAGGCTAAAGATGCCTCAGTAGGATCAGCAATGTGATAGGAAAGGTTCTGCACTTCAGTAGACGTAAGTGTAACGACAACATGGTGTTGGCTGGGAGCTGAGGCTAAGTACCTTCAGAGTGAAATCCAGGTGCACATTTTTAACAGTGTGGGTAATTAACCATTGGAACAACTTACTAAGGATTGTGGTAGATTTTCCATGATTGCATGTTTATTGTGGTTGTTGTTCAACCACAGCTATGGAACTTCAAGTATGAATTATTTAGCATAATTTTATAGTCCACGTTGTTCTAGATGTCAGACAAAATGATCTCAGTAAGTCCCTCTGGCCTTAATATGCAAGCATTTGTGTAGGATGGGGAAGTTTATTTCTACATCCTAGCACAACAGCCACAGGCACTGACATGGCTGCTGCTGATATGATGGAAAGGGAAGACTTGGAAGGGTTTGAGTCTCCAGGCACGCCAGCTCAAGTCCAAAGAGGCTAACCAGGTCTGAGAGGGACCATACCAAATGTGGTGTTGAAACGTAGGCAGACTCCAATGTATTCCTGGATGGGTGGGCTACCTGCAAACTGGAGCTGGATAACCCAGGTCTCAAAAGAGAATCTTTGGTCCTTGGAGAATAAGTTGAGTCTGGAAGATAGTTAAAAAAGGAGTGAAGTCCTCAGAAGTGAAGTCAGCTTCACACTGTTTGTGCTCTGTTTTACACAGCTAGTGCTGCTGAAACGGAGCTACTCAACTGCTGACAGGCAGGATGGGACACTGAAGACTGATCAAAAAACAATTTAACATTTGGGTCTCACCCCTACGTACTTGGTAGCAGAGTCAGAAACACTCCTGAAGAGACCTAGGCAGCGAATTTCTGCATAGCTTGCCTTTCTGAGCCAGAATCTTATTTACTGCTTTCTAAGGAAAGCCCTTTCAGCTTCTGACAGCCTTTGAGAGCACTGGAGGGTGACTTGGGACTGTGGCCCTCATGTTACTGTCTCATTTTACATATACACATATCCTCAAAGGGGTAATATTTGAAAGGAAAAATGGTACAAAGTCTTTGAAAGCAGAGCTGCAGAAAAATTGTATCTTACAGCTCAAATCTGCCTTTGAAGCCAAAAAACTCCAGTCTGCTATGGCACTGTGCAAACAGCATCTGATGTTTTCCTTCCATCGACCACAGCGTGAGGAGGGGGAGGCTATGCTCAAATGGGCATTGCCTGTAAAATTATCCTCATGCCAGGCAGCTTGCAACAGTGACAGTGGATCCACGCTCCTGTGAAAGTCTTCAGCCGCCTGGCTCCCCTGCCTTTGAAGACACGTTGCTCTTCTTGGTGGCAGTCTCAGCATGCTGTAGGGCTGCAGTAACAAAGAGGAGGTCAGTGAATTAAAGCAAACAAGCCCGCACACATCCGTGCTCAGCAAACCGCCTGCCAGGGCCTGAGGTAGAGACCAGCAGACGTTCGGTGTGCTGACGATTCCCTGCTTTATTCAGCTGCTTTACATGGAGCCAGAGCCCAAACAACAAGAGGGTGAGCAACTGGTCTCCGCGCTGGAGTGTTTGTGGGTGAATTCTGAAGGATTTCTGTATCTTGGGGTTTGTATCGAGAAGTGGGACAGCTGGAAAAGGAATTGGAGCAAAAATATTCTAATCAAAATAGTTGCGCTCCTGAGGATGTTAAATCTCCTTATAATCATTTATGAAATCAAAGACTGACTTCCTCTCTAAGTGGAAAGTCGCTTTCACCAGATGGGGGTGGGAAACAGGGGACTGAACCTGATTAAAAAAAGATCACCATTAAATGTCATTCTCCAGGAGAGAGACCTGCTGAAATGAAAGAGATTTATGTGTGAGATTTAAATTGTCTATGGTGTGGGAAGACTACACCAGAAGGAAAGTTTGTTTGATAATTACACTGGGAATACAGGAAGGAAAGCCTAATTCCTGTGCAGTAAGGGAGGCACGGGTTGACAAGTATAAGAGAAGTGCAGGAATCCACATACAATTATTTATTAAGGAGTCCCATGTAGGTGTGTATGGCTGCGCAAGAGTACAGCTCAAGAGAAACATGTGGAGATGTAGAGCACAAATTCCTCGTGCCTACAGGGAGGTAGAGAGGAAAGACTGATCATGTGCGATTAGACACTGAATGCTGGCTCTCAGGAAACAGGGGGTCAGTTCCTGCCTTGCCTGCAGACTTCCTAGGGCTAGACATTTAATATCTTTGGTCCTGGTTTCCCATCTGTGAAATGGGAATAACATTTCTTTTGGCCTTATTTGTTTAGGTTGTAGATCGAGAAGACAGGTCTCCCTTCCACTGCGTGTATCTGCGGTGCCTAGCACGATGGGGGCCCCAACTCTCCTTTGAGCTGCTAGGTGCCATGTCAATACCAGTGTGAAAAGGGGAGGGAGAGACTGGGAAGAAAGCTAGGTTAGGAGAGTCTTTGCCACCAGCGAGGCAGAGAGCTGCGTCCTTGACACGGAGAAGCATGGAAGAAGATGGAAGTTGAAGATAGGGAGAAGATGAAAGGTTAGGATGGGGAAGTGGCTGAAGCTGAAGGTTGAATTTTCTGAGGTCATTAGAGGGTTTGTTTTGAGGGAAATTATGAAAATCTGAAGTCAGCACTTGCAGATGAACTTTGGTAATAGCTGTGTTGGCACAGTTCTCATGCAGCCCTTGTCAATATTAGCAATAACAAGGATGGGATCACACATTGTGGGAAGCAAGGAGAGTGCAGGCAGTGCTCTCCCTTAGGAAGGGTGTTGGGACGAGGTTCAGCATGGCTGTCCTGCCATGACTTTTCCCCCTGACATGACCCTTACTGTCACAAAAGTAGTGCTTCAGGGCACCAGGACGGTGGGGCAGAGTGAAGTGCAGAATGTCCCTGGGACAAGAGACATCCCATGCACATACAGACCAGAGGAGACATGTCCTGGTTAGGTGTCTTGCAGTGTTTCCGGATTAGGCTTGATCTATGTCATTGTGGAGTTGGCAGCTTCGAAAGGGAGTTACGTGATACACTTGTGTGGAAAGATTGGTGAGGGAGGGATGGAAAGGGAGAGAATTAACAATAGAGCTGCTCCTGGCATGTCTGGACCTCTGTTCTCAACAGCATGGGCTTCTCACGATGCTTGTGGAGGGACAGGGGTGTCTGAGAGCCTCATGTCAGACACACAGTCCTAAAATGTGAGCTTCAGTCTGTGCTCTAAACTGGAATCCTGAGAATGGCCTGCCTGATGGGGCTCTGCCAATGCCTGTGGGTTTGTCTGACACTGGAGACAGACCCCTCTCCTTCGAGGGAATGTTGGTGATTGTTGTTTCTAATTTGTCTAAAAACATGCATATCAATGGGTCATCGAGATCTCGGTTTGTAAATGAAATACACCTTTCACTTGGAGAGCAAAAAAAAAACCTGCAAAAAAAGAAAAAAAAAAAAAAGAAAAAAGAGAGTGAGAAAAAAATTATTGCTTGGATATTCCAGGAGCTGGTATTTTCCCTTCTTTTTTTCCTCCCTCCCTCTCTTTTTGTAAGACCTGCCTACTTAGGAGTTTGAGAGTCTCGGGACTTGTCTACACAGGGAAATTTATCAGCCTAATTATGCCAGCGTAATCAGGCTGATAAATTTGCCTGTGTATACAAGCCTTAATTTTAAAAGCTCCATTGTCTCTGAGCACAAGCCTTGTGAGCAGTTGTATTTTAGGCCCCTGAACTATGCTTGCCAGCTGTGGGCTGACTGCCGAAATCTTTGACCGAGTTTCCTCATTTCAAAGCAGTGGGGTTCTTTGGATACTAAAAGCCTGTATTAAATTAAACAGGAAGGTATCAAAGGAGTCATATTTTGCTGAAGCGACTTGCAGTTTCTTGTGAAATGTATTGACAAGGGTATATAGGTCACCACTGCCTCCTGCTTGGTGGAATGTTGGACCTGCTCCTGTCTGCATCTCTTTCTGGTTGCTGGCTTATCCATACAACCGGCACTGTTAGCAGAGGTTCCCCTTTAGGCAAGGGATGGAAAATTTGTGGGTTTGAAGGTGAATATCCAGAGATCCATTTTTCCTATGGCATAGCTGCATGGTAGAGGTGATACTTACAGTCACGGAGATTTGCGCGGCATGTGAATTTTGCTTTGCTACATATACTTGTCTTTCTGTGTGATCACAGATTCATTGACATGAAAGCAGAAAAACCCTGGGCAGTTCTGGAGAAAAAAACATGTATATAATTGTATAGATGATTAGCACTCTCCCACTGCGGCTACATACAAAAACGTCTTGGTCTGCACATACAATTAGCTGGACAGCTGCGAAGCCGGGTATTTACAAAGCGAACACACAGTGTGGTCTTCTGGCTCAGGCATGATGGCTTCTCCACAGCTATTTAAAAAAGTGAAAACCCAAATGAGTTAGGGTCCATTACAAAATGAGCTGGCTGAAATAATAGCCGTCCCCTTCCCAAAAATAGACATCATCCAAAATAAAGGGCTGAGCTGGCTTCAGTGTGCAGAGGAGTTTTGCTAGTTGATGCTTTGTGAAGGTTTGCATTTCTCTGGCAGAGAAACAGCAGAGAGCTCCTCAGGAATATGGGCAAAAGCAAGAAGGTTCTAGGAAGTGATGAGTCTTAAAAATAGTCCTGAGAAAAGTGGAGAGGAAGAGCCTCTGAGTGAAGTTCTGACCTGAAATGGGCCTGAATTTGTGAGTGATGATACACATACTTATGTTTAATTTCCCATGTGGGGGACTCTTGAATGTATCAGCGTACACCAGAATTACAGAATGTCATCGAGAGACTTGTATGTTGATGCCTTGGCCCCTGTGATGCTTGCACAGAGCTGGGTATCCTCCTTTCAGAGAACTTTGTCCGTTGGTTGGGTGCTCTGTTTTCTTCCTACTGGAGATATTTCCTGAATTCTTGGAGATGAATCTGGATTTAGCAGTTATTGACAGAAGCATTTTGCATTTCTAAGCCCATTTCAGATGGTTTTCTTAGTGTTAGAACAAAGCTTTGGGACCTGGTCATGGTGCAGAGAGAGAGGCGTTTAGGGAGAAGCAACCTAAACTTGGAGTCCTGCTGGGCTAAGCTGGGCAGCAGTGCAAGTCAGGTCACTGGTGGGTGGGAGGAGGAAGGGGTGCACGTCTTAGTTTCACCTTGAGGCTCCTCCAAATCCCACTAATAGGCATGTGCTGACTTCCCTTTCGCAGGAGCAGATACTTTCATGTTTTCCAGTGCTGAATGGTGCAGAGTACCTCTGGGAATGGAAAGTGTGAGCCTGACCTTTGCTGTTTGCGCACCCATAAGAGGAAAAGTGCGGTGCTGATGCCCCACCACTCATGCACAGACATGTTTCGTCAGTGATTCAAGTATCTCCACGAGCTGAGGACCCAGTGAAACCTGGTTTCCCGTGGATTTATGTCTGTAGGGTGTACTCAGGTATCCTGAGAGCAGAGCCAATCCTGCTGCCTTTCCTACAGTTGTATTGCCCATTCTCTCTATTTGGATGCCTGTTTTGACACAGCTTGTGGGAACTTTGTGTCTCAAGAGGTGTTTGCCCCTCTGTCAAACCTGGCTGAAATTGGAAAACAGGTTGAAAAATTACTAGGGAGACAGAGGCGCCCATGCTTTAAACATATAGCCTGTGTGCATGATTCATTCAATTAATTTTTACAGGTGGTGCTGAAAGATCTCATTGAGGTGCACGTCCAAATAGTTCACAAATGCCCTGGCGAGTGCAACAGGACAAGTGGAAGATGAGAAACAACATGTTACTGTAGCAGACAGGCGTAGGAGGAGCATGAAGTAGCAGTGGGGTGATGAGGATAGCCATTAACGTGATTCTCTCAACGGGAAGTGCATCCTCTGTGCCCAGGAATTTGAGAGCTGTGGGACACCTGCTATCACAAAAAAAAATAATATTTTGCTACTGACAGGAGAGAGTGCATGCTTTTTGGAGTCCCATTCATCTTCCCAGCACAAGAAACCATTTTGTAAAGGAAAGAGATTACCTAATTGTGCTTTGGCGTTTTCCTTTGTCCACTTATCTTACATTTCTTAGCCCTTGATGGGTAGGTAAAATCTTCCAGTTGTGACGGTATGAAGTCCTACGTACGTGGGTTGGTATGCAGAGCTGATACAACATGAGCTCTCTGTGCTTGGGCGACGTTAATGTGCATTGATGACAGAAGGGTCTAGCAGCAAGGTGCAGTGCAACGTTTTTCACATGTGAAGGTGCTGAATGGAAGTTTTAAGATTTTTTCGCTGCCATTTAGAAGATTTTCCTTCTCATCTGTTGCATAGTGATAGTTAAATAAGAACCTGTTAATGATCTTTGGTTAAAACCCTTTGCTTAATTGTTACAATCTTCTTTGTCTTCTCTTCCCCTCCACCCTCCTTAAAACTGTCTGTGACTGTAATCTGTGCAAAGTTGTGTAAAATAAGAATGCTGTAAAGACTGAAGGTTATCTTGTATGCCAAGTTACATACCTGATGTAAATAATTTACTTTTCTTTTCTTTTTTTTTAATATTCATTATTAGCGATCTGCATGGGAAAAAAAGAAAAACATTCTTTCAGATGGGAGAGCAGAATATTAAATATGCAGCTTTGTCATAAATCTTTGAGGTGAAATAGAATCACTTGTCAAGGCATTTAGTTTATTTTTACTATTCATCATTCATATTCCTATACCAGCCAGGTGCCCCACACAAATCAGGGTTCTTTTGTGCTATAAACGATACAAACACATAGTGAGAGGCAGCTCCAGGCCCAAACTCGTAACACTATAAATGCCCTGGCAATGTCTGTAACCTTAAAAGCACCTCATCTTTTGCTCTTGTGATAGGTTCATTGATGGTGCTTCCTCAGATAATTCCAGAAGTAAAATTATAGTATTTGTGTACTGGTGTTTTGCTCAGAAGTGTTTCAAAATTGTAAACATCCCAGTAGTATTTCTATCTTTTACTAAATCGGTACAATGAAGAGATTTATCTTTCTTCTGCATGGAAAAGCATCTAAGAGCATTTGCTCTTCGAAAAGGATAGAGAAAAATGTGGGTTTCCACATTTGGGCTGCATGGGGTTCAAGACTATTTATTCACTTTTGTTTGGCTGAGAAATGAATGTTGTGATTTTTTTATGCATGGTAACATATAAAACAAGAGATTTTTTCTTGACAGTATTTTTTGCAATGAATCAGTACTAGAAATCGTAAGACATTCTAAGGATTTTGCTAAACTTTCTCAAACATGAATTCTCATGAAAAATTTAATGGATTGTATGATAGCATATTTGATAGTATGCTCTGGGACATTTTTTTAAGCCCTCTAATAGCAGTCTAATAATTTTAACCCCATTTTGATAATGTTATATATTTACTTTTCCAAGCAAAATGTGCTGTTCCCTATAAACAATTTATGTCTGGTCATTTGAACTTGTTTAAAGTTACAGTTTTAACCCAATTAGATCATTTTCCAATAAAGTGATCATTTCTTGATAATTGTATCGGAAAGAAGATTTGAAACAGTTAAAACACTCTTTCTAGTGATCTAGAAAAACTAAGTGAAATGAAAAAAGGTACATGTACCTTATTGTCTCACTCTGTACAAACTTGTATTTTCAGTGCTTTTCCACTAGTTTGTAGCTAATACCATTCCTCACGCAACATTTGCGCCCTACGTTTTCCTTGTGGATGGAAATTTATTTTATTTGGGGGGTTTTATTTTATTTTATTTTATTTTATTTTGACATCTGTAGCATTTCCCCTTCATCTACACAGCTTTTCACTGCAGCCAATATGTCACATAACTTCTCTTACAGGTCTCCCAGAGTCCTGGGGGTCAGGCTGCAAAGTGAAAAATGCAGAGATCTAGGAATGGCTCAGCCAGCTGAAAGTTACGGGAAGGGAAAGGCTCCAGTTTCACTGAAGGAAAAAAAAAAAAAAGAAGAAGAAGAAGAATGGCTCCTTTCAATGCAGATGGAGGCAGTCTGGCTGAGAGTCAGTGAGATTTAAAAATCCAAGAGGTCCAATAACTGAAAATCTGTATAGATTCAAAGCAATATTTTAAATACCGCACAAGTGCAGATAAAAAAAAAAAAAAGAAAAAGTGTGTGATGGTTTTTCCATCCTCCTGGTGCATATAGCCAGCCACGTTCCAAAACCAGGCAGTATTTCTTTCCCCCAAACCCGGAGGACATGTGGCTAAGTCCAGTCCATATTGTCAAAGGCTGTGGGTGAAGGCCTCCTGCTGGAAGTGGCTCCTTCAGCCACTTTTCATTGGGCTGAGCACGATAGCCAGTTATTCCCAAGTGAAAACCCCCAAGATGTTACGCCCAGTATTTTGTTAAAATATGAGCGTTGCTGCTATGAAATGGGTGCTGAGCTAAGGCTTCCACAGGGATGCAGCCGTTAGCATCGCCAGGGAAATTACTTCTGCCAATGAGGCTCCAGTTTGTGATTTCACAACAAATAAAATGACATGAAAAACCAGGGCCATGGGGTCTGGAGCACCTGGTTGCAGGTTTGTACAAGAAGCTGACTCTGCTCCTCCTTTCTCTTTGGGTCTCTTTCTCCATTTGTCTGCCTGCCTTTCTCTCCTTTTTGTGCTCTTATTCACTGTTTCAGATCCTTCCCATCATCCCAGACAGGCTCTGAAGCCTTGTATGAAAATGTAGGGAGAGGGCAAAAGATCAGTGAATAAAGCACTGAGTACTTACCTCTTAGAGCCTGTTATACTGTCAGCTCAAAGTTAAAGAGCAATAAATCTGGTGGTCTCATGTTGGTCCCCTGTGTGCTGCAGTCCACCTCATAAAACTACTACATAATTAAGTACAGTGCAGTACAATTGGCAGTCTCTGCTCAGCCCAGGCCCAGCAGTGAGCGTATAAACCCGCTCCCGGTCCCTGAAGGTGGAGGCTAGAGGTGATGGGGAAGAGGGGTACGGCTCGGGCTGCCAGCACAGCCCTCCTGCTTTCCTGTGAGGATGGGGGAGCCCAGCGTTCCCCGTGCTGATACACCCTGGGAGCGCAAGTATGTAAAGAAAGGAAAGATGAGACTTGGCAGTGCAGGTGATGCCTGCAGAGGCACGGTAGCAGCCTGGTGAAGGTGGCTTGGCTGGGGATGTGTGCTGGCTGGCAATGACAAACAGGGATTGCTTTGTGCCTGGTGGAGCAGCCCCCTTGAAGCAAACCCAGAGTGGTGAGCAGCCACCTCGGGCAGGTGACAGTAGCTTGGGAGACCCCTGCGGAGAGCCGAGGGGTGCCAGGAAGGGACTGCCTGAGTGTGGGTATGGTGGGATGTCCAGTGCTGCCACTGCCCCAAAGCAGCAGAGCAGCCCTGGGTCCCAAGCATGTCAGGGCAGCACCTGCTGCGGGTGCTGAAACATCCTCCAGGAGCAGAGGAGGGAAAACAGGGAGACTGGTTAACAGAGCTCCATCTTGTATCTTCTTTTGTTTCCTTGGTTTGCCTTTCCTGACATCAAGTTCTGAATATTAAAAACGTCAAAGTTTGCTAAATAAGCAATTTTTCTTCTTTGGGGGGAAGCCGTGGTGCCCGGACTATCTGGACTCCACCTCATGCTCTGTGCCTGCAGAGCAGCGAGTAGTTACTAAATCTTTCTGTTATGGGCTTAGCACCCCACTTTAATCTTTAGCAGAAGGACCCTCATGACTGTGCAGGAGAGAGGCGTATGTTGCTTTCTGGGAGAGAGTTAAATCTCCTGTTTTAAAAAAAACAACAAACTGGAAAAAAGAAAAGTGTTCAGCGTGTTGGCTCCAGCAGCCAGGGGACCGGTCGCATCCTGCTGGTGCCCTCTAGTGCTGTGCTCCCTGCCTGCAGCCACCCCGCTCGGCTGCCGGCCTTAGCCCAACGGTTTGCTTTATTAATAATAAAAAAATTATTTCTGAGCCATACCTGCATGCTTTGGGGCAGCAGAGGCAGTGAGGGCGAGGAATTGCTCAATACTATTAAGCCCCAGTTTTCATTCGTTTTTGTGGTGCTGCTGGATTTTCTTTCTGTTTTTTCACACTGAGATGTGCAGATGTGAGCTCTGCCCATGCCTGTGTCTATTCAGTGTTTTGGCTGTTTTGGGGAAGGACTGCTTTTATTTTGTGCATTTGCACCGTGCGGCGGGCTGATCCTGCTCTACCCCATGCCTCAAGGTGAATTTTATTTTCCAGGCTATAAGTCTTCGCAGAATCAGAGTGGCTGAAGTTAGAAGGGATCTCTGGGGGTCGTCTGATCCAACCCCCCTGCTCAAGCAGGACCACCAAGAGCCAATTGCCCAGGACTATGTCCAGATGGCTTTTTAATATCTCCAAGGATGGAGACTCCACAACCTTGCTATTCCAGTGCTCCATCACCCCCACAGTAAGAAGGTGTTCCCTGATGTTCTGAGGGAATCTCCTGTGTTTCAGTTTGGGCCCATTGCCCTCGGTCCTGTCACTGGGCACCACTGAAAAGAGCCTGCCTCCATCCTGTTTGCACCCTCCTATCAGGTATTTATACTCAGTGATGAGGTCTCCCCTGAGCCTGCTCTTCTCCAGGCTGAACATAATTAACCCTGTCTTTTTCATGAAAGAAAAGTATGGCAAGAGTCACTGCTAGCAGTTAGGTACCTAAAACACTTTGGAGGGGCTTGATCTGTAAATTCGCAGTCCTGTGATGTGAAACAGATGACTCAAAATAAAACCTAAATTTAGAAGTTCATCATACTGCTGGATCGACCTGATCCACCCATGACTCCAGACCTGCATGCAGACTTCATGGGTGGAATTCATTTCACTGTAGATGGGACTGACTCATACCCCAAATATAAAAAGCCCAAATGCTGAGAGGTTCAAGATCTGCACTGAGAGTCAGCTTCAAAGTGTATGCCAAAATATCCTGTTGAAGGCAGGACACGGGCCTTCCAATTCTTTCAAGACGTTTTCAGCCTCCATTTTTTAAGGAGGAAACCAAAGTAACCAAATTGTTTTTCCCAAAAGCAAACTTTTTGGTCGGAGTCACTTCTGGTATTTGGAGAAAAGTATTTTAAATGGTCAAAAGGTGGATTTCAATTGTCAAGCTCACTGAAGTCCTCTTCATGCAGTTTGTCTCACAGAAGACAAGTTGCCCAGGTTGTACTTCGGCCAGATTCTGCCAATGAACTGTGTTTTTGTAACACTCACCTCTATCATCATTATTGCAGTGAGTGTTCACTAGACAGTTCTTCTCTCGTAAGCCCATTTGTGAGCTGGAGCACAGCTTCCAGCTCTGATTTGGGTCAACAGTGGGAGCTGTAGGGGTTCTATGGTGCATGTATAGGGTTGTATGGACATCACTCGCAGTGACTCCAATTTACACGAGCAGCCCTTGCACCTTCACAGTAATGTCTGGCACCACTCTGACCTTCACCCTGCCAGAGGTGCTGCGTTTCGACACAGGCGCAGTGGGCAGCAGCACCGTGACTGCCCCTTGCCATGGGGCTGTTCTGGCACTCATGGCAGCCTGGTGTTCTCAGCATGAAACAGCTGCCTGTTTGGATGAGCCCTGGAGCTGCACCTGGATGCAGTGACTTGTTGGAGGTACCTGAGTGGGGTTAGGCAGCTGAGTGCACAGAGATTCAAAAGCCAGAATTAGGGGGGCAAGACCCATTAGCACCGTGCTTTGCTGGAGCTAATTGGCTCTCCAAGGTGCTCTGTGAGCTCTTTGTGTGGCACCTCACAGGGATGCAATGTCATGTATGGCTGTGACTGCACGTCTGGTGAGGGAGCCAGGTGTGCTGCAGACATCTGCCGTGGGTGTGAGCTCCTCGCCATGCCCTGTAGAGCTCCCAGGTCAGGAGAGGACAGCCAAGAAACAGGTATAAAGTGACGATATCTTGCAAGACTGACAGTGGGGTTAATTTTGTCTAGCAGGAGGTGCCAGAATGGAAATACTTGCAGCCAGAGTCCTGGATTTGGTTTGCTGAAAGCAAGCGCTGGTGCATAAATCTGAGTTTTTCCTGATTGCCCTGGGACAGCATTAAGCCTGGTTATAGCAAACAAGGCCAAGTCGCAGTATCAGTGTGAAATGTTTCCTTGTCAAATTACAACAGCCTTATACAGTTCTTGGGTGAGATAATCAAACTCAGGCTGCTGAAGTGAGGCTACCACAGCACTTTTCCAACTTGGGGTTGGAGCTAGGGCCCCTTTTGGTGGCTTCAATCCCCTTTGGTAGTAAAGAGCAACTTCAGACCAAGTCAAAGCAGTGGGAAGACTCTTTGCCCTGCAGAGGTGCCCGCTTTGGGGGTTTATTTCTGCCCCTTTCTGCCACGTTTAGAGAACCTTGCTGTGGGAAAGGGCTTATAGTAAAGGGTGGCCCGGGAAGCCAGGGACCAGGTGCCCCTTGGCCCTCCCTGGTAGTATGGTCTGGGCAATAGGCAGTCTGTCTTATGTCAGAAGTCTGCCCTGGCAGCCAGGATGAAATTATAGTGCATACCTCTGGCTTGCGATGATGCACAGAGGTTGGACTGCACAATCCAGCCATTGGTGTCCATCAGGATTTTGACTTCATCTACATTACAGATTAATGTAAAGATGTCAGGCTAAAATGCAACATCTATTACCTGTACATGTGGGAACTTTGGGAGAAGGTTCCTTGTTCTGGTTAGCATAATCCACTCTCAGAGGGGATTCCTGAGCAATTCCTCCTGAACAAGACCCTGTAGAGAAATGCTCTTAAAGTATCAGTGCCTGCTCTCCTATCCTCCGTGGGACTGAGGATCAGTTACAGATACATGGAGCTGACACCACAACCCTGTAATTGCCAGGACTAATCTCATGTCAGCCCAAAGTAAGAGAACACTCCCTATAATGGGTCTAAAAAGTTACTGGGGGGGTGTTGGGGGGTGGCTGAGTTTCCCTGTGATCCAAACCTTTTAAAGTTTGACTCTACACAAAACCTCAGTTATCTGATCATTTCTACTGTAGGCATTTCATTCCCTACTTTTCTTAGTAGGAAAAAGCCTACATTCTAGGCATTTTCTGGAAAATACCTCTGAAATGGTGGATCCCACTGAGACAAACAAGAGCCCATTCATTGGTGGGAGATACAGGCAAGAGAGACAAGCATTTTTTAAAAACAGCGTTAAAGGCATCTGTATTTCCTTTCCCCTTTGACAGATATATGTCTGGCTACCAAATGCATCATAACCTCTCTGGGCCATTGCTCCAAGAAGTCAGTCCAGCTGGCCCAGAGGTGGGGGCGAGGGGCTGGTGGTGGCAGGATGGGTACCTGACTCCCGCACATGAGTGATGAAGCCTGACACCTCCACTGCCCTAAAAACCAGGTTTTTAACCCACAGCTGAGGATTAAAGACCCCGACAGCCAGGCAGAGGAGAGGACACCATCTTACTGTTGCCATGCTGGGTACTGGAGTTTCTCTGAATTTTTAACTCTGAATTTCTTACCTTGTTGGTGTTTGTGTTTTGTTGTGGGTTGGTTTTTTTTTTGGTGGGGCTCTCTTGCCACATTAACATTCTTGTAATACGGTTTTTGTTGTGTGAATACTGCCACACTGTCAGCTCGACGCCGAAATGCCATAAATCTGGTGGTCTCGTGCCTGTCCCCTGTGTGCTGCAGTCCACCTCGTAAAACTACTACTTAATGAAGTACAGCGCTGTACAATTGGCAGCCTCTGCTCGGTGGCGAAGGCTAAGCACATAAACGCACGCCTGCCAGGCTTGTGCAGGGAGGGACCGCCAGGGACCTTCTGCTGCTGAAGTGGGGAGAAAGTTCTAAGCAGAGGTGACTGAGAAATCTCTTTAAAACTGTAGAAAAATGTTTTATAAATTGTTAAAAACCTGCTCCTCTAATCACAGGCCAGTATTTCTGGGCCTGCTGGGGAGAGGACACCTTTCTTTGAGTAAAAGACTGTGCATACTCAGAAGAGTTTAAGAATTAATTACGATGGATTTGGGAAATGAAAATGAAAGAACATTAATAAATTGTTAGTATGCAATGAAAGCAATACCTTAAGGTTACGCAGAGGCCTTGCTTCCATCTATCTCACTCACAATAAGTAAAAGATCATTAAAATTTATATTTTAATTTACTGTAGAGCCAATATCTGAAGGAACTTTACAAGCATTAGTGTATTGTTTCTCCTACTGCTCTTAATTATTTTTTTTCTTTTTAAGTACAAAAGCTGAGTGTTGGAGAAGTTAAGCTTTTGCAGGTTCCATAGCAAATCAACGGCAGAGCTTCAGTCTGTTTACTCCTATTGATGTTCTAAACTAGTAAAAATGCCTTTACTGTTGATCTATAAATTATAAGTATTTTAATTCGAGCATTCCCCCTTGTCTCATCCCTTCAGCTCATTTTGCCTTCCACCTTGGCAGCATGGCCATCACGGTGATGCCAGTACTTTCTCTTACACCAGCTTATAAAAAATCTGAAGTCTCTTTCCTACAAGGAGGAAGTTACACTTGGTTCCCTCATGCTCTCACCACAAGTCAGTCAGATCCATCCACACGCCATTTAGGAGAGGCAGGCAGTATCCATGCAAGCTCAGGGAGCTTGGGTTGGAGCAGGCAAAACCTGGCTGGCTTGAAGCAGAGCTGGAGAGGGTACAGGTCTTTGCAAGGGGCCCTGAGGGCTGGTTTTGTGAACTGAAAAGCACAGGCGTCCACACTTGCCCTGGATATTTAGAAGCCCTGCACTGGAAGCCAAATTTAGAGCTGTGGCTTTTGTCTGAGCACAACCATTATTTGAGTAAAAATGTTGCTGCTATTAAAATAGTAAGGTCTGAACAGTTGTGAAATTGACTTTTTCTCTGCTTTTTAGTGATGCATAATGACTGAATAACTGCTGACATGTGACGTTCACCACAAGCTTTTTCTTCAGACCCTGACGTCCTGCATCCACTCAGTCATGAGCACTGTGTTACCAGCATTTGTGCTGTGCCCATCCTTGTAGGCTCTGAGCTGTAGGTGCTGGTGAAAATCAAGAGCAAACGGCGATGAAAGCCTGGTGGTGTCAGGCTGGAGAAAGCATGGGCTGAACCACCTCACCCTGGACCTGCAGCAGTGGAAGTGACGTAGGAATTGTGTCCTGCTGGCATCTCACCTTCTTTTCCAGACCCTTTTCCATTCACATGAAAGTCCTCCAGAGTAAATGGAGATTTTGCTGTAACAATAACAACAGAGTAATTCCCAAAATTGCTGGCATGAGAATTTTATTTAGTTACAGCTTTATTCTTTGTGAGGTCTCCAAGGAAGGCAATTGTTTTCTTCTGTCTGATGTTGGAGGTGGAGAACTAGGGACGGGTCATGGATTTCCTCTGCCTTCTCGTCTTGGTGGCTGAGGGAGAGATCAAGGCCGTTATTTTCCTGTCAGTCTAGTTTCAGTGCAAACTCATCCAGAGCTTACTGAGTAAACGAAAAGCTTTAGTTTCCAGTGCTTGTTCAAATGGATGTTTTGGGGGATAATCCACACCAGTGCAAGCAAAAAAACATCTGGTATGGGCACAGTTGTCGACACCTGTAAAACTGAAGGAAAAAAGAACCCTTTAATTCACGGAATTTTGCACATTGTCTGAAAGCTATTGCAATTTCCTTGTTGTGTATACACATTAAATCTATAGTGGGAAGAGAAACTCACGGCTAGTGAGGTATTTACCACGAAGCTAGACTGCACAACAGTTGCTCTGAGCAATTCACGTTCCCCCTGTGTTGCACTGCAACTGGTGCAAGGGTGGTGCGTCTCAAAAGGGAGAGTGCTTTCCTGCAGGTCTTGAAGGACTGGGGAGGAATGAGGAACAAGTCACACGTCTTCCAGCGCTGAAGTGGTAAATTGACACCGGAACTCGACCTTTCTGTACAATAATGCTGGCCAATATAGTCATGTGTTACAGAGATCGAAAATCAGATTAAGGTAATTGAGAGTAGTGAGGCAGCACAGTAGTGTGTGGAAACAGTTTAGTAAAAAATGGTAAGACAAATATGGTTGTTAGGATTTGGCTAGCCTTTCCATTAGGAAGGCGAAACAAAACTAAAAGATGGTTTCTCCCGTGTTGTCCTGTGGGTCTGAGTGTGCAGGAAAAGGCCCAGCTGACAAGGCCAGAGGCGAGGATCAAACCCAGTGCAGGTACTACAAAGCACTTGCCTGGGATGATGGCTGCTGTGACACTGTGTTTCGCCACGTGTCTCCTTCTGGGCTAGACCCCAGGTACCTCGTGCCAGTCACTGCACTGCTGGTGGGCTGCCAGCACCCCATGCAAGCCAAAAGCTGCGGTGCAGCCACGGGTGCCATGGTTCCTGGTGAAAGGGCACCACGTCTGCCACCATCACTAACGTTTCACAGAGCCTGGAAGGGACCCATAGGGGGCCTGCCAGCCGGTGCTGGGATCTGGGATGGCCACACAGGGAATGCCTGTGCCACTTCCCATGGGCACTGGCTGAAGGGTGGCTGGATGTTGGTGGCCAGGTGCTTACATCCACTGGAAACTATGCTCCCAAATGTGAACTATTCCCCTGAACTTTCTCCTGGCTTAGTGCTTCTGCTGCTCCAGAAACACCATTTCTGCCTAAAAAATGTCTGGCAGATGCTTCCTAAGTAGCCTGGATGACAGAATTATCATCATCATTTTCTTTCCCTGCAGTATCAGGCTCCGTCATGGGAGGAACTCTGTCAGCGTAGAGACAGGCAGCATCCTTGCCTCACAATTTGGTTGCGAAAATGTAGTATCTAATCATCTGGGCCCAGCATGGCCTGTCAGTCTTTGCTCTGGCCAGGCTCCCGGTGGATGCCTGCCCTTTGTTCACTGCTCCCACGCTCCTGTCAGAGTGGGCGTGTAAATGACTCAGATAAAATTTGACTGGTAAAAATCTGATGTGGGGGTAATTCAAGACAGGGACTTTGGGGAGTCTCTTTTGTTGTTGAACATCAGCAGATGTGGCAGACAGCTTTGTGAGAATGCTCTTTCACCAGCTTGCTAATACCCTGGCTAGAATTCAGTATTCACTGACCTCATAGTTTGTTACTTAAGATTAATCTTGACTTTGGAAGAAGCTGATGAAAAAAAAAAAAAAGTAGCTTTTCTTTCTAATGCTGTATAGGAAAAAATAATTTAACCACAGGAGCTAGATCTTCCACTGGCAGAAGTCAGCGTGAGTCCGTTGTCCTGATTTATTGTTATGGTCTGAATACATCTAAGATGTGGAAGAATTTTTTTGTGTTAAATGGAAAACATTAAAGTCAGTGGCAGAAGTCTTGTTAAAAAAGAAAAAAAAGCACAACAAAAAAACCCAAAACACATGTTCCAATTTACAGGTCAGTTGATATCATCCCCTGAGGCTGCCTTAATTTCTAGTTCGAGCATGTCAATAAATCAATGCCACAAGCCATCAGCGAGGCAGTATCCAGCAAAGCAGCTGCCATGTGAACAACACACTTGGAATCCAAAAATGTGTAGCCAAAAATCTCTCAATACGTTTTCTTACTTCATTAGTTTCTGCTTTACATGAAAATAACTGTCGTTTTTGCGGTGAATAATCATGTCTGTCTTAAGACAGATATGTCTACATGATATGTTTGTTAAATAAAGAGGAGGAAATAAGTTACTGTATGGAACCTGTAGTGCAATTCTGAATTACGATATTTTTTTTCTTGTTAATATAGGTTTCATTCTTTAAGCACTGTTTTTTGCTTGTTATATGTAGCTGTAAAGGCAGTAGATAAAGCAGTATCGTTACACCAAAAAAAGGAGTGATGATTTTATGCATATGCATCACAGGAGAATACTACTGCTATGATTAATAGAGGGTTGTAACACAAATAAGACCCCCTGGAGAGCAGACTTTCTGCCACATGCTATTTGCATTTTTCACCTCTATGCAGAGTGGCTATAAATGCTCTCTTATTGGATCCTCAAGATTTGCTTTTCCTCTAATTTGTGCTGAATGCACTTCAGCAGGTGGATACAAATCAGTACCATGACTGGACCCCTGCCGACCACTGAATGTGCAGAAGTGCAAACGAATGCGCGATCTGCAAGGCCGTGGGAGTCGAGCTGGGTCTGTGCTGGCAGGTGGGGACCTGGGAAAGGGGGGTCCTCCGCGCGTCCCGAAGCCTGCTTGCCCCAAGAAGATAAAGATGTCACGAAAACAGCCAGATGGATGACAGACAAACATCAGATTTTCTTCAGCCTTCAAAAACTAAATCAGTACCCTCTCAGAACTCTAAAAAGATCTATCACTTTTGAAAACTGAAAAGTCCAGCTTCAAAAAGGTCTTATGGGGCACCGCCTGCATGGGATCTGTGATGCTGGATGCTTCCTGCAGAGATTAAACTAAACAAGTAGTTCCTGGAGCAGAGGAACTAACACAACCTGGTTTCCTGCTAACCTGTCTCACAAGGTCTCTTCCCTTCTGGATTCTCTGTCTGAGACAGAAAAAGCATATGATGAAGCTTTTCTCTTAGGGGAGACATAAAGAACAACAAATGCTTCTCTCCTTTTGGTCACTGAGGTGAAAAAAAAGCTTAATGTACTGGAGACTGTGACCCCCACTGTCAAATCTAGTCAGGACGACTAATGAGAGGAGTGGGGAACAGAAACAGACAGACAGACCCAGCATGACTGCATAGACCTTGTTTCCTTAGGAAACTGGGCTCAAAACAAAGCACACAAGTCTGGTGTATTTATAGTGAAAGAGGTGGGGGGCTTTCCTTTCCAGAGGAAATGCACTGCTTTCCTGGGCCTGATCCTCACATTACTGGAAGCTGCATCAGTTCATGCCGCCTGCAGATCCTGCCCTGCTTTTCCCAACCTGGAAGCCCGTACAAGTTCTGGAAGAAGTTAGCAGTTGCCTGCAGAGGTAGCAGAAGACACTTCACTTCGAGCACTCCAAGGGAACACTTATTTCTGTATTAATGCTATGTATAAGATAGGTCTAAGGCATTTATGATATATGGAAGAGCCAATCAAGTGAGATGAAAATCAGCAAAAGAGAAAGGAACATGTTGAAGACAAGCTGCCCCAGCTCCAGCCCATGCCACAGCTGAGCAGATACTATGCATTAAGAAGGACAAATCTGTACCTTCAAGGTAGTATGACGGTAGCTGCCTGTGAGAGTATGGTGCTCTCCTTTGTAGGCGGGAAATGAAGAGAGCAGAAGGCAAAGCTGAGGCAAAGTCAACCCAAAGTCCAGAGGCCAAGCAAATTGTTTCTGCTGTCAGATTTGAAAATCCCTCCTAAGCGAGAGAACTACTGTGTGAGGTAGCAAAGGTAGTATTGTTCAGTGAGCTAAAGTCCTTGGAAATCTAGAATTTTTCTGCTCTACCACAAACTTGAAAGTCTCTATGTGCCTCAGATGCAGCTCAACCTCTCAGGAAGCCAAGAGATTGGAATTCTAAAGACACCTATTAAATCTAGTCCCTGACAATGAAACTTTGTTCTCAATTTGAAATTTGTTGGAGTTCTTTTGCATTTCAAGTTCTTGTTTTTAGAATTGGCTGTGGAAAGGTTTTCTGCTTTATACTTAAAATACCTAAACCAGGCTTAGGTTACTAGTTAAACATTATGAAGTGTTTTTTAAAGACCTGTAAAATACAGAGTTACTTGTTATATAGCTAAGCTTTTATTATTTGCTCTTTCATCCAGAACTATTTGAAAAGCCGGGAATAAAATGTCTTTCCTCCTTAATACACTGACCCTGTGTCTACTGATCACAAATGCAGATTAGAGTAAAACTCTCCACCCTAGCTGATACTGTGTGTTTCTTGACAGCCCCCTATAGCCTGTACTACATAATTGCCTATAGGTTTTCTTTTCTGAGTGTGATTTCCAAGAGTTAAAACAAAGCAAAGCATTCAGAGATATTTCTAACGTGTCACTCTACCTCCTCTACTACTCCCCTATGGATTCTTACAGTCCTTCTGTGGAGCTGAATGTGAGATAATCTGAATTGATTATTTCAGTTAATTGCAAGATGATTCTGAAACAAGCTTAACCATAAAACAAGCAAAAGAATTGTCTGAATTTCTCACCGTTTGGTCTTGCAGCAGCGTGTGCAAGCCTGTTGCCATGTTTTAAGGTAGTCGTTGTTTTTCAATGACTGTTTTATGCCTATGGTCAATATACATCTTTAACCATAATTTATAAGAGATTTCACTGTGCATCTTGTCCAACATTTACTGACTTGTACTGTGAGCAGTACAAATGTATCGTGGTGCATAATGAATGTCTGAGGAGTTAACCCATTTGCTATGAATAGCAGAGGAACTTTCTGCGGTTGTGAGCAGAAGTTAATAAAAGGTGTATCTTCCTCCTCCTTTAGTACCTATTGTTCTTCCTGACCTGACTTTCCATTGCCTTTCATTAAGATCTATATAAGAATTAGCAATCTGATTTCCTTTCTGATTATAACATCATGTACTTTATTGCTCAGTGGGGAGTCATGCTGACTTTGGGCAGTGGAAGCGCTAACACATTCTGGGAATGCTGTCATAGAGGTAATGGAACAACATGCTTTCTGTTAGACTGGGGCTTTTTAAAGTCAGGTCTGAACACATCTCTGTACAGCTCTGTAATGAGGGTTAAAGGCAAAGACCTGATCCCTTTCTTGCTTCTGCTGGACTGTGGGGAGAAGCTTTGTTGAAGTCAATGCACTGCAAGCAAATCATAGGACTTGGTGTTTTGAATTTTGCATAAAAGGTGTTTTTAATAGCCTGCAGTTTTCTTGGCGTGAACTGCACTCATGACTCAAGACATACATGGTGGGCTGAATTTATGCTGTGTGCAGGTTTCGTCCAGGTGGGATTTAATGCAAAACTTGTAAATGCTCCCACATGTATCCACTGACCTCTGCTGCGTAACTGCACCTGAAGTCCCAAATAGGACATTAGTACCTCTGAATCAAGGTGCTATCTAAGACTATTGGTGTTGGCAAGGCCAAATATGGAATCCTTGTACCACTTGTGCAACACATGGCTGGAAACACGTGCTCCACACCACTTTCAGCCTCTCCTGGTAAATCCATGCCTGGGTGAGGATGTGATTTATTGCATAGTGACCAGGCTGATGTGTATATCTGTACTCAGACTTGGGAGTGAGAATAACAACATGTAGACAATAACGATGGAGTTTCATTGACAAACAATAGGTTTGGAGCCCTTCAATAAAACAGAGCACTGTGGATAAAAGGGGTATTTAGGAAGTTTCTGTGTATATGATATTTGTGCTTTTGTCGCTGACTTACTTCCAATAAGACAAATAACAAGGAAATTACAGCATTTTTATAACCAGTACAGTGAAATAGTATTTAAAAACCCTTTTATTTCAACATCAAAGCATACATAAAAGAATAATTTGTTCCCAATGGAATAACAAGACAAGACAGGACACTTTGCTGTCTTTTAAAGCAAGAGTTTCTTTCTTGCCAAGAACTTGAAGAAAACAGATTTGCTCAAAATGGCGAACTGATGCTTTTTAGCCTGCTAGCAAACTAATGCCCTCAATATGAGGAAGAGTCAAAGCATTATTTGATTCAAGAAAGCATAAAAATTATGAGCTAAATTGCATGGAAAAGAATGAGAAACACTCACTATCAAATGCATATTGTAATTACATTTATTCCTTTGAAAGCTTAAAGGCATAGCAACATTCAATCAAAGAGGAAACCATAGCAGTTTAAGAACCGGGAATAATTTTCCTCGTTAAATCAGCTCCAAATCTCACTGCAATCAGTACAGAGCCTTTCTTCCACTCCTCCTTTCTGCTTCCCCTCCACCACTTTCATTGCGTTAAAGGGGTGGCACTGGGAGGTCTATACGAGCAGCACACTCAGTGTCTTGCCAGTGTGATGTCTTGCCTGCTGGTGGGAGCACACCCATGCATGGTGTCCCCTTCCACCAGGGTTGCACCTGAAGAGGCTTTGGAAGAGGCTTGGCTGTAGGGGACTCTGGTGAGCCTGGTCCAAAGGGCTGCCCTTAACTGACAGCATGGTCCTGGGCTGGAGGCGAAAGACTTCCCCACTGAGTGCTGTGCCTGCCAGCATGCCTTGCAGCCAGCCTGGGCGCTCAAAGGACCTTTCCTGCAGCAGCCGGCACGTGCAGAGCATCAGCCACTGTGCTCCTGTGTGCACGTGTGGGCATCCATTGCCGCCCCCAGCACTTTGAACAGGCACTTTGTAGATGAGTAGGGAAGAGGTAAACTGAGTGCGTGGCGGGGGGAAGGAGGGTGGGGAGGAAGGAAAAGAAATGTGAGAAAGCTTTAGATGTAGTCCAAGTGTCCATCTGGTGGGTCCTTCTGATGTTCCCTCACCGAAGCCCTCCCACTGAGCGTGTCTCAGAAGAATCCCTCCTTTCTCCCTCTCCTGCCAAAAACTGAGTCAGAGGCTGGTTTTGTTAGAAAGGGGTCATGAAAGCTTTGTTCAGCCTGTCCCTGTAGGGTGTTCATTTCTCTAGGAGCATATTTGGGCTGCCTGAGGCTTGGTTGTCCTGATTCATACAAAGCTAAACAGCCTCAGCCTAGGAAACCAGTGCCTCCAAAACTCAGCTGGAAGGTGCCATGCTAGAAAAAGCCTGGAGTTGCTTCGGCTCCTAAGCTAACTGCTCATTCAAAGGGTGCTTTTGGTTGCTGGTTAGTGTTCCTAATCAAGTTTCAGGTTGCTCATTTATCCTGGCTTAGCGAGGGAGAAGGAGCAGGGGGAAACATCTGCTGTGGGTACAGCAGCTAGTCTTTTGACCCACTGCTGCTCCAGGAGAAGAAAATACCTTGCTGTGTGCCTGGTCTTTTCTCAGCAGACCTGGGGAGGAACGGGAATTCAGGCTTCACCTATGCACTTCGTCCTCCTGCTTTCCCCGGGGCTCCCTGGAGCTGCCGTCTGCAGCTGTGTGGCTTCTGGTCATGCAGGTGGCTTTTGCAAGTGCTTGAGAGGATATCTTGTCCTCCCATTGCTCCCAAAGTCAGTGGAGCTCCCAATTGCAACTGGGGCTGGAGGAACTACTGTAATGTTATTGGGCTGCTTTGAAGTCACCAATTTGCAAAATGAGCTTTGCTGTTTACTAGGTTGAATTTTGACTTTTAAATTTAATTTTTTTTTGAGGAGGGGGGATTACATTTTACAGATGTTCATTGGGTGGGGAGAGGGGTAACATAAGGCACACTGGGAGAAGAATACATAGCATAACAGAGCTCTAAGGAGCTATAGACACAAAGATAAAATAAATTGAAATACTAGAATGAAAGTAACTGATTTCAGAAAAACTTTCATGAAGGTCTGGGGAATTTAATAGTTACATAAGGGAATAAGAAAGAGAAGAGAATTTTGCTATTCTACTTGCTTTAAAAAACACCAACAAATGTTTATTTTTTCCCATTTTACTTTCATTTTGGAACCTGCAGGTTCAAATTAAATTTAAACAGATGTGCACCAGATATTTAGATTCAAACTCCTGAAGAAAGAGTGTGTCTGCATTTCTACTGATATAAAGTGACACCACAACCACTATAAAATGGAAGCCATTGTACAACAGAGCTATTTGTCTTGCTCATTTAAGATAAACATTTTAAATGAAAATGTAAGCAGGCCATTAAACGTGACTATAGGAGGATGCCAAAAAGGTTGCTTCTAAAATAAGTAGTAAAGCTTGAAATCAGAAGATGAAAAATGAAGCACTGTGACTGTTAAGAACTCAGCCCTGGCTGGGAAGGAAAATGCAAAGTGGGGCTGGAGGGAGATATGGCAGGATTTGAAGAGAGTCTTGCATCCAGTAGCTATTTTAAAGAATTTTAAAGAAAATATATGGCATTTTATATTATTGAATTGCTGGTGGGAGGTTTCTTTTGTTAATACAGTGTTCAGTTTGCTTCTCAGTGTGGGTCTGGGCTCAGAGTCTGTTCACAGAAAAGAAATACACACACTCTTTCCTGCGATTGACGGGAACACAGGGGCAGCTCCTCAGCACTGCTGTAAGTCAAAGCATCTCCAGTGATGTCTGTGGAGCTACACCAGCTTATATGAGCTAGAGACCTGGCCTAGGGTTTCCAGCCAACTGAGTGGCTGTGTTGGAAACCATTTTGGTTTGCACTTGTTGTTATTTTTTGGTTTTCCAGGGCTTAGCAGCATGATTGAGTAACCTTGGTGGGTGTTTAGGACGCACAGCCTCTGCCACAGCTCAGCTTCTAACTGGAGCTGGGCACAGCCACCATGGACCGAAAGAGAAGTGGCAAGAGGGCATTCCGTGTGTGTGCAACCATTCAACTGACCCACGCCTGTGCAGCTAAGAGCATGGGCTGCACCCAGTGGCAGAAAGGGGCCAAGAATCTTACATGTCCCACAAGCCTTCTCCAGTAACTCTACTACTGCTACTCAAAAGGTCCTTTCCTTTTCTAAATCTTTTTCCGCATATATGTGTATCTTTTCTTCCCTTAGCCCCTTTCTGTACTTGATCTGAGGTCTTCTTATCTTGAATTATTTCCTTCTGTCCCTTTTTACCCTGACATTCCTGATTCCCTATTTTTTCTTCCCTTTAAAAGGAGTAGAAACGTTTCTAAACGGCTAAGTGACATTATTCAGTGGGAGCTTTCTCTTTCCACTTCCTCCTGGACTGCTCTAAATTGTGTTTGCTTTCCCTCCCTAGTGCTCCAACAGAAATAGCCTCCTACTGTTCCCTCTGCCAACACTTGAAGCCTTTCTCTGGTCATTTCTTGCTCCAGTTATCACATCCCAGTCTCTGGGCTCAGTCCATTTTGCTCCCAATCCCTCAGCCCGTTCCAAATCCCTCTGGCAAGCTCACCGCCTCCTACCATTCATTGCCTGTCTCCTTGGCTCTTCAGCTCTGTGCTGTCTTCATCTCTTCTTTTCCCTCCAGAGGTGTCTGAACTCCTTAAGCTCTTTGCATTTCATACCTCTAAAATAGTGCTTTTGTGTTCTGTCCTGCCCTTGGTGATCTGCCCTGACTGTTCCTTTTGTCTGCTTTCCCCACTCCTGCCTCGGGGCCCCTTTCTATGCTGCCTTCTGATTAATGTGTGTCAGTGCCCTCCATTTCCTTCTCCAAATCACTCCTTGAAAGCCCACCATTTCTATAAAATGCAACAATTTGCAAGTTGCTCTTTGGGGCTAGCAAGTAGCAATTCCATCTTATTTGATGGCATGAAGCCAGGATAAAACCAGTACGACCATTGCTTTCACACTTGATATAGCCACCATTACCCCTTTTGCTGCAATACCACGCTCTGCGGTGCTGATTTTCACCTATGCTGTAGACATTCCTTAAGACATTGAGAAGCAAGGGAGGAAAAATGGCTTGATGGCTTCCGCGCTTCCCTAATTTCCTGGGCTTGCACGGGAAAGAGTGGCTGCAGCTGGGCCACTGAGGTTTTGCACCACACGGGCCATCACCCCAGATGCCATAACCTCTTCCCATCCTTCCTCCTTCCTCCCCAGACATGCCAGTCGCACTCCATGGCGGGCAAATTTAAAGGGTGTGAATTCTTCCCACCACAGAGGCCCTGCGCCAAGCAGGCGTTTCCCTCACGTGAAGGAAGCCCCAGGTGTTCCAAGCTGGGGAGTGGGTCTTTGGGCCAAGGCATGACTTTTGATTTTCGCTTAGTATTGTATTTCTCTAAGGGCATCAGGCAAAGTTTCAGTGCTTTATAGATATGATTAGCTCTAATAACTCAGTAATAATAATGCTTTTATTTTTAATGACTTTATTTTTATGAGTGTAATTATGCTGCTTGTATTTAATAATTCTAATTTAAAGACATCTCTTTGCAAAATTCCTCAAATTAAATTGCAATTATGTCTTTTCCTATGCAATGGATTATGAGTGTATATTGGATCTACTCTTACATTTTTTTCTTCTCTTGAATCCAGCCAAACCCTTATAAGCAGTATTTTACTTATATTAAAGCTGTGTCTCGTTGATATTATGGGCATTTCAACCTGACTGTGTTTGGGGGTATTTATTTTGGCTGTTGCATCATCACATATTTAGACGAGAGGAAATAGCTATGTGCCTTCTAAATTGCTAACACTAAGGGGAGCACTTAATCTTTAGAATATCTTAACTATAAATCCAACATCAACACATGTGTCAGAAAACACATGAATTCTTTGTGCCTAAATATTCAAGGATCATGATTAATGCTTAATGCAAAACATACACGAGGTGCATGGAAAGGGAATGCCAGATGCTTTAGGTCCCATTAAAGAATTTCAAAATCTACATTTAACGGTATTCCTGAAAAATCCTTTGTATACCTCCTGAGCTGTTTGTGTTTCTTTACTGCTTGCTTGCTGTAAGTCTCCCAGTGTAAAGCACTGTGCCTTTTTGCCCCCTCTCCAGCATTCAAATCAGAGTCACCCTTGGGAAAGTGATCGTGGGGATGGAAACAGTGGGAGCAAAAGGAGGAGTGGAGCCTGTACCTTGCCAACAGCTCATCACTGGCTGGGTCAGCCAAGGGGACACAAGGGGATTTACACAAGTGGCAGGGCAAAGCGGTCCATTTCCCTGCTTCGGGCAAAGGCAACACAAGGACTTATGGATGCCAGTTCTTCAGGGTCTGCTTCCCGCTGCTCCCAAGGCCCCTTCAGAAAGGCAGCTCCTCACCAGACCCAGTGTCCTGTGGCTTGTGTGAACGCTGAGGCTGCGCGGGCAGCCGGCCGTGCTGCTGGGAGACTGGCCCCAGCAATGCTCAGCGCCACAGGCAGGTCCCTCTGCCCCAGCACTAGTGCAATGCTGAGGCTCCAGAAGCAATTGCCATGTGAAAAGCTGAGCAGATTCAGCCCCAGATACATAACAGTGCTCAGCAAAACCTCCTTTTGGAAGGCAAGGCTCCCTTGACCCTCATCATTGTAAATGAAGGTGCTGAGAAAGTGGTGAATGCTGAACTGCATGCCCCCAGTGATTCAGCGTGTGGCCACGGCCCCTGCCCTTCAGTGTTACCTGGTGACATTGCTTTTCCCTGGGGAAAGGCTTTTGTGTAAATGCTGCAATTTTGTTGAAGCAATGCCTTCTCCCATTCATGGCTATGATGGCAATTGCTCCTTGAACATGGGCACATTCCTGAGATTTACTTGTGTTTCGCATCCTTGACGTTTTCTTTGAGCATGACGCACACGTAGTATTCTCTAAAATGTAGTGTGAAATGGACAAGCAGTTTTAATTTTATTGCACAAATATGTTTTACTGGGTCTCTAAGACCTCTTCAAAGCAAGCTGTCTCAACAATTCTACTGCACTTTCCCTAGATCCTTATTTATTCAGTATAACAGAATTTGTATCTTCTCTGTAATAGCAAGAGTTTGTAAGTGTTTGGAATCTTGTTACACACCTACTTTGAAATGGACTTTTTCTATACTATTTACTTACTTTTTTTAGCATTGCAATGCAAAGTTCAGCATCACCAGTGCAATGCCCAGAAAGTTCAATGTTATGTGAGGTTAAAAGTCTTTGAAAGCACAAGCAGCACTCAAACACATTTTGACTCTTCTGAGCAAAGCAGCATCCTGCAGCCACTGATGTCAGAACAGGTGCAGGGATGTTTATTCTTTATGAAAACATTTCTTTTTTTTTTTTTTTTTTTTTGGTTCCTAAGATAACTTCACTGGAATATCCTATGGATAAATAGTTGACCGTACACCCATTTTTACTGTGGAGGTTATATCTGCCATGATAGTATTGTTCTGGCAGCATGAACAGATAAGCAAAGTATATTAAAGACTCACACGCTGCAACTTTATTTGTCGATGAACTGGGAAAGGACTTAATTATGACACTGCAAGTACTAGTAGATACAGCAGTTCCACGGTTCTGTTATCTCCACAGTGATATTTTACAGTCCGCTGTTCCTCAGAAGCAACATTCTGAAGTTGTGAAGGTAGCACTCCTGAATGTTTTTGTGGGGATGCTACAGGCAGCCCACGAATAAAGAACCACAAGAAGCTGGAAGAGACCTTTATTTAAGGGCCCTTCAATTCAAATCAGAAACTCTATGAACAACTCCCCTGATCTCAGAAGGGAAAGTGTGGTGATTAAATATAGGCATTTTCTTGCTGCAAGCTTAAACCTCACTCTCCCGGGCCGTGCCTTGCAGTGCAGCGTGCCCGTATTACCCACCACTTACAAACTCTGCAAAATCTTTCCTAACCTTGCAGGGAGAATGCAGGACTGCATGTTATGGGATACAGATGAGACTTCTCGATAGTGAATTAAGGAAATCAGATTTAATTTGGGAAAGGGGTGATGATCATCACCATTTATTAGGAACTCCAGCTACCTGTTTTTACCGATGCAATCAAAGACAGGTGGTTGGTGTCTTGGCAAAAGGGAGTTAATGTTTCAGCTTTCCTCACAGTTGTAAATGGCCACTGTCTTCTTTCAGTAACTGATATGCTGGAAAATAAGCAGAAACACTTTGCCTAATTGTGTAGGTGTAGCAACTGTAATTTGTTTTGTGTTTGTGGTACATGTTTGGATGATACAAGGAGGTGAGCTGATTTTGGAACCTAGCACCCTGTTATGACTTGCACCCTCACAGGTTTGCTGACCAGGACACACTGGAGGGAAGGGATGCCCTCCAGAGGGACTGTGAAAGGCTTGAGAGGTGGGTCCATGCAAACCTCATGAAGTTCAACAAGGCCAAGTGCAAGGTCCTGCACGTGGGTCAGGGCAATCTCAAGCACAAATACAGGCTGGGCAGAGAATGGATTGGGAGCAGCCCTGAGAAGGACTTGGGGGTATTGGTGGACAAGAAGCTCAATGTGGCCTTGCAGTTGCAGCCCATAAAGCCAACTGAATCCTGGGCTGCATCAAAAGAAGTGTGGCTGGCAGGTTGAGGGAGGTGATTCTACCCCTCTACTCTGGTCTTGTGAGACCCCACCTGGAGCACTGTGTGCAGCTCTGGGGCCCCCAACATGAGAAGGACATGGACCTGTTGAAGTGAGTCCAGAGGAGGGCCACAAAGATGATCAGAAGGCTGGAGCACCTCTCCTATGAAGACAGGCTGAGAGAGTTGGGGTTGTTCGGCCTGGAGAAGAGAAGGCTCCGTGAACACCCTGCAGCCACTTTCCAGTACTTAAAAGGGGCCTACAGGAAAGTTGGAGAGGGACTTTTTACAAGGGCATGTAGTGATAGCACAAGACAGAGGATAGATTTAGGTTAGATATAAGGAAGAAATTCTTTACTGTGAGGGTGGTGAGGCATTGGAACAAGTTGCCCAGAGAAGTTGTGGCTGCCCCATCCCTGGAAATGCTCAAGGCCAGGCTGGATGGGGCTTTGAGCAACCTGGTTTAGTGGAAGGTGTCCCTGCCCATGGCCGGGGGGTTGGAATCAAAAGACCCTTCCAACTCAAACCATTCTATGGTTCTATGATTCTGTCTTAGCAGTGCTACAACTGAGGAACACCAGTAATGGCCACTGTCCTTCTCTCATGCCTCCAAATTTTTTAGGTCCACTTTATTTCTATCCTGCTTGATGTTGAGACTTGTTTTCATTTAAGGAGTCTTGCAATGGTTCAGCTTTTCACCTGACTGTTGCCAAGTCCAGTTTTAGACAAAGTGTGAACTGCTCTAGGTCCCATGACCAGAAATTACTCACAAAGCATTTAAATTATTTGTTGCCCATAGGTACATGATGAAGAGTGACTTGAGTGAGAAGGTTCCATCTGGGCGGGTCCCACACTGGCATTCGGAGTAGTGGGAACCCAAGCTGCTGTGCAGAGTTGGGAAAGCAGCAATTCTGGCACACTGCTCTAGCTGACAAATCCAAAACAATTTTTTTAGTAAATATTGGACTAAATAAATACTGATGGGATTTAATTTTGCTTGAAAAATAAAGGACAAAGCAAAGTATGAAGTAATGGCTTCCCATTCCTTCATGTTGCCATCACTCTGTTTACGTAGCCTGGGTAGCAACGTCTCATTTTAGAGGAAAGACTGCATTGCTGATAACAGGTATATGCCACTTGCATCTTTTGGCTGTGGTTCCTCAGTCCATGGTCTGCATCATGGGACCTGACCATTCTGTAGCCTCTGCTGCTTCAGTGCAATTGGGCACGTTTCAATTCAATGTCATTCATACTGTATAGATTTCAGTAGTCAGGTGCTATTTTAAGGCAGCATATCTGAAGTCCCACTTGCAGAGCCTTTTCCTGTTCCCCAGCCCATACGGTCACTATATGAGAGCAGGTATCTATGCGCTTCCTTATGATGTGATATCCCTCAGTGCTCCTTTTGCAACAGTGCTTGGATTAAACTTAACCAGAACACCTTGGAAAAAATTTAGACCTTCTTTCAAAACGCAACAGCTGAGCATTATGGGAGCATCACATCCCTCCTAAATTATTAAGGGCAGCAATATACTTGGTGACAGACTCTCACTTGACCAAACAGAAGAGCTACAGTAGGTAGACAGGCTGGATGAGCTACTGTTTATTTGCCATTATCGTTAGGCTGCATTAAGACTGACAAAAAATGCTTAACACATCTTTCAAAATTATCAGTTTTCCCACACCAAAATGTGCTGTTGTTGCAGATTTTGCCAGGTGATATTAATAAATATAGACCTTTGAGTTAATTTCTCTAGTGTGTGAGGAAATGTTTGGTCTTGGGAAAGGATGCTGTGTGGTTAAGTAAGTTTTGCTGTTCAGAATTATGCAAAGAGGCAGCAGTCCAAGGTAGACAATGTAAGCAAAGGAGAGTTTGCTGCTTGCCTGGTTCTCGGATTAAAGGAAACCTTTGAGGCAGAAGTTGGTTTTCTTTGACATTCCTGAAAGAATAATTTACTTGCACATTCTCTGACCCTCTCTGTGCCAAGACTGGCATAGATGGGTAAATAAAACACTTGACATTTTGAGGCTCAATATCACTGGTGGTTTTTTTCTTCTCTGCAGGAACTCAGATGGTGCTGCCATTCAGTGCCAGAACAGGGATATTGTGTGACAGAAGAGGTGTACTATCACTTGCATCATTAGCAGAGGTATGCTTGATGTGTAGTGCACGTGTCCTAGGACACAGTCTGGCTAGTATGCTAGTCTGATTTCATTACTCCTGCCAGATCTTGAGGCCTCAGCATACTCATACCCCTTTTTTCAGTGGAGGCAGGAGTTGATATTCTAGCCCCATACAAACAAAGTTGCTCTCAGTGAACCACAGCATGCCATATCACCATCTGGAGCGCATTTCTGAAAGAGCAATCAGAGCTGTTGTCTATCATGTCTCCCCACCAGCAGCTGTTTCCTGCCAGGCTTGTTGCCTCCAGGTCTCTGCTGTTGTCTGCTCAGTTGGGTCTTTCTAGGCTGTGTAGATCATGAGCAGCCAGTCTGGGACAGCTGTAAGGCATACAGACCGTGCACTATCAGAGTTTAGCAACGTATCTGTTTCTGACTTTGCCTGGTCCCCTGCAACCTTGATTCCAAGCAGTAATGAAAATATACTGTCAGTACTGCATGACTTAATTTTCCCTTGGGAATTTTGTGGAAAAAAAGCACAGTGGTGAAAACCCGTGGTTTGCTGGCACACAGATGGATAGGTATTGTCCACGTAGCTTCTGTCTTCTTGTGAGGTGTAGCCCTGATGTTGAAGAGCATAGGCTGGGATTGTATCAGTCACCAGTAATTTATACTACTCATTCCCTCAGGAAAAGATTCAGCAGTGGCATGCCGTTCAAAATCCTAAAAGTTTTGAAAAAAAACCACCTTCATCTGTTTTAGATAAAATATGAAACTGTGCTTTACTTGCTAGACAGAAGTCTCTATTAAAAGTAATGGTAAAACGAATACTGAAAAGCTTAGCACTTATACATACTATGACCATAAGATGGAGATATTGGGCTACAAAAGAAATGATGTACTTCATTCCCTCACTACTTTGGTCAGTGTGAGCTTATTTCAAGAAAACTGATGATGATGATTACCTACAATTAGTATTGTAGTAGGAATTAGAGACCGGCCAAACCAGGATGGCAGAGTGCTAGAAGTATGAAGTCTTGGTTTTAAAGTCACTATTAAAAGTGAAAATATGAACTGTTATAATAATTTCAGCAGTGGATTAGGGTGTGCCTTTGTGTCAGAAAAATATGTTGAAACATCCTACTTCCAAACAGCAGAGGTACACTTCTTTCTGATGAATGGGAAACTATATATAGCTCTGAAGGCAGGTAAAATGGCTTGTGAATTGCACAAACTATACGGTTATTTTCTAATCTTTAAGTACATTATTGAGCACAGGATCTAGCCAGCATTTCACTGTCTGCAAGGGGCTCCAGATCTGCAATAACTGAGTGGAGGAAATTTTTGGGGGCATTAAAGGAGTGGGAGGAAGGGTTTGCAGGGGAAACTGTGAGGGAGCAGTTTCGGCCAGCCACTCTTGGGGTGCATCTCAAACAGGCAACCTTTGCCAGCCTCTGGGTAGTCATTTTATTACTAAGAGGATACGTTTACTTTGAAAAACATGTTTAAAATGGTACCTTCTTCCTCAGCTGATCCAATTCTCTCTATAGGCTTTCATGCCTGGCATTCTGTTGTCCCCTTATTAACTTGTCCCAGACTGAAAAAGCCAGCTGTCCTCAATTGGTCATGTGTCCCACTCAGAAGCATCTGGAAAGTTGAAGTCAGCTGTACTTGATCTGAACTCAGTGAATGCAGTATTTTTGCACAAGTAGAAATGAGGACTTAATTTGATTCATGGAAAATTTCAATTATTAGCTGTTAATTATTAATGGTGGAAGGTGATGATTCAATAAGGGGAAGGGTGGTTTCTTAATAACAATGGTAATTATCAGAGCAATAACTTCATCAAAAGTATAGCAGGTTTACCATCAGTTGAAATCTCACACCCCAGTCCAGGCACCTGCCTAAAAGTGATGCTCTGTTCAGTTAGCGTTGCTGACTTGTGTGTATGAGGAAGCCATGGAAGAAATTCTGCAGCCTGTGTAGTGCAAGAGATCAGACAAAATGATCACAGGGGTCACAGGATCACCGAACAGCTGAAGCTGGAAGAAAGCTCTGGAGACCATCTAGTCCAACCCTTTGTGTTAAAAGCAGGGTCAGCTATAGCAAATTTCTCAGAGCCACATCCTGTTGGTTTTTGAGTATCTGTGAGGGTGGAGACTCCACTACTTCTCTAGGCAGCCGGTGCCAGTGCCTGACCACCCTTCACAGTAAAAAAATGGGGAGTTCTTACGTTTATATGGAATTTCCTGTATTTCAGTTTGTGCCCATTTCCTCTTGTCTTGTCACTGGGCACCACTGAGACAGGTCTGGCTCCATCTTCCTTACTCCCTCCCTTCAGGTATTGATATAGATTGATGAGATTCCCCTGAGCCTTCTTTGCTCTAGGGTGTACAGTCCCAGTGCTCTCAGCTTTTCCTCATATGAGAGATGCTCCAGTCCATTCACCATCTCTGCGGCCTCCTGATGAACCTCTTCCAGTATGTCCATGTGTCTCTGGTACTGGGGAGCCCAGATCTGGACCCAGCACTCCCCATGTGTCTTACCAGTGTTGAATAGAGCATATCCCTTGACCTGCCAGTAACTAGTGCAATCCAGGATGTTGCTGGCCTTCTTTGCCACATGGGTTCGTTGCTGGGTCATGCGCAACTGGGGGTCCACCAGGATCCCCTGGATCCTTTTCTGCAAAGCCAATTTCCAGCTGATCGGCACCCAGTCTCTACTGGTGCATGGGGTTATTCCTCTCCACATGCAGGACTCTGCACATCACTTTATTGAACTTCATGAGGGTCTTGTTGGCCCGTTTATCCAGCCTGTCGAGGTCCTTCTGAATTGGTGTCACACCCATCTGGTATATCAGCCACCAGTCCCAGCTTCATATCATCTGCAGACTTACTGAGGGTGCACTCTGTCTTCCATCGTCAAGGTTATTAAAGAAGACATTTAACAGTATTGGACTCAGTATTTACCCCCGGGGCACACCACTAGTCACTGGACTCCAGATGGACTTTGTGCTGCTGATTACAACCCTTTGAGCCTAGCAGTTCATCAGGTTTTTAATCCACCTCACTGTCCACTTATCTATCCCATACCTCATCAGTTACTCAATGGGGATGTTACAGGAAACAATGCCAAAAGCCTTGCTAAAGTCAAGATAAACAAACCCCACTGTTTTCCCCTCATCCATTGATCTAGTCACTCTGTTACACTTTGTTGTAAAAGGCCATCAGGTCAGCCAGGCTTGATTTCTCCTTCATAGATCCACAGTGAATATTCTCAATGACCTTCTTGTCTTTAATGAGTTTGGAAATGATTTCCAGGATAATTTGCTTCAGTTTCTAGGGATCTAGGTGAGGCTAACTAGCAGGTAGTTTTCCAAATCATCCTTACTGTCCTTCCTGAAGCTAGCAGTAACACTAATTTCTTTCCAGTCCTGAGGAACTTCCCTCAGCTCCTATGACCTTTCAAAGTTTATCAACGGTGGCCTCACAATGCTGTCTGGCAGATCCCTCAGCACTTGTAGGCACATCCCATCAGGGCTCATGGACTCATGTGGATCCAGTTTGCTCAGATATTGCCTAACTGGATCCTCCTCTGCTGAGGATAAATTTTTCCTTACTTCAGACTTTCCCGTCAGACTTTCATTTGCTGAAGGCCAGCCATACTGGTAAAGAATGAGGCAAAGGCGGCACTCAGTGCCTTGGCCTTTTCCGTATCTTGTCACCACATTCCCTGGCCTGCTCAGCAGTGGGCTCACATTTTCCCAAGTCTATCTTTTGCTGCTCATATACTTGTAGAAGTCCTTGCTGTTGTCCTTCACATCCCTCACCAAATTCAACTTCAGAGGGGCTTTGGCTTTACTGAGGCCACCCCTGCACACTAGAACTGTGTCTCTATGTTCTTCCTGGGTTACCCGTCCCCCTCATCCATCTCTTTTACACTTACTTCTTATGTTTGTGTTTACTCAGGAGCTCCTTGTTCATCCATACAGGCCTTGGACTGCCTTTGCTTGATTCCTGACTTGTTGGGATGGACCATTCTTGAGTTTGGAGGAGGCGATCCTTGAAAACCAAACAGCTCTCTGGACTCCTCCTCTCTCCAGGACCATCTCCTGTGCGCTTCTTCCAAACAGATCCCTGATTATGCCAGTTTGCTGTCCTGAAATCCAAGATTGTGATGATGCTTTTTGCTTTGTTCCCTTCTTCCAGGATCCTGAACTCCATCCTCTCATGTTCACTGCAGCCAAAGCTGCCCCTGACTTCCACATCCATAACCCGTTCTTCCTTGTCTGTAAGTAACAGGTCTAACAGAGCATCTTCCCTCATCTGGACCCTTGACCACCTATGAGGTCCTTTCTGACCTTAAGGATTCATGACTCCCTGAACAGGGAAACTGATTTTTCAGCACAGGTCTGAATTTGCCATATTAGCAATAGGCAAAAAGATATCTATTGGTAAGTGGATCAGAATTCATGGCGAGAACAATGACAGTGACACCCAGAAATTTACTTTTACCATCATTCATCTGGCTGGAACCACGCTTTAGCGATTCTGTTTCACAAAGCAGAATGTAGATTTTCTTCCCTCTTCTGTGTTAATAGCAGTAACTAACTTTGAGCCAAGGAACTAAATACCTGTGACCCTGAATTTAAATTCTCTTGAGAAAAGTGATTAATTTATGATGGAGTGGAAGGATGTTGAAATCTGTAAGACCAGAGTGTATGTTTGAAGTCTGACAAGTGCATAAAAACACTGTTATAAGAAGGCCAGATGGTGTCATGTTTTTTACATGGTTGCTTCTATAAGCGTAATCACACAAATTACATCAGGAGTTATCTAAAAGAAGATTGAGGTTTTTTGATATAATAGAAGCAGTCAGGGGGAATGCAGTTCCGAGGAATTTGTAGAATATACCATGTACTTTGGAGTAAGGAAAATATTGGTCTATCTGATGTGCCCTTTAGAATGTAGGTAAGGTACATGGATACAACAAATATTTGCACTGCCTAGGCTGAGTAGGTGCCGAAGCGGGCAGCCAAGTTGGAGAGCATTGGTGTGGGCAACCCATCTGGAGGCATGATAGATGGGCAGCACAGTCAGGAGAAGCACCCAGATGTTCTGACACTGGGTCCATGCTGCCTCCTCTCTTCAGCCACTGCACTCCTGAAGGTATTTTATTGCTTACGTCTTTCAGGACATGAGAAAAAGGCTTAAAATACACAAGACAAATTATCCGACGTGATTCTCTGGAAAATGTTGTGTATCTTAAATGCAGCCAAAGTGCAGAGTGTATGCCAGTTGTAACAGTAATCGCTCATTTTCTGTTTTGAACTAGCTGAGAAATTACAGACTTGGAAAGGGGCAATTTGAATGTAAGAATCTTTGCCGTTTCAAAGGTTTTCTTTCTTTTTCCTCTTCTGCAGGCAGCATGTGCTCTGTGGGTTGTTTCTCCACTTATTCAGAACACATCCTACTTCATCTGGCCTGGCTTCCCTGAGGTGGTTATCTTTTGGAGATACATAATTATATTATATCTCACTTTTGCCACTCCAACTCTGTCTCAGACATTCACCCAGAAGCCAGAAATGGAACTGGTAAGGGTTAAACATTAAAAGATCAGTGAATTGCAGAAAAACTCCTCACTGTTTCCAGGTCAAGTATTCATAGATTGTTTTATTTTGAGCTGTGGCTTCTAGACTTGGATAATGTCATCATACAGAGCAGGGCTGACACTGAGACATCCATTTAGTAAATATTTACTTTTATATGTGTGTGTGAGTGTGTGTGTTTGTGTATATGCTTGCATGTGTGTATGTGTGTTCACTGTGATCACATCTAATGTCCATCCTCAGTAGATGGATTTATCTCACTCTTTGACTTGCCCGCAAGACAAGCCCAGGACACATATTTACTAGAAACAATAGCCTGGAATGCATTCACGGTTGTGCATTTCATGGTATCCTGCTTTAAATTTGTATTAGTATTACTGTTTTTGACAGCAGGATAGCTGCATCACTGAACTGTTGGCACAATGAACTGAAATAGAAAAAAAATGCTCTTTGCACTACAGTCTCCACTGATACAATAAGTCACATTAAAAACATTTCCTCACATTTATTGTCTCCTTAGAAATTTAATTAAAACATTTGAAACATTTTCATCCTTCCACTACTTTGTTTTGAAAAGCTTGTTGTTATGTCAGCTAAAAAAGGAAGCTGAGAATTTTTTACAATGGGTATAAAACCCATTGATACGTCAGTGTGCAATGACTAAAATTACATACAAAGGTGTAGGCAGTAAAGGACAGTTATTTTCAAGTGCACATGAAAAAGCATAGTTAAGATGAGGCTTAAATGCACATGTTGGGATAGCATATGTGGAGCAATGCCAGTGTGCAATAGTATTTGTAGTTCATGCTTCTTCAAAACAATTTGGTTTCTGAAAATCCAAACAAATCACTTCAAATTTTCACAATCATTTGCCATGGCCAGGATATTTTCATGTTCACTAGATTTCTTGGATCAGACTGTAATTTCCTCTTATTTATTTATTTATTGCAATTTTAATCTATCACTCTATTGATATGTTTATTCTAAATTTGAACTCTAAGGTCTAATCTTGATTAATGAAGCCAACAAGTGATCTTTCATGCCTTGCAATGGCACAGCTCTTTCTAGCATGAATACTGCCACTTCCTTTGAGCATTTGTGTATGCAGCCCTTTATTATTTGTCTTTTCTATAAGCCTCAGCTATCTTTGGGTGAAGCCAGGAAAAGTGTGGCTTGTATGTGACTGACTTTTCATATCTTATGAAAAGCTCCCAGATACTAGTTTTATTTATTCGTCTATGGTATCACCCGTTGTTCTTTTGTGCATATTTGTCTGCCATGAAGTGTCCTTTTCTGATCCCGGCCTTTTAATCAGAGCTGTGTTCTGCCTCTGCCCAGGCTCCGTCCTTGGTAGCCAGGCCACCAGGTGTTTGCTGGTGGAAAGCTAAGAACAGCCTGTAACATGAAGTTTTCCCTTCAGGGAGTGAAATGAGGAAGGTTTCTCTTGTTATGTTAGGGTCTTTTGGGCAACAGCCTTGTACCACCCTCACAGTAAAGTTAATTGGCTCCGATCCTCAGATCCATCATGTAATTCATCCAACAGCCATTCACCGCTTTATATATGGCACAATAAAATTCTCATCTTGGTTATGATCCTTTAATCTAAAAAAACCAACCATCATCCATAATGGTCAGTAATATCTAAAACTATCCAAAACACACAAAAAAAATCACTCTTCAAACCATCGTTATTGAGAAAGTTATGCGTTTGTTGCAATCTTGTGAAACTGAAAGGCTATTTGGAAAGGACAAGCTTCACCTGAATTACTAGAGTTAAAATCTTTTCCTTCAGGGAAATGTGACCTAGAGAAATGTTTCACATTATCCCAGGAAAAAGTGCCATGCTGAAAAGATTAGAAACTATCCCATGCACACATGCACACATATGCTTACATGCACGCACGCTCTCCCACCCCTAGCAGTACTGTGGGTAGCAGAAGGAGCAGTGCCCTTTCACAGACTCCTGCCTTGTGCTCAAAGGAAATGCAGCAGACATTTAAATATTTCCAAACCAAACAAGACATCCTGAAGGATTCTCCTCCTGTGGCCTCATTATCTGCTTGCATCTGTGTTTTTAAAAATCAAAAGAAAGGCTGAAGCAGGCAGAGCCACCCTAGACAGGAGCAGAAAGGGGAAGTGGAGAAGAAAGAAAAAGTTTAATACCTTAACTCAGGCTGCCCTCACTTTCTGAGGAGATTGGGTTTAAAATATGATGGTTGGAAATTAGAATAATCATTAAAACAAAGCATCTTTCTTTTCTAGAGTATCACATGTAAGTGTATAGCTTTTAAATGTATAGGAAAGGCTGATCCTGCAAAGACAGTGGCGAGACATCTTTGTAAGTACCTGATCGTTCCTCTAGAGTTCAGGGACCAACTCTTCCCTAAAGCTGCACCTTTGCATTTGCTTTCCAATGGGAAGATCTAGGGTGCAACTTTTCTGCCTGTACGACCCTGGGGGCCCAGCAGGGCCTGAGGCTGACGTGATGCACAAATGGTTGACATGAGTAATAGGCTGATTCAGACAAGACCTTTTTCAGTGAGTGCCAAACGTCATCTGAGCCCCATCCAAGCCCAAGGAGAACCTTCCAAAGGGTGTTCCTACATCACCTACCTTCACAGTGTCTCTTGTCCCTAACCGTCCCTGGATCTTTGGTTTAGTTTTGGGCATCCTTACACCAAATAAAAAGACAGCCTGCTCCATTTTCCCTGACGGTCTTGTGCACCTACTAGTAGGAAAGGGTACCTGCTGAAAAATTCCCAATCCTTTTCAGTGTATGGGGAAGGAACTGCAATAGTGACTGAGCATTACAGACTTACTGCTTGTAAACATTCAGCTTTGGGAAAAAAAAACAGTAATCAGCAAGGAATGTGGCTTTAAAGTCAATGGCATGATACTGTGTGGTCAGCCTACATCCTCCAACGCTGGCTGAGCAGCCCCAGAGAGATTATGCCATGCTGATGAAAAGTGCTTGGGAAGTATCTCCACGACAATTGCCCCAGAGGTGCTGTCTCACCTATAAAACAGGTTAGCCACAACGTGTGAGCTGGGCCAGCTGGAGTGGCAGAGCCACCACCAGCATCACCCTTGGGAAAGGACTGTGTGGTGTGTGTGTGGGCCAGCCTCACCGTTTGCCCCTTTCCACCACTGCTGGGAAGTCAGAATGTTGGAACTGGGTACGGAGCTTGCAGAGAGAGGGAACAGAGGGCAGGTGTGAGGGAAGGGGTTCTGATTTGGCTGAGTGTGAGGTGGAGAAAGAGAAGAAACCTGAAGCCAAAGAGACAAGAAATGGGAAGGACTAGAATAGCATCCTTGTTCCTTGCTCCAGCCACGTTCAGCAGCTCTGCTCCCACCGGATCAGTGCTCTGTTTTTTCGCCTTGAGAATACGGTCATCCTGTAAATAAACTATTTTTAAACATAAAAAGCATCTCTACCTGTGACGCTCCTGTAAGTATTTGCCTTCGCAAAACCATGAGCAGCTCTTAATACTGTAAAATCATGGCCTCCCTTGATAGATGTGTATATGAGTCAGCCAAGGTTGGCTTTTTGACAGTTTGTATTACAACTGAATGCAGTACAAGCTCTGAGGACTGCTTTGGTGTTGCTTTATGTCATTAATAACCTGCCTCGCATCTGAATTACCCTGCTGCAGAGGCAAAGGCTGCTTCAGGCACACCAGGGAACAGACTGAGGTAAATGCAGAGCAGAGCTAAGGAGAAAGGCATGCAAGTGGCTGTGGGCACAAGGACTCTGCTTCTCTGGGCTGGAGGGAGTACAGGTGGAAAATGTTGGCCTGACCAAATGAAAAACAAACAAGGAGTCAGCCCAAGGGCAGAAGCTGGCTCCTCGCTTCAAAACCCTGCTTGCCTTCGCCCTGCTGTTCCTCCTGAGGCTCCGCTCTGAGCAGTCAAGTTGACTTCAAACCAGCCCTCTCTCCAAACTGGGTGCCTCAGGATATTCTGGATTCCAAAGACCCTGGCAGTGATGGGTGGCAAACAACCACCAATTTTAGGCAACAGGCTTCTGACTCAAGAGATGGCTTGTCTTGCTGAAGTGGCACACAGTTCCCATATCAAAGGTGTTTTGCGTTTCCCAGATGAAAGCTGAGGTGTCCTGCTCCGACTGCCCTGCTGTGCTGCTGCTTGTGCTGTTCATGGTTATTGCTGTGACACTAAATCCTCATGGAGATCTGTTGCTTCTGTGTCTCTTTCTATGGCTGGGAGGCAGATTTTGGGTACTGGCTGTCCAAATGTACAGATGAACATTTTTACAGCCCCAAACTAAACACTGTGTCTTTCCTACTAGGAGAGTTGCCATCACTGAGTCCAGAATCTACTGGTTGCTGGCATTTACATGAGAACTTATGGCTGTAATAAATTATGCTTCACATTTTCCTTATTTGGACTAATTTTGGAGTATCTTTTCCCCACATTTTTTAGGGCAATGTTACAGACTACATTTTAAAGGACCAGGAAGATGTTAGAAGTTACCTTTACTGCATAAAAAGCTTGGATACAAAGCTTTCCAAGAAAGGAGTTTTTGGACAATGCAATGTTATTTATTTACTTAAGCCATTTTATAATGCTCCGGCAGTCTAGCCCAATAGTGAGGTCCCAGGGAACTTTGATTTTTTAATTATTTTTTTTTTAGTCTCTGTGCACAGGATGTACTTATTTCACTGATAAGACAAAAACAAGGCCTTTCTAAAGGAGCAAATCTATATTCTTTCGCAGTGACTTTATCTCTACAGACAGACTACAGGTAGAAGGGAAACAGGAATACTGAGGTAGTTAGGACAGCTAAATCTCATCTTTGAAGGAATCTGCAAATTTTATGCATGGGACAGCTAAATGCATTTTCATGTGGTAGCTAAAAATGCTTTCTATAGGAGATACCATATACTGAGATCCCCATGTCCCCTTCGTGCACAGAAACCATGTGAACTTCAGTAAGGATCTGATAGGCTTGCAGTAACCATTTTAGCTACCTATAAAAATCTTGGAGTAAGCAATATAAAAGGCCTGAGGGGATAAACAGCAAATGGCCTATCCAGGATAAAGTAAGGATCATTTTCATCCCCATGCAGATTTATCTTTTCCCCCATCACCTCCTGCCTTTCCTTTTGCAGCATTTCTGCATTTCCTTTTCTGGATTGAGCTTTCAGAGACTGATGGCTGCTCCCTCCTGTAGTGCAGCAAATGGGAAGGACTCCCCTTCCTGCAGGCCAGCCATCCTACCTTCCCTCTCTCCTTCAGAAAGGCCTTCCCAGCATCATCACTTTATTCACCCCTTTCAGCCTCCTTGGCTTCCCTCTGTCCCAGCCCCCACTTTGTCTATGCTTTCCTGTCTTTGGATTTTCCACTCTCTTTCCTCATCAGTGACACCAACCACCTCTCGTTTGTCTTTTACCTCCTTTTTGTGCAGCTGAATCCGTACTTGTTTCCCAGCCCTGACTCCATATGTGTTTCCCCATCCTATAGGTCAGAAGCCTTTCTTTGTAGGCTCACTTTGTGTGAGGATCTCTCCTCCTCTAGTCATCTCTCTGGGCTTCCCTGCTTTCCAGACATGGTGCACATTGGTGCACATGCCCCAGGTGCTGCCTCACAGGAGCAAGTGGTGGCCATGCTTTCGAGGTTCCCAGACAATTTTGGGTCTGCAGGCTGTAGAACCACAAGTGAAAAAGGGAAAAGCCCTGTCAGCCGTGATGGCCTTGGTCACATCTGCATGCCACAGCACCGAGTTATGAGAAGAATCCATATCCATCTAATATAGGCATGACACCGCCATGGCCAGTGTGGCTGCTGCCCTCCGCATGCCTCTGCATGCCTTGCAGACTGGAATCCCTGGCTTCAAACCCCTGTGTCTCCCTGTGACTCGTTTTGCCAAGCTGGTTTGACTCGGATCTCAGCTGGAAGTCCCCCCAGTCGGGAGCTCTGTAACCAGACAATGAGTCCAGCAATGCAGTTTGGCCTTTTCAAAACAAAATAGGGTTTAAAAATCAACAGGAACACATTGCTCTGATAACTGGGTTAAAATAACAAAAGAAGGCCCGCAAGCGTGAATATGACTTAAGCTTCATTCTTCTCTTGCAAATTTTGGGCAAGTTCCACATAGTCTTGGCACCTTGGCGCTTGGGCTGGGAGAGGCAGGACACAGCTCCCTGTCTTTCTGTTGGAATCAGTGTTAGGCGGGAGTGTTTGTCAGCCCCAGGTCCGGATAGGGCTGGTGACACACCAGCTCGCTTGCCAAACAGGCCAGTGCCGGGAGGACCAGCTGCTTCCCAGTCCCCTGGGCGTTGCTCACCATTTCTGGGGGGCATCTTACAACCACCCTTATTTCATTTCCTGCACATTTCCTCCTACCCGCCTCCTTTGTTTTGCTCTGTACAGAGAATAACGGCAAGGAAAGGCGCAGCGACAGATCTCATACCAAATATTTTTTGTATTTTCCAGGACATCTTCATATTTGCAGGTGTTTTTTTTCATTCCCATCTCTTCCTACTGGGTTCTCCAGATCACTGTTAGCACCTATTATCAATAGATATATTTAATAATAAAATGCTGATATCTGCAAGTATATAATGTTCCAAGTGCATTGGACAAGGTGATTTTATAAATAAAATTTTTATTAATAGTAACAACTTACATCTATAATACAGTAACTGATCAGACTGTAAACTTCTCAAAACTTTTGAAGTAGGTTTTTCTTTCATTTACACTAACTCTGCCCAAGTAATCAACCAAAACTAATAAAGCTTTTGCTTGTTTGCTTAGTGTAACTAAGAAGGGAAGTTTATTCACAGGCTTGAAATGCTTTGCATACACCCTGGGAACTAATCTTCGAATTTCATCTAAATATTTCCAACCTGATTTCTGTACCAAAAAAAAAATAAATTAAATTTTCTGAACTCCAGCAACCACCATCCTTCTATTAAAAGCCTTTGATAAGACCTTAGGTGTTTGCTAAAGAAAATAAGGCTGTCACATGATGAGAAGCCATGAACCAAAAGCTAGCTAGGAGATTGGAGGCAATAAACAAGAATAATTTTGTCCCTGAAAAAAGGTTGATGGAGAAGTGCCAAGGTCTAGTATCATTTAGCATATATTTTGGCAGCCTGGAAAGGGGAATAGGAGTAAGGAAGTAAAATGAATCAATGAAGATGCACGTGTTAGTCGAAACCTGGTACTTCAAAGGGGGAGGCATGTCAGTAGGACTTTGAGCAAAGCAGGCAAAGGACCAATACAATGGCAGATAGAGCTGAATTGGTGGCACATGCAAAATAGGATATACTAGAGGGGAAGGCAAAATATTAATGTGGCTGGGAGCACTTGAAATGAGCTCTAGAAAAAGACTTGGGGCTTATCGAAGGCAGCTTAATAGAAACTATTGCTCCCTGCACAGCTGAGAGCTGCACATGGAGGGTGATGGGGGCTATACAGCATCATGCTAGAAACCAACAGTGCAATCTCATCTATTATTTGCTGTTCAGGACCTGGCATCTTGGCCAGGGTTCATCTCACCCAACTACAGAGCAGTCATCTTCACCTGAGCCCATCAACTGAACTCTTACAGCCAACGGAGAGAAATGTGCAAGCTGAGGTTAACATTCATGTTCTTCTAAAACAGAGATCTCCAAGAGGTCACATCACTCTTCCTCTGATGCCTCTTTTGACTACTTTTTCTGTAAAAGGAGTTTTAACAACTGGCCTTAATGCCTATGCTATACAAAACTGCGGTCTATTGCCTAAGCAGGTTTCACTTCTTGTGAGTTGGGATTAAAGGAATCACAATGTGACACTAGGGGCCCGAATGTCTGAAGATGGTGGTTAGCTGCCTCAGGAAGCACACGTGCAGATGTGGTAAAACCACTTAAAAATTAATAAAAACTTAATTAACATGAATTAGGAGCTTCTGTCTTGGCATTAAAGTTAAAAGAAACACAGATAAAATGTACAGAAAGAAGCTAGTCTTTTAAATACTGCCTAAGCAGCCTCTGGTACCCACTGGCACAGCATGCCAGAGAGGCCAAGAGCTAGGTTCAATAAGCTGAGTGCAGTCCTCACCCTCAGAGTGGCTGGTGTGGATGCAGGTTCTCTCGTACTTGCCTGCTGCAAAATCTCTTGCATCTTCTGAAGCATGCGATGCTGGTAAAATGGGCTGAACATGTTGAAAGATACCTTATGTGTGTGCAGCATTCACCTACAGGCTTGGAAAAGAAATTCATGCTGCATTTGGTAGGCAGTCCTTAGACTGCCGAGTGGGTATCTTGGGAAATGCCCTGGCAAAATAGGGTTCAATGACCAATCATCCTAAAACAATGAATGACATTAGGATGTAAATCACACACTCCAGAGACATTTCACCATGAGCAAGCAAGGGATGCTAGACTCTTTAATGCTTTTTTTAAGTCCACCAATTTTCTGTTCCCCTTTCTAACACGGGGTCCTGGACCAGACGGGCTTTGCATATGGACTGAGGAGGAGCTTGCTACATTTCCTTAATGACATGACTCCACCCAAAAGAACATGAAAGCATGTGCACTTCATGGGGCAGATGAGTTTTTTCTAGGCTTCTATCTACTGCCTGTGTCTGAAAGGGTGTGAAAGAGGTCCTCTTTCTAGTGGAAGAAACTGACTTTGTGAATGACAGCTGTGCAGGCAAGAGAGGAATTTATTACCACCTCCACAGAGCAGGCTATCCAGAACATATGCTGTAAGGGGGGGCTTTCCCAGCTCTGGGGGGTCCGCTGTCTGTTCTCCCTGTGCTCAAGTCCCTCCTGAAGTGCTGAGCTTGGGACTTTTGTTAGCTGCATGTTTCTTCTTCTGTTTTTATTTTACTCTGCATTCAAAGGACTAAATAGTGAGAAAGGGCTCTGGCTGTTTCAAACAGTGTACAGGAAATGAACCAGCTGAATAGTGTGTTTGCCAGCACACGGATCTTTTTGACATATCTAAAGCCTGTCTGGACTATGGATTTGCCTAATTTTCAGCCGTTACTAGCCAACCATCAAAGGCTTTTCCATACAGAAGGAGAACCATGATTTGCTGTGGCGCATGCTCCTGACTAATAAATATGTCCTGAGATGCCCCTGGATGGGATGGTCTGTTTTGTATGAGCATCTGTTTTCTGTTTTGCACCCTTGGAGTGTGGTTCCTGCCTGGGGATTCTGGGGGTACTTAGATCCAGAATGAACTATGGGCAGGTGGAAACTGCTCAGATGCCTTATGCCCTTCTGTACTGCTCTTGCAGCCTTCCTTGGGGAGGCAGCTAGTCCCAAGGTGATGGGCAGTGGTGGCTGAGAAGGAAAACAGGACACTCTTGGGGAAGACTAGTGTCAGCTGCTTACTACAGATGCTTTTCTACTCACTGAGAGCATGGCCTTTTGATCACATTTCCCTCTGAGGCTGAAGGATAGAACCAAGGAGGAGTTAATCGCTGCTAGAAGAATTTGCCCATCTCTGCTGGACTAAATACCATGTTTGAACTTCTTTTGCTCTTCCCAATGCCTCCTGTGAGTCTCATCTGCTGAGTTACTGAATCTACCCTCATTCTTCTTTTGGCCATCTTCTTTTTTGACCTCTTCCTTCAGAGACTGACTTGGAGAGTTCTTGGTGTTTCCTTCAGGGAGTGGAAACTTTAGAGAAAAGAATCAGCAGGCAACAGTAAAAGAAAAAGTTTCAGGAATCCTAGTTCTTCTTTTTGCATTTGGGAAACAAGCACATGTGGAGGTCTTTTCTTTTACTGAGGGATACCTTTAAACCCTGGTCCTATAGTAGGGCTGCAGTGCAAGCAATTCATCTGTAACAATAAGGAGGAAATCAGCGGGAAAATGTAGAGGAAATGTCAAGGGTTTGCAGAGATCTGCATATCTGGTGTTATAATATTAGAACAGAAACAGCAATGTATGAATCATTCACGGCCGTTCCTTGCCCTCATGGTTTTGGCAACAAAGGCCATTGTCTGAAGTAGTATGGGAGCAAGGCCTGTGTCCCAGCATTGAAAGAAAACTCACTTGGCAGAGGGAGAAATGTTCTGGGGTAATCAACAGGCATGGAAAAGTAAGAGGGGACAGCAAAAGAAGGCTGAAAATATCAGAGGTAAAAGGCGTGCTGGGAGAATACCACTCTGCACTCTGTTGGCCAGGTTTAGCTCTTGCTGCTGTCATCACCCTCCTGTGATGTATTCACCACTGTCACCATCACAAACACACTGACATCAGGCATCAGCTGCTCCAGTTGAGCTCTGACTTTGTCCTCGTTAAGGTCTTGCTGAGGGCAAGCACAGAGATGTGGTCCTTTCCCTTCTTGGGTGGAAGATCAGGCTTCACTGGCCGAAGGCTGCAGTGACATGCAGTGCACCAGCTGCTCTCCCCAGGGTGCCTGCGGGGCTGGGCATCTGCCATCTTTGGGGGACCCTGCAATTGCAAGTGTCCAGGAAAAAAGTAGTCTTCTGAAATACAAGCGGTTGGTTGATTTTCAAGGACAAAATAATACTTTTTTAAAGAAAAAGTAGTTGAAAAACTACTAGCTCTGCATGTCTCTCCATACTGCCTGCCACTGGGAGCTTGAGCTAGGCTGGGTAGCTTCACACATGCCTGTCTCAGATAGATTTCCCTAAACAGCTCCTACTGCTTTCTTGACAGAGCCTCTGAGCCTGCTGAGTAACTTGGCTGAGCCTTGTGCCCTGGCTGTGCTTGTTCAGACCACTTTGGACACTTTCAATGGGGAGTCAAGCCAGGTTCCTCCTACCCCCTGCTCTTCTGCTGTCCTGGGACAAGCCTTTGTTTACTGGAGGTCGCTTATCTTGAACTATTGCTTTTTCTCCTGTACGCTTCTCCTTGCTGCCTGACACTGAGTGAAACAAATATATTGATGTATTCAATGTCCCAGTTCCCAGATCAGGATGGGAGTATTTGTGAATCACTGCAGTGCAGCTCAACTTCTGCCTCAGAAGGGCAAAAGGGGTGTACTGCAGTGAGGGGAATGTCTCATGTGTGAAAGCAGGATTTATTGCATGATATGAGGAGCAGAATTTGACATTTGTTTTTAAGGGACCTAATTCTACCTTTCATAGTTACATAGTAGAACTTCCTGTGGTGGCTGCAGAAGTTACCTCTGTTCTTGCACCTCTTTTATCAGTGATTACCCTGACTTGATAACATTTACATTGCTCCCCAGTATCTGCACCCTCTCTATTATGGCTCTGCCTGTTAATTCACCTGGGATCAAAGTACACTCCCTCCAGTGCTTTTCTGGTGCTCCTTGTGCTCGCTAGTGAACAGCTCCACTCTCCATTCATTAACGGTCAAGCAGCCATCTAACATTACCAGCACTAAGACACCATGTGCCAAAGGAGATGTGGCAGAGACTGGAAACATTCCTGTGTTTCTGCAATTTTAATGTTGAAAGCATTTTATTCCTTTTTTAAAACCGTGAATCATACTGCTGACTGTAATCTTCACTGCATCTTCCCCCGCCCATTTGTACATATTCTCCCCACCACAAAGGATGAGAGGCACTGTCCTGTAACCAAATAGCTGTCTCTAAGCCACCAGCAAATACTCTGCAAGCCACCAGTGGTAAACAAATCTCTGGCAGAGAAACCTCCAGATGAAAAAAAACATGAAGGCAAGAAGGTCCAAGGCCTGATTTTACAGCCTTGATTCCACAAGTAAAATCGTCCAGGAGCTTCCAGTATGGTCACATTCAGCTATCTCACAGGGAAAAGCTGCAGCCCTTTAACATGAGGATTGCCTAGTCACAGACACTGCCCTGTTTAGTTTCAATCAGCTTTGGGGAGTTGATACCACTTTAAAGTTGGTCATATTGGCATAGCTTGCAGCTGTACGTGTAGAAGTGAGGGATTACAGTGATGGAGTGTCCATAAACACCAGTTAGGCAGTTTGAACTGAATCCTGCCTTGCATGATATCAGAAAACTGTTATGCATTAGACCCAGTCTCAGAAAGTAGTTTTAAACTAGTCTGAACTGGTACAAAAATAAAACCAAGAGATTTTTCAGCAAGTTAAATGTGTTTGGTATATGTTAATCAGGACAGGTATAAACCAATCCAAAGAGGATCTCTGAAAATGAGATAAGATTGTGTACATAAAGGATTTCAGTAGCTCAGCTAAATCAGTTATAAAACTTCTAATTTAAACTAATGCTACCTGTATTTGGACAGTGAGAATTAATGGGCTGCAACTCTACTGCAAGAAAAATGTTAGCAGTGGGGATCTAGTCCAAGAAATCTGTTCTTTATCAGTTCCTCAAAAGCAGCTCAGTCTCTTTGAATTACCCCAAAAACATCAAATTACCTGTGAGCCCAATGGTTCTTTGCACAAGGCCACAAATTCATTTTGCAATGGTTAAAATAACCGATGTAATGCAGTTAACATTTCTTCATAATCTCCTAAATAAATCTAAATCCACTGTTAAAATACCTCTAATTCCAGCTGCAGTTTGGTAGTGGTATCCCAACAAATTTTAAAACCTCGTCCTCCTCCTGGCGTATTTCTTTTTAGAAATGACCAATGGAGAAGCCAATAGATTTCTATAAATCACTGTTGGATGAAAACAAGCATAAAAAGGAGGCTTGAAGTTGTTTAATATTACAGATGTTTTGGAGCTCTATTCAGTAGTTGGCAAATCACACGAAGCTGCTCTGAATTCTTTATAATCTAGACACAAAGATCATTGAACTCTGAGAGAACCTCTGGGCTTTTATTCAAAAATATGTTGGCTTCTATTTACCTCTTCTTCATTTGTATCTATCAAATGGCTCAATATATAAATAAAGCCCGGGTGTTCTTATTAGCTAAGGCAGTATTTCATGCAGATTAATGCCAGCAGGTTTTATAAAATACATCTCTATTCAAAGCCAGAGTATGTTTTGAATTAATTTTCATCCTGTATATGAATCAGGTATATTCTACTCCAGTTCTTATACAGGGCCCAGCTGCAGCATATAGGAGGAACCTGTAGTGTTTAATTCTAGTACCATCATCCTTCTTCAGCAAAGCACTTTTAACCCTAAGCGTCTGCATAATCCCATTGACTTTAATGGGAGTACTCACATGCTCAGGTATATTAAAATCATAATTGAAAACAGCACTTTGCTTTCTCAGGGCCTGAGTGACATACCTAGCATTTTATTGAACAGGCTTATTTAAATATTACCTCATGCATATGTTATGAGCAAATCTTTCTAGTTCAATAAAATCAGGCTTATTGTTGCTGAGTAAAACAAAATAAATTAAAAATCTTTACTTTTCTTTGCCTCCAAAGCAGGCTAAAACTCTCTCACTAAACTGAAAATATTGTGTTGGCTAAAAGTACTTTGCCAGCTGAGCCAAAACACAGCAAGATATTAATCTGACGTTGGTCTTAATAGAATAATGGGCAAGGGGATTTAATGGGATTGATAAACTCGACCATTTTAAAGAGTGCTTTGGTCAGCTACCAGCTAGAAATTGAACATCCCACATAAGATATCTCTGCATTTGGCTAATTTTGCCCATGTTAAATTGATTGTTCAAATGATCCCAGCTTTGGAGTGGTTGAGTGGTTTTTCTCTGTGTAACATAAACACCCTCACAAGCAAAATCCCTTCACTGAGGCCATAAGACTCTGATGAAACCAGAGAATGGAGAATATATATAAGATTATAGTGGATCACACGCAAACTGAGGCACTCCAGCGTGATTTCATTCCCATCCTGCGGAAACTCTGCCTAGTGTGCTCTAATAATGGAAATGTTTGGATTAGTCTATGTTCAATCCATTTGCCTAGCGCCTCACCAAATGTGAGCTATACCATCAGTCTAGATGACTAACTATTTGCAGTTTAGTTGTAGCTTTCTTGTAGCTCTGGTGGTCTGAGGTCATTAGCGAGGCGAAGTTTGTGGGAGATGCATTACTAATGCGTTAGACCAACTGATCTGGTTGGAAAAACTAATGCAGCTCTTTAGATACGCAAGCTCTTCATCAGGATAGGCCAAAAGCAGACCCTGCACCCAGAAGCTATCTGCTCTCATCCTCCTTTCTGCTCACCCCTAAGGACAGGCTGCATGGCTGAAGCCCTAAGCTGAAAGTAAGCGATGATGGTATTTTCAGACTCCGTGGAGGTGCATGACTGTTGTTGGGCGCTACTTGGACTACAGTGCTGCTAAAGGAAAAAAGCGTATCACTTAGGCATTTTGCAGTGCACACGTAGAGGACAAAACAGTCAGAGACACCTTAGCAGGCAAGGAATGAAAAGCTAACAAAGGATATAGAGGAAGAGAGTAGACTATTCTCATAGAAAAGAGCAATAGCTAAGAAAGCTGCAGGGACACAGGCCGGCTGGGCTTTTATACCAACTGAGGCTCATTTTAGCACAGCAACTGCAGGTCTTCCTACAGGGTGATCGGCAAATACGCGTTCAGCTTCGGGTGCGCCCTCTTGGGCTCTCACAATGCTCAGCCTAAATACCCACATCTAGATTTCTGGCTTCGTTTTAACACCACAAATTTCAGCTTTCTCTGATGCTGTAGGTCTCTGGGAGTTTCAGAGATGAGTACCGCATCACTGCTGCTACGATGAGAAGCCTCAACATGCTGGATCTCTAACAAGGAATTTCTTTTTCTAAAATATGAAGTATTTGGGCATGTTCGATGACTGTTAACGTATATAAAAAGATGCAAATAATTTTTAACTGTATGGCTAAACATAAATACTTTGTCCTCACAGTGACATAGCTCTTGGTCTTGACTCCCACTAGCTTTGCGGCCACTGGAGTTCTTGAGACTAAACAAGAGCTGAATTTCTGGGGTAGAAGGTACTGTAATAAAATCAAATATCAAAACAAAATCAGATCATATTAACTTAAAAATCTGGCCATTTTTTTTCCTCCCTGTCGTTTGCTAGTCACCCTTAAATTCAGAAGAAAAAGGCTGGGTTCCTTTTGCTGACAGCACCCAGAAACATAGCGGTGTCTAAGGACCATCCTTTGTTCGGGAAGCTTTACCGGGAAAAACGGAACCTTTGTTAAACGGCAACAGTCTTCAGTCATGACGGGAGAACACAGAAACCCCAAACTGAAGGATGCCCCAGCAAATCCTTCCCCTTTCTTCGGGGAACAGCCAGGGTGAGCATTACTCACGTTTTCTGGGATATAACGGCGATCGCGGGGCGGGGGTGGGGAGTGGGGGGGTCGCAATTCCAAAACCCAGGGAAGCTGCGGAGCCGGGGCCGCTGGAGGGCACTGGCGCCCCGCGCCCGGCCGCGCGGAGGCGAAAGGCAGTTTTTTTCTCATTGAGGTCCTGTCATTCCTGTGTAAACAAGTTACGTTCGAGTGTTTAGGATATAAATTACGACCATGCAGGCTTGCCTCGGAAAGAATGTAAACACAGCACTGTGGTCGGAGCAAACTCTGAAACTGACTTTATAATTTATCGCAGGCCCCGAGAAGCTCAGGGAAGAAAAGGACATGTTCGAGCATAAATGCGTGTTTTAAAAGACGAAGAGTCTTATCTCTATGTATAATTACATAGGTATAATGTTATACATGTATGTATGCATTTACATATGCATGCACACAAGTACATATACCGTTTGGCTGAAACTCTGGCGCTTCCCAGCGCTGGGGCGCGGGGCCGGGGACAGTCGGGGCGGGGTGTCGGGGGTGCCCCGGCTTGCGGGGCGCGCTGGGGGTGCGGGGCAGCCTCTGTCCCTCTGGGGCGGGGGAACGGGCTGAGCGGGGGGCGGCGGCGAGCTGCGCCCGGGCGGGGGCCGGGGCCGCGCAGGGCTGCCCCCGGGGCGGGGCGGGCCGGGTGAGCGCCGCGGGCATCCCCGGCCGGGTGGGCTGCGCGGGCATCCCCCGGCGGGGCGGCCGTGGGGGCCGTGGGGTCGGCGTGCCCGGGGGCGGCCGCAGGATGGGGCGGGCGAGCAGCTCCCGGCGCCCGGCTCCGATCCCCGGCCGCAGGGCACGGCGGCGTCCTGGGGACAGGCTTTGTTTTGCTTGGGGTACTGGGGGGGGGGGCTTTTTTGTTTTCTTTTGTTTCTTTTCTTCTTTCTCCCCTCCCGCCCCGTCCACTGGCCGCGCCACGCTCAGTGCCTCCCCCAGCCCGTACCAAGATCCCTCTCGCCGCCCACCCGTGACACGCCCTCCCGGGTGCGCCCCCCGCGTTGCAGAGGGGCTCCTGCCCCCGCACCTGACAAAGCCCCCTCGAGGCACAGAGGGACCCCGACGGGGCTGCGTGGGCAAGCGGGACGGGGACACCCGGACTGAGCCCTGAACAGCGGGGAGGGCGGTTGGGGCCGGGGGACCCCTCGAAGGGAGGAGGGGGCAGCCCGGCCTCTGCTGCTTTGGTGCCCGGTTGTTTCAAAGCCTGCCCAGAACGGGGGGCACAGCAGGGTGGGAGGTGGGTGAGGGCGGGAAGTGCAGCCCAGAGACCACGGCACTGGCCCCCTCGGGTCAGCCGCTCGCTCCCCCAGCAGCTGGAGGATTTGGGGTTGCAGCTTTAACGATCTCGGTTGCTGGGGTGGAAGAGTTTTCTCAGGACACGAGGGAAAAGAAGTGCCTGTCCAGTACATCGTCGTTTATATACATTTTATTGAAAAAAAAATTTGTACATCAAAATATTTTGGCAAACTGTAAAAAGTATACATAAGTGCAAATATATTCTCCTTTTAAAGCAATAGTGTGTGAGTATACACGAGATTTATTTAAAATAAATTTTTAAAAAATATTGTGGTAGAAAACAACTTTTGCAAAAATAAAAAACAAAACGTTGTATTGCTGCAATACTGGGGAAAATGGAACTTTTCTTAAAGTCTATACACGAAAAGGCTAAACAATACTGTTTTAATAATATCAATCGGTCGGTGCTGAAGTCCATACAAAGTGTCCTTGGTGGGTCTCGGGGAGAGAAAAAAATAAAGAAGTAAATTTCCCGCTAACGCAGCAACGGAAGGGGGAGTCCTCACAGGTGCTGAGCTGGGAGATTTATTTTTCCTATTCAAAGACACTTTCTCGTATAAAAATACATCGAATTGTTCCCTTTCCCAAAGCTCGATTCTTTAGGAGATCACAGAAAGCCGGTTTATGATTAAGGTGGTCAGACTTGGCATAAGGACACTTACATCTCACCTAACCCAACACATCCCACTAGGCATTTTTCTTTTAGGAAGAGCTTTGGAGCATTATATCGGCTGTACGTGTCCTTCAAGGGATGGAGGGACTGACAACACTGCTTCCTTAGGTAATTTTGCTAAGTGACTCGTGTACTATCAATGCTATCAGAGTGCACATTATATTTAATCTGCGTGGGTCCGTCTATACCTCGGCTCTGTTCCATGCCACCTGATTGTCTCTGTTGGGGCGCTGCCTTCACATCACGCAGGGCTTGATGTCTTGACAGACGCTTTGATGGTGGTGATGGTGATAGTAAGATCCACTAGCGGACGGGTGAAACGACGAAATGCCATTAAAATTGAGGACAAAATCTTTCCTGTCACACACCGGGGAGGGGTGATGCTGGTAGCGAGGCAATCCCACTGCAAAAGGAAATAACAAGAGCTGCTCAGCGGTCGGGTAGCGCTGCTCGGGCGGAGCAGCCCCCTTCCCCCTCACCCGCGGGGGGGAGAGGCTGCCTGCCGGTTCTGCTCCCTTCCCTCCTGTGTGGGCTCCCCTCGCAAGGTCTGAGACCCCTCTCCGGCTTTCCCGGCAGAGAACCGGGCGCTCCCCCGGGGCAAAGCCTGCCCAGCTTGTAGGGCAGGAGGAGCGGCGGGTCCCACCGCCCCGGGTGAGGAGGGGAGGTGGATCCCCCGGAGCCCCCCACCACCCGTGTGGGTGGGCTCGAGGTTGCAGCCGTGCTTGTACGAGCCCCCGTGCCTGCTCTGCGGGGAGGTGACAAACTGCACAGCCGGGGGGCACACGGGCTGCGGAGAGGAAGCCGTGCGGAGGCGGCTGCCCAGGGACACATGCCCGGCTGCATCCCGGGCACAGTGTATCTCAGAGCATCCCTCCCGTGCGGGCACACCCGCACTGCCTGCTGCCTTCCCCGCTGCCTGCCCCGCTGATCAGCGGGTGCGGTAGCTCAGCTCTGCGTGCGGGGTAGCTGAGGGAGTGTGGGTGTGCTAGAAGACGATGCCACTTGCGTGTTTTTCTGGATGCGCTGCAGCCATTTGAACCCGATTCCCCATCTTGGCTCCCTCTTCCCCCGTTCCTGCGAGGTTTTTGCTTTTTTTGCCTTTGACTTGAATGGCTGCAGGTTGAATTCCAGTCACGATCCGTTTGTGTGTGGATACTGTATTTATTTATGTGTGCATGTGTGTATGAGCGTGCACGCCTATTCGCATGTGTGTTTTCATAAACGTTAGACACAGACCGAGGACACCCTACCGTTTATCAACCGCAAGTGAAGTACATCCATGGCACCGACACATAAACGACCTTGCAAATTCCCATTTCCATTTCCCACAGCCTAAGGCAGCCTTTCAGGGGACAAAGTCCCAGGGCCTCGTGGGAGATTCACCCCACCCCCACCCCCCGCCGCAGCCCGAGCCGTAAGGCCGAGCTGGGATCTTTAATCTGGCAGGGTTCCTACTGGATCTGGCGGCGAGGGGAGCATTGCCTAAGCAAGGCCCGCAGGGCAGAGCCAGAGAGGGATTTGGTTTGGCGTGTGGATGTCAAACTCGGCTAGCGGGATCCTGTCAAATCTGACCGAGGGTCAAGGGGGAGGGAAAAAAAAAAAAAAAAGAAGACAGAAAGAAGGGCTGGGGGGATAGGGAAAACAGCGAAAGAAAGAGAAGGAGAGTGAGACAAAGGAAGAAAAAAAAAAAGGAAGAAAAAAAATAAGGAAATATCCCCCGTTTTCCCGGGGACGGCGGAGCCGAGCCTGGCGGCGGCGGCCGACGGGGCTGCGCAGGCGGCAGGCACAGCCCGTCTCCTCCGGCACTGTCCCCTCCTTCACCCCGCAGAGCTCACTTTATAAAAGTGATTATTTCTCTGGATTTCCTCGGCTTTCTAATAACCCTGCTGGTATGCTCACCATAAACCGGGGCACTTTATTACAATCCTGATTCAATCATTTAGCAGGATTTAATAGTGTGCGAAAAAAATCCACTCCCCCCCACCCCCCAGCTTCAAAATCCTTTTAGCAGAACCAAGCCTCCTGTTTCCAATTTTTCCCTCGCTTATTCTTGGGTCTGACGCAAATTGAAGGCTTTAAGTCTGCCCTGTCGCTGTCATGAGTGGAGGATTATTGACCGATCGACAGCGATTGCCACCGAATTTGCTTTGCATTTAACTAAGAAAGGGAAAGGCGAAATTCACTTGCTACCGCTTTTGTGGGGAGAGGTGGAGAAAAATTATTGCTGGTAACAATTGCGAATGAAGGAGCTCGGATCGTTTTTCCCCATCTCCTTTCACCCTACTAAAACGTTTGCGCCGCAGAGATTTTACGTTGCACACACAAATGAGGACTGGATCCACGCAAAAAAAAAAAATTAAGAGGGTTAATTTTTCTTTTTTTTTTTTAAATCAAGGAATGGGGATGGCTTCCACTAAAGTCCTGGGCCCAGAGCCTGAAGCTCTAGAAAATAAGCGGAGAAACGCCGTTTTGCAGAGTGGTGGCGTTAAATCTGAGCTGCTGGTAGCGGACGCTCGTCGTCGGCAGTAAGAAAGCGTCCGTCGGTCCGTCTGCCTGTGTATCCGTCCATGGACAGAAACAATTCGGATTTAAACCGCCTTAGCCTCGGAAACCGTAGTGGAGGCTTCGGGGGGACCAGAACCCTTGCTCGCTCTCCCTCTGCCTTTTGTTTTGAAGAGCTGTTCTTGGGCTGCTTCGCAATGAAAATTTCTCTTCCAGGAATCGCCTTTCCCACCTCGGGTGGCTGGTAGGAGGAGGGGGGCAGCTGCCTCCAGCCCCGCTCCCCAGGCCAGTCCCACTCCCACGCCACGCGTGGCCCCCTGGGCCCTACGAAGTAGCTCGCAGGAGTAAAAGGAGTAAAAGAAGCAGAGAGGAAAAAAAATCGGAAAGAAAGGAAAAGAAAAGAAGTTTAAAAATAATGAAACAAAACAAAGCAGAAAATCCTAACGGTAAAGGTACGTATTTCGGCCGGGAGATGCCCTTGCAAACCCGCCGGCGTCTCACCCCAGCTCCCAAAACCACGTGGAAAGACGACCTGAATCTCCGAAAAGTGGTTTAAATATCAGTAGCAGAGCCCCGCGGGCACGGAGGAGCCCAGCTGGGGACGCACCGCGTCCCCGCACCCCTCTGCGCCGAAACGCCGGTAAGGCGGTGACCCGCTCTGCAGCCGCCTCTCCCCAGGAGCCACTCCGGGACTATTTAAGGGGTTGGGTTGGGTTGGGTTGGGTTTTGTTTTTTTTTTTTGTTTTTTTTTTTTAAGGAGGAAAATTTGCAACCGCTTGCTGTCCCCTGACCCTCAGCGTCCCTGCTGCGGTGATGGTAAAGCGGCTTCCCCGGCGGCCGGGCTGCGGCTCGCCCTGCCCCGCGGAGGCCGGGGCAGGCTGCGGGGCTCGCAGAGGGACAGCAGAGTGATTGACAGGAGCCTAAGGAGGGGGCGGGAGTGGACCCAGAGCTGAGGGTCGCCTGTATTTGTTACTTGTTGAAATTCCCATAAAATTGAACAAGACCCCGCTCTCATAGGGGTTAAGTCAGGCTAAAATCCTCTTCGGTGTGGTCCAGCCCAGACTGTCTTTGTTTGCTTAACCTCCGGGACCCATGTTTAAAAGGGCTATTTGGAAAATTTCCCCGTAAGAGCCCAACATCTTTTACCCATTTTTGTGCTTGGATTTTTCTGAGCAGACATTGTAATCACCGGCCGGGGGGGGGGGGGGGGGGGGGGGGGGAGGTGGGAGACAGAGACCAGAAAACTCTTGCCCTCCGGTTGCAGAAATACACTGGATCCGCTTTAATCTCTCTCGCATTTTTCAAGATAAGCGAGTGGGTTTTGGCTTTTCGGGTGCTTTTTTTCCCCGCAGGGCTCAGGGGACAGCATTTAACGCCTTTTTTTGATTCCTCCCGCGACGCGGCCGCGGTTTCCCTGGGCGGCGGCGGGGCTCGCCCCGCTCTCGCCACTGCGCACATGTCGCCGGCACCGGGGGCAACGTGCGAACCGGGACGGAGTCGGGACGGAGCCGGGACAGAGCCGAGCCTTCTTCGGAGCGCTCCTTCTTGGCGCTGGGCGAGGAGAAGGGATGCTCGCAGCAGTACCCGCAACCCCCTCCCCAGACAGCCCCCTTTCCCCGAAACAGAGTAGCTCCAGCCCACGCGTATTTTCCTCCCGCTCGCAGACAATGCCCCTCTTTTTCCTGCACCGCGGAGGTCGGGGGTTCCCCGCGCAAAACCCTCGTCGCCGGAGAACCCCCGCCGGCGCCGCGCTCCCCGCCGCCCCCGCCGCCCCTCCGGGCCCCTACCTGAGAGGTCGTCGCGGGGGCTCTGGTGCAGGTAGCCCTGCTCCAGGGAGTAGGAGGGCACGCTCGAGTGGATGCTGGAGGAGGCGGCGTTCGCGGCGGGGAGGCCCTGCTGCTTTATGTAGGGCGAGGCCCCCGAGGCTGTCCAGTGAGCCGAAGGGCTCGTGTAGGGCGAGTGGCACTCGATGGCGCTCGCCATGGCCGGCGAGGAGGGCACGGGGCTGCTGCTGCTGTCGGGGGCCGTAGTCCCCGTTGGCAGTCACCGGGCAGCTGGCCATGTAGGTCGAGCCGGGGTTAGGCGACATGTGCGGGACGTGGTGGCCGCCGCTGAGTCCCTCGTAGCCGCTGGCCATGGCGTTGGGCATCATGTCGAGGTTGTAGCCGTTGGAATGGCAGGCGAGGGAGGCGGGGGGGCGCCTGGAAGTCGAAGCCCTGCGGGAGGATGGAGGCGCCGAATCCCAGCCCGTTCATCATGCGGTACATGGGCTTCAGTGCCTGGCATTTCCTCCTGAAGCCGCGGGGCCGCCGTCGGAAGGAGCCCTCCTCGAACATGAACTCGCTGGCCGGGTCGATAGTCCAGTAGTGGCCCTTGCCCGGGCGGCCCAGGCCCTTGGGCAGCTTGATGAAGCACTCGTTGAGGGAGAGGTTGTGGCGCACGGAGTTCTTCCAGCCCTGGTAAGAGCCGCGGAAGAAGGGGAAGCGGGCCTGCAGGAACTGGTAGATCTCGCTGAGGGTCAGGCGCTTGGAGGGCGAGCTCTGGATGGCCATAACGATGAGGGCGATGTAGGAGTAGGGGGGCTTCTCGGGCCTCCGCAGCCCCGAGCTGGCCTTCTTGCTCTTGGAGGACGCCGCCGCCGCCGAGGAGGAGGAGGAGGAGGTGGAGGTGGAGGAAGAGGAGGTGGAGGTCTCCAGGGCGGAGGAGGGCGGCCGGCTCATCTGGAGAGCTCCGGGAGCCGGGCTGCAGGAGCGGAGAGGGACGGGGGGCTCCAGCCGCTGCTGGCCGCTCTCGGTGGTCATCTGGCGGAGGGAGGGGAATGGGGCAGGGTGGGGTGAGGCTGGGAGGGAAGGGGGGGAGCCGGGCGGGGTGGGTACCGGGGCGGGGGGTGCCCCGCAGGGGGAGAGCCGGGGGGGGGGGGGGGCGGCGGTGGGAGCTGCTGTCCTCCGGGCACCTCCTCAGCGCGGCGGGCGGCGGCGGGGCGGCGGCAGCGCCCTGCGCATCCCTCCCCGCGGTCCCTTGCGCAATGGCTCCTCTGCTTTCCGCCGGAGCCAGGCACTGGGCGGGATGGACCGGACCGGCCCCGGCCCCGGCCCCCGCCCTCCCCGCGCCGCCCGCGGAGGCTTCGCTCAGCGCCG